>NW_004443945.1:23323369-23328763 GCF_000243295.1 Trichechus manatus latirostris | reverse complement strand
GGTTATTAGGTCTGAAATAGGATACAACTCAGGGACTTGAGGGAAGTCAATATTGGATCCAGAGATTAAATCTATGATTGTTTAGATTAGATTAATTTTTTTTTTATGCACATTGTTAAAATGTTCTTGTCAGCATTTTTGAGCACTTTTGCTATGCTGGACAATGTTTCTGTTTCAAAGATGGATATCAGATGATCTCTGCCTTTTAGGTTCTACAGCAGCCAGGAGGAGACAGATTTTAATCTTTTGGTAACAGTGAAGCTAGGAGATAAATGGAATATGAAGAGCACAGAGGAAGGTTTTTAGCCTAGCTTGGGAGTTTCAGAAAGGCTTCTGGAGGACGTCTGATAACCTGAACTGAGTCTTGAAGTAAGAGTTACCTGGGTATAGTAAATAGCTAAGGAAACAACAGATGAGAGAAGATATGGATAGATGAAATGGTCTACAAGTTGTAGGGTATTCTTAGAACATAAAAGTTGGAACTGAGGAATGATTTATGATGAGGCTTGGGAGATACGCAAGAACCAGGCCATGAAGGGCCTGCATTGCCATGCTAAAGATCTTGTATTTTATAGGTTAAGGGGAGTCATTTTGATCAGTTGCAGGGTCAGATTTGCATGTTAGAGATTACTGCTTGAAGAAAGATTTAGGGGGCAATACTGAAGGCAAGGAGACATATTGGGAAACAGTTCCCTTAAGCCAGTGAGAGGATTAAAGCCTTAGCTCAAGGCAGTAGCTTTTTGGAGAAATGATGGTTATTTCCCTTAGTTTATGTAAGTAAATATTTGACCCTCTGTTGTTCAGAATCCAACTGAGATTACAATTCATGGAACTGTGTATAATTTTATAGAGATGATACATATTTATCTGCTAGTTGTTTATCATTCCTTTATGTCTATAGGAAATTTATACTTTTATAAATATCTACTAACTAGTATGGTGCTTTGTGGAGATGGTTAGTGGTTTTGATTATAAAAAGCAGGATGTGTTGACCCTTTTGCTGTGTTTAGTGATTTAATGTTTAGTGGAGCATTTTGTGTTTGTGTAAAAGCAATGGCTTGTTAATTAAATTTGGGCTATATAATTTCTTCTATGAATTTATAATTTCCATATGCTAATTTATTTATTTCTTTTTCCTTAGGCTATTAGCAAAAGATGGTGGATCGCTTGGCAAACAGTGAAGCAAATACTAGACGCATAAGTATAGTGGAAAACTGTTTTGGAGCTGCTGGTCAACCCTTAACTATACCTGGACGGGTTCTTATTGGAGAAGGAGTGTTGACAAAGTTGTGCAGAAAAAAGCCCAAAGCAAGGCAGTTTTTCTTATTCAATGATATTCTTGTATATGGCAATATTGTCATCCAGAAGAAAAAATATAACAAACAACATATTATTCCCCTGGAAAATGTCACTATTGATTCCATCAAAGACGAGGGAGACTTAAGGAATGGATGGCTTATCAAGACACCAACTAAATCATTTGCAGTTTATGCTGCCACTGCCACTGAGAAATCAGAATGGATGAATCATATAAATAAATGTGTTACTGATTTACTTTCGAAAAGTGGGAAGACACCCAGTAACGAACATGCTGCTGTCTGGGTTCCTGACTCTGAGGCAACTGTGTGTATGCGTTGTCAGAAAGCAAAATTCACACCGGTTAATCGTCGTCACCATTGCCGCAAATGTGGTTTTGTTGTTTGTGGGCCCTGCTCTGAAAAGAGATTTCTTCTTCCCAGCCAGTCCTCCAAGCCTGTGCGGATCTGTGACTTCTGCTATGACCTGCTTTCTACCGGGGACATGGCTAGGTGCCAGCCAACCAGATCGGACTCTTACGGTCAATCATTGAAGTCTCCTTTAAATGATGTATCTGATGATGATGACGATGATGATAGCAGTGACTAAGGACACATTTTGAAATATTTAATTTGGTGTGACTGTGTGAGAAATCAGCTTTGGAGGAAATGTAAAATTCTGAGTGCTTTCTCAATTTTGCTGTAGCCGTGAATATGCCTGAGAAACTTTTGACCTAGGTGCCTCAATATGTTCTTTAGAAAGTAGGGCCCCCCACTCCCCACTCTTCTACAGGGATAGACTATTGCCAATACATCAGATGAGTTTTTGGCTTCTTGTTTATTTCTAGATTACTTTCTTGGAAGGTTGGGATATGATTGTTATTTAACAGATCATGTACTACATTATTATTTTTATTTCAGTCATGTAGAAAAACTAAAAGCAAAGAGTAATGAAGAAAGGAGTATAATGTGGTTAATTAACAATAATATTAGCTTTTTTCTAACCATCCTAATGGTTAAGACGCCAGTAACAAAAATACATGATTTGGTAATACTTTTTCTTATACTGAATGGTGCCTTATAATAGTAGCACTGTTACATGAATTAATCCTCTATCTTCTGACTTTTTAGTTTGTTTAAAAATATACTGGTGCTCTTTGAGATAATTAAAATGAGTGCTTGTGAACAGGTGTAATTAGGAAACACTTCTCATCTGGACAGCTACAAATAACTAAATGTACAGGTTATCTTCATTCTATATAAATAAATATTTTTTTCATAGAATAATTATGATTATATTTTTACATTTTATAGGTACCAAATTATAATTGTCAAATATATGTTTTAAATTAATGATAGGTTGTAATTTTTAGGAATTTGATTTGAAATCATCAAATAATACTGAATTGTCATATTGCTTTAGTTTCCACTTTTAGTAAGACATTTTTAGATACAAATTCATCCACTTTAACATTATTTCTAGAACGAAAAGTCTTTGTGTAAAACCGTTGAAAATAAACAATCTCTTTAAAAAAACAATCTCACAATAGAGCACAAGATAGGTTTAAAGATTTGGAGGAAATAATGTGTAAGAATGCTCAAAGTAGAAAATGTCTTTAGAAACTTAATTTTGACTAGACTTCATATCTGTGGAAGTATTGTCTATTTCAGTGTGAAACTATCTTGAATTTACAAATATAGTGTTATATTTTATAAAGTTTTGTAAGGTCCCAAACAATATTTCTATTTTTGTAAAACAATTTAATCTGTTTCTGAAATCTTTTTGCAATCTATGGAAATAGAATAGCAGTTTCTAAATTGTGAACTTTGTTGAGTCAGTCTAGATTGCTTTTGAGAAGTGGTCATTTTTCACTCTTTGCTTTTGAGGCATCCATTAGGTTGAAAGTATATTTATCGTATAAAACTTGATGAATTTTGCACTACTTTCCATGTGTATGCTGCAAATAACTATAGTCTTTCAAATACAAAAAATTCTAAACTCTTTTTTTAGTCTTCAAATCTGGATATATTGCAAATGTCATGAGAGGTTTGATTCAATAACTTGTGATCGAGGATTCTTTGGTATCTTACTGTTTGGTTAAGGCACTAATTTTACTTTACTGTTAAATTTTGAAAGTATCTGAGATATACAGATCTCCCTGTAGGAAATGTGAAAGAAAAGCACAACAGGGCTAGTTTTTGTTTTTAAGCAATGTATACGTATAATCAGTCAGGATATCTGGAAAGGATCTTGAAACCTGAGAAGTGCTAATGGAGGCTTGTTGGAACATAGGAACTTAGCAAATTCAGGAACCAAGGGGAAATGGTCCGAGATAACATTTGCTTTGTCAACCTTTCTTGGCTGTTTTTACAATAAAAAGCGTTTACAATTTATGTTTTGTTCTCTGCATATTGTGACTTGAAGATTTTTTTCCCCCTGGTTAAATAATAAAGATATGCATCTTTGCTTCTTTATTCAACTACTGTTAGCGCTTGCTATGTGCCAGGCATTGTTCTGGGCACTAGAGGTAGAGTAACAACACAAATTCCCTCCTTTTCATGGAGTTTATATGCCAATAGATTCCACGATGTGTTTTCTTCCAGAAATTTTCTGTAGTTTTTGAAGTGTTTGTGAGTCTTTATATACAAACCTGAAATGGTTTTGATGCTGATTTCTCATGGTGTTATTCTTGAATGAAATTTGCTTGGACTGCACAGGACCCCTGGTTCATTAACCAAATTGGTAACTGTTGGTATAAGGGAAACAAGATTTTGTAGATGTAAAGGAAAAATTTTAAAGTGAATATACCTTAATACAGGAGTTTGTATCTTTAAGTCAAGTGCATAAAATAGCCATAGTTTATATACCCTTATTACTTTTATGCCCAAATTCTTATGAATGGGTAGTATTAAATTGTGTACCTTAAGATTCTTTAAAGGTCCCAGTACTTTCTCTCAGATATGCTAATTTTGTTGTCAAATACATGTTGCAGCTTTAAACAGTGTAGTAGTAGTTATTCATACAGTTGGTCCTCCGTATATGTGGGTTCCATGTTAACAGATTCAACCAACTGCAGATTGAAAATATTTGGGGGGTGGGGGAGTTCCAAAGAAGCAAAACTTGAATTTGCCATTCGCGGAACACTACACTGAATCCACACAAATGAAATGATGTGTAGGCATACCTTGCTGTAGCCTCCCACCATTTCACAGATCCTCAGTCTCTATCCAGCGCTTGTTGTTTGAGCATTGTTCACCTTGCCTCATTTGGCTTGTGTTGTGTGCACCCTTTGTGAAAAAAATGGCTCCTAAAAAGCAATGAAGTGGTCAAAGCAGTCCCTCAAAGGCTAAGTGTTAGGGGGTTGAGGAGAGCGAGAGGAAGGAGTTTAAGGCTAGTAAGGGATGGCTGGCTAGCTGTGTAAAGCGCTACAGCCTGCAGAACTTCATCACGGGCAAATTGACATCAGCTGATGCCCAGAAAGCATGAGCCTTCCCAGAAGAGCTCAAGAAACTCATAGAAGAGAAAGAGCAAGTCTACAATGTGATGAAACAACTATTTACATATCATTTACATTGTATTAGGTATTATAAGTAATCTAGAGATGACTTAAAGCATACCCAGGATGTGCATAGGTTATATGCAAATACGACACCATTTTATGTCAGGGACTTGAGCATCCTTGGATTTTGGTATCCGTGGGGTTCCTGGAACCAATACCCCTTGGATACTGTCATGGATTGAATTGTGTCCCCCAGAAAGTGTGCGTAGTGGCTTGGCTGGGTCATGATTCCCAGTATTGTGTGATTGTGTTATCTGATGTGATTTCCTTATGTGTTGTGAACTCTGCCACTATGATGAGATTGTATGTGATCTCCTCATGTGTTGTAAATTCTATCACTGTGATGAGTTTATACTGATGAGGTTGACAAGATTAGTGTCTTGGTGCAATCTCTTTTGAGATGTGGAGGAGAGAGGCGGGCGGGGATACATGGGAATCTCATACCACCAAGAAAGCAGTGCTGGGAGCAGAGCGCGTCCTTTGGACCTGAGGTTCCTGCGCAGAGAAGCTCCCAGACCAAAGGAAGACTGATGACATGG
>NW_004443945.1:23320905-23322439 GCF_000243295.1 Trichechus manatus latirostris | reverse complement strand
TTCATTCATTTAAAGTGTGCAATTTAATGGCAACCACTAATCTACTTTCTGTCCATAGATTTGCCATTTCTGGACGTTTTATATAAATGAAATCATGCAATATGTGGTCTTTGTTGATTGGCTTCTTTCACCTAGTATAAAGTTTTCAAGTTTCATCCATGTTGTGGCATATGTATTTTTTTTTTTTTTTAACATTAAACTTTTTTGTTTTAGTTTTATTGTGGTAAAATATATGTAACAAAACATTTGCTATTTTAACCATTCTCCATTCCTTTTTATTGCTAAATAATATTCTGTTGTATGGATGTTCCATGTTTTATTCATCCAGTTGACGTTTGAGTTGTTTCTACTTTGGGGCTATTATGAATAATGCTATGAGCATTCATGTACAAGTTTTCATGTGGTTGTTATGTTTTCATTTCTCTTGGGTTTATACTAGGAATGGAATTGCTACATTACATGTTAACTTTATATTTAACCTTTAGAGGAACTGCCAAACTCTTTTCCAAAGTGGCTGCACCATTTACTTTCCCATCAGCAAAGTATGACGGTTACAATTTCTATACATCCTCCCCAAGAGTTACTGTCTGTCTTCTTGATTAGAGCCATCCTAGTGGGTGTGGCCCAAGCCATGGTATTTTCAGTGGCCTCATATACATGAGAAAGCTGGACAATGAATAAGGAAAAATGAAGAATTGTTTCATTTGAATTATGGTGTTGGGGAAGAATACAGAGTATACCAGGGGCTGCCAGAAGAAACAAACAAATCTGTCTTGGAAAAAATACAGCCAGAATGCTCCTTAGAAGGGAGGATGGCGAGACTTCTTGCGTACTTTATCAGGAGGGACCAGTCCCTGGAGAAGGACATCGTGCTTGGTAAAGTAGAGGGTCAGCGAAAAAGAGGAAGACCCTCCAGGAGATGGATTGGCACAGTGGATGCAACAATTGAGCCCAAAGATACCAACAATTGTGAGGATGGTGCAGGACCAGGCAGTGTTTCATTCTATTGTACATAGGGTCCTATGAGTAGGAACCAACTTGATGGCACCTAACAACAACAAAGTGGGTGTGAAATATCTCATTGTGGTTTTGGTTTGCATTTTCTTAATGACTAATGAAGTTAAGGATCTTTTTGAATGATTGGTCATTTGTTTATCTTCTTTAGAGAAATCTGTATTCCATCTTGGCCCGTTTTTTAGTTGGGTTGTCATTATTGAGTTGTAGTCATTTCTTGATATATTTTAGATACCAGCCCTTTTCAGATACATGATTTTTGCAAATATTTTCTCCTGTGGGTCATCTTTTCACATTCCTGGTGGTTGTAACACGAAAGTTTTTAATTTTGATTCAGTGCAATTTATTTTTTCTTCTGTCACTTGCTTTGGTGTTGCATCTGAAAACCATTGGCAACCCGCGGTCACAAAGATTTACTCCTACGTTTTCTTCTAAGAGTTTTATAGTTCTTACATTTAGGTCTATGGCTTTTGACAGTAGGTAGGAATCTATTTTGAATTAATTCAGAGTCTGATGAGGA
>NW_004443945.1:23309326-23320180 GCF_000243295.1 Trichechus manatus latirostris | reverse complement strand
CAGTCACTGGTGGTAGCCAGGCACCATCTAGTTGTACTGGGCTCAGTCTGGTGGAGGCTGGGGTAGTTGTGGTCTATTAGTCCTTTGGACTAATCTTTCCCTTGTGTCTTTAGTTTTCTTCATCTTCCCTTGCTTCTGAAGGAGTGAGACCAGTGGAGTATCTTAGATGGTCGCTCACAGGCTTTTAAGACCCCAGATGCTACTCATCAAAGTAGAATGTAGAACATTTTCTTTATAAACTATATTAAGTCAAGGCTGCAATCTTTATAGAAGCAGATTGTCTGGCCTTTCTCTTGCAGAGTGACTGGTGTGTTCCAACCGCCCAACCTTTCAGTTAGCAGCTGAGCACTTAACCACTGCACTACAGGGCTCCTCCTCTTTTAAGGCAGTAGGGTAAAACTACTTCTTATGGATGTACTGCGGGTAGGCTTAGAAAACAAACATTTGTCCACATGCTGCAGACATGGAGTAAGCTTGGGAGAGGAGAGTCAAGACCTCAATTTGGATGAGGAGTTCATGAATGGAATTTATTGGATTTTGAGAATTTTACTGAAAGGAATCAGATGTAATGGATTTGAAGTACACAATTCTCCAGAAATTATTTGAAAATTTATTTTTGTGACACGAAAAATAAGTAACTACTCTTGTATGTAATTTACATTTGTGGTCTAGCCAGTATGGTAAAACATGGTTTATTAAAAAACAAACAAACAAACAAAAAAACTGCAAATAGAAATCTCGGTATTCAGTTGTTAGAGAACAAGGGGAATATTGCTAATGCAGAGTAATGTATCACTGAGAATTAGAACAAGCTGCTAGAGGAAATGAGTTTAATAGAGATCACAGCTTATTGCTAATGCAGAGTAATGTATCACTGAGAATTAGAACAAGCTGCTAGAGGAAATGAGTTTAATAGAGATCACAGCTTTTTTAAAATATTTTTTTGAAACGCAGTTTACTTTTAACTGAGTATAATAAAGCATACTGTTTGTTTTGGAGTGTAACTACTCCCAATTTCTATCTTTTAAAAACATTGCGTCAGGATATTTTACATTTAAATCTGTGAGCATAGAAACTGAAATCTGTGCCGACACAGATCAAGTTTTCCCTTGTTGATTTAGGAAGAAAAGTGTGAAAAGCATGCTTGATGTATAAACAAATAAATGACTTATAAAAGTGTTTACTGATTTCCTAAAATTTACATTCCAATGTCAATGGTAATGTCATTGAGCTTACAGTGATGATTTGACATTTTACATCTAGTGGTTTAGAAATAGCTTCTCTGATTCAGAATATTTTAGTAGTAGTTTTAAGGTCTTAAAAGCAGAAGGAATTAGTGACAAAATGTTAAATTCGGCTTTCTCTTGGCCAATTGGTAAATGCCAAAATGTTTATCCTAACTTCCAAATTATCTTATCTCCAAGTCATAGAGTCCAGGCTAAATAGTATAAATTAATATAGTTTCTCATTTTCTTTGGGAATGTCCCTTCTATGTGATGGGTACAACTCTTACCTAAGCCCATGGTGTATATGTGTGTTTATAACTGAATTAAGTTTACCTGTATCCATGAAGTTTTGATTTAATTTAATGTGGCAAAACTGAAGTTTCACTAAGTTAGATAAGTTGAGAGAGGGTGAAGTTGTTATGAATAAGATATTTGGCTTACTTCTAAAGTAGAAAAGGAAATCAAAAGTATCCCTTTAAAAGACTGCATTTTGATATTTTAACAAGAGTTTAATGGTTAAGAGTGAGTTTAATATTTAAAAGTGAATTTTTCCTCTTGGCAGACAAGGGAAGGTTTATATTTTATCAGCAAAGAGCTCCATAAAATTAGTTGTGATTATTGTCGTGGATATTCTGTCCCTGTTTTCTGCCTCTGGACATTTGTTATTTAGACTATAATAATCATCATAGACATGTGATTTAAAAATTCAAGAAACTGATTGTAACCAAGACAGAAAACTTTACTGAGATATTTCGAGGTAATATACGTTTGGAAAAGTGAGTGAGGTCAAAATGTTTTCACATTCTGTTTGAATTGCGTTTTTAAATTCATACTTTGGTTTCTATGTTATATCTGAATCTGAAATCGCACAGTACTCCCCTTCACTGTACCCCTAGGTTTCAAGCAAACTAGAGTATTTGCGGTGCCCTGAATATGCCCTGCAGCCCTCCATTCGCATGTTCCAGCTGTCTCTTCTCATGGCAGTGGTGTCTGCAAACCAAGCCCTCATGTATTTGCTTCATTCTCACCCTCCTTCAGACACCTCCTTGGAGCCTTCCTCTCTCCTTCAGAGCTGAAATCAAATCCCTCTATCCTAACGCTTTCGTATGACCTAAGACACTGCCTTTGGCCTTACCTTATAATTTTGCTATAGTTATACCTATTTCTTCTTGCTGCTAGCCTATTAAAAAACCCTGTAACACAAAGTTGTTATTGTCGTTAGGTGCTGTCGAGTAGGTTCTGACTCGTAGTGACCCTATGTACAACAGAATGAAACACTGCCCAGTTCTGCGCCATACTCACAATTGTTTTATGCTCGAGCCCATTGGTGCAGCCACAGTGTCAATCCATCTCGTTGAGGGTCTTCCTCTTTTTCGATAACCATCTATGTTACTAAGCATGAAGTCCTTCTCCAGGGACTGATCCCTCCTGATAACGTATCGAAAGTATGTGAGACGTAATCTCGCCATCCTTGCTTCTAAGGAGCATTCTGCCTGTACTTTTTCCAAGAACGAACAAATCTGGCACTCAGTAGTGTATTAAAATATAACCCAGTAGCTTGCCCATAAAAATGACTTGATGAAATTTAAGTAAATGAATAAGCATTTGTTTTCTTAGGAAAAAAAATGTAATTTTTTTTCTAGAGGTAAAGAATTCATGTTATTTGACACACAGTGAACATTTAGAAGAGTCTTCATTAAATGAGCATGAAATAAATATGGCAGTAAGAATTGTGAAAGAAAAACAGGGTGCTCTTCCAACTTATGAGTTTGTGGTAGACCATGTCAGGCAGGCCTGGCAACTGGCTTCGCAAAGGTTACAGCCTAGAAAACTCTCTGGAGGGCCGTTCTACTCTGCACACATAGGAGCACCAAGAGTCAGAATCTACTTGTTGACAACTAACAACAACATGGAATTCCTTGCCCGGGGCAAGGGTCTAATCGCTATTCCTTCCTCTATCATTACCTCTTGTGAAGCTATGCTATCAGTCTAAGAACAATTCAGTGGTCTCACTGGTCCCATTTGATCTTCCCTTTACATCAAAAACTGTGCTGTGTGTTTTAGGGGCAAGAGTACTCACACTGTTAAAACTGACCTTCTTTCTGTTACGGAGGCCCAATTTACCTCACTACTTAGGGTGGAAACTAGAACTACCTTTAAGTCATAATTGGTAAGTTTTTAAAAAATTAATTTTTATTGTGCTTTAGATGAAGGTTTACAGAGCAAATAAGTTCTCATAAAACAATTAATACACATTGTTTTATGACATTGGTTGCCAACCCTGCGACATGTCAACACTCTCCCCTTCTTGACCTTGGGTTCCCCATTTCCATCTGTCCAGCTTTCCTGTCCCCTCCTGCCTTCTTGTCCTTGCCCCTGGGCTGGTGTACCCATTTAGTGTCATATACATAGTTGAGCTACTTGTATTATTGTTTGTTTTATGGGCCCTGTCTAATCTTTGGCTGAAGGGTGAACCTCAGGAGTGACCTCAGTACTGAGTTAAAAGAGAGTAAAATTTTTTTATCCTTAGGCAAGCTATTCCATTTATAACACCACCAATAATAATAGCTAACAATTGATGTTATTACTCTGTATGTCAGGCCCTGGTCTAAATACGTTTATTAATTCTCACATCAACCCTGTGAGATATAGTACTATTATTCCTAACTTACATGATATTAAAACAAAAATTATATTAAGCCAATAATAGAAACACTGAGCAAGTGTTTTCGCCAGGCACTGTTTTAGGCTCTGGGAATATAGCAGTGATCACACAGTCTGAAATTCCTTTCCTCATGTGTTAGTATATAATACAATGTCAGGTAGTATAAGTGCTGTGGTGAAATATGAGATAAGGTGTGGAGACTGAAAATGGTGGGGGGAGCTCAGAGTTGAGTCTCTACTAGTACATAGCTGGGTGCTTTTTAAATGCTAGAATGAATGAATATTAAAGCTCAACACAGAAAATTAGGCTACTGTCCTAACCTAGAATCAACTATTACAATTCCATTCCGAAGGATGAACGTTTATTTACATATCCTGCGCGCTTAAAAATAAAGCCTGCACGTGAAAAGATGAAAATGCAAATCAAAACCGCATGAGATACCACTTCACACCCACTAGAATGGCTATGATCAGAAAAATGGAGCATAATAAGTGTTCATGAGGACGTGAAGTTAGAACCCTCTAGCTTTGCTGGTGGGAATGTAAAACGTTGCAGCAACTGTGGAAAACAGTTCAGCGATTCCTTAAAAAGTTAGACAAAATTACTATGGTGTTAGTTGCCATAGAGTTGATTCTGACTCTTAGGTATATATCCAAAAGACTTGAGAGCAGAGACTCAAACAGATAGTTGTACACCAATATTCACTGCATCATTATTCACAATAGCTAAAAGGTGGAAGCAACCGAAATGCCCAATGAATGGATAAACAAAATGTGATATATATACATATATATCACATATTGACTATTATTCAATCATAAAGAGAAATGAAGTTCTGATACATGCTACAGTATGGATGAACGTTGAAAACATTATACTAAGTGAACTAAGACACATCAGGACACATATTGTATGATCCCACTTGTATGAAAAAATCTCAAATAGGCAAATACATAGAGACAAAAGTTTCTTAGTGGTTACCAGGAGCAGGGGGGTGGGGAAAATGGGCGCTTATTTCTTAAGGGGTACTGAATTCTGTTTGGCATGTTGAAAAACTTTGGGAATAGGTGGTGGTGAGGGTTGCACGACTTGGTGAATGTACTAAAAGTCAACATTCAGTCCTAGATGAAGCCAGACCCTGCTAGGAAATATTTGACTTGGATTCAAGAACTTGCTCACTTAGTGAACTCAAACAGATTTATAGTTTTCAGGGTCAAGTTTACACACATCTTCTAATTAATGAATTTGTTAATATTTCCCTTTGGGCACTACTGAAGAAAGATTAATCTTGCTCTGGGATGACAAAGAGAGAAAGACTTATGAGTGAATAAAATAAGCATGCCAGCAATGGTGATAATTGGGATGCTAGCCAAAATGTAGCTCAGCCAGGATTTATTCTAATTTAAAGTCATTCTGTGTCCTAGTTTGTCAACAGATGAGTTGCTTTGAAGCATGCCTCTTGGCTGCTTTGGCTTCAGAGGACAACCACTAATTAGAATGTTATGTATCTAAAGAATGTAGCTCTTTCCAACCCCTGCGAGTTCTTCTTAGAACAGTGAACTTTGAAAGGAAAGATTGGGATTTGCTTCCTGGAGCTGGAAGTTTGGAGAAAATGCAGCCCAAATGTGACTACTTCTGAGACACCTTTGGGCACTCTTCTTTCCTTTGACCCTTGCTTTCCAAGCACCTCACTTTCAAGCAGAACTGCGTGTATACCACTAGTCTAGCACTTGTGTTGTATTAGGTGAGTTTGGAAACCCAGTAAGGACAGGGGCTGCCCAGGGGTGTAGCAAGGGTAAGAGTGCCCAGGGGCAGTCTCTAAATTGCACTCCCCAATTTCAAGATAAATAAACTAGTCAACAGAAACAGCTTTCTTCCTCTTGTCTGGCTGCCTCAGTCAGGTGCCTTTCATATTTGTGGCGCCTCAGAATGTCATTCAGCACCTTGTCTGGCGCCCCTTTGGACTTACGCCCAGGAGGAAGTGCCCTCCTCTGCCCCACCCCGCTATGTCTCTGAGGCTGCCTTGCTCATCCTTTTATCCTCAGCACTTTGCACAGTGCCTGATATATGGTAGACGCCTGTCAATAATCGTTTGTTGAACTGAACTTGGTAAAAGTGTCCACTTAGCAATCTTAAGAGAAGGATGACTGTCTTCAGAATCTGCACACATATATTTTCTTTAAGCAGTGTTGGAAGCTTAAAGGAAGCCCTGCTGCTTGTTGATTTAATTCACAGAGTGAGAGCGTGCCAAGGAATGCCATACCTCCTGTTCCTGCTCAGCAGGCCTGCTTTGTGGGTGTGGGCAGGAAGGAGGGTTTACCCTGCCTTGTGCTAAAAGCGCCAGAAGGACAAGCCCACGGTAGGGATTTCCCCTTGGAAAAGCATCTGGGCCACTTTACTGTGCTGCATTCTGCCTTTATAGAGCTGGCCAAACCACTTGCTTGCAAGGGCCTTTTCTCTATCTGTACGTATTCACAAAAGAAAGTACAGCGTGTTCTTTTCTTTTCAAAGTGAGATCTGACAATGACAGACAAAATCTGGTCTAGCAAAGGTGAATATCTCTTCCACTCCTCATCAGTTTTTTCCTACTCTCTTATTTGGGTTACTCAAAATCTTTCTCAAGTGGCTTGAGAAATAAGAACAACTAAGCTTTAGGTCAACTTCTAATTGATTTCCACTGCTTCTCAAGAGGAAAAGCTTTTCTACTCATTTTTCTTTGTTAGCATTTGAAATCTGTTTATTCAAATTTAGAGGACTCACTTCTGTATTTCCAGCATATGGCTGGTTTATAGGTCAGCACAGGTTAAGACTGTGGTCAGTTGTTAACTTGAAAAACATGACCCAGGTGTGGGTTAATCTCTTTAGGGGACGTCATCCATAAATTCAATTCTAGAGAAACATCTCTAGTCCTTCAGCTGTTGATGAAATACTGCCCATTGTTTAAAACCAGAAAAGTTGCCATTGAGTTGAGTCAATTCCTACTCATGGCAACCCACAGTTAGAATACAACTGTGCTCCATAGGGTTTTCAAAGGCTGATTTTTCAGAAGTAGATTGCCAGGCCTTTCTTCTGAGATGCCTCAGGGTGGACTTGAACCTCCACCCTTTCAGTTAGCAGCGTGTTAATTGTTTGCACCACCCAGAGACTCTACATATTGTTTACACTTCACAAATAACAAGTATTCTTTGTTGGCATTGCCAAGAAGCTCATCATCAAACTAGACTGGTATAGAAATTCCCATACTGGAGAGGCATTTAGGATGGAAAGAAGACAGGCTTTAGTTTTGTCAGAACCAGGATTATGTTCTGTTCCAGCGCTGTTACTGACTGGCAGCTTGAACCTGGGCAGGTTACGTTACAACTCTCTGAGTTTCAGTTTCTTTACCTAAAAGTTGGGGTTAATATTACTTACCTTGCAGAATTGTTGGGTAAATTCAGTGACTGCCCAGAACTCTCTTACCCCCATGCTTAACACATAATGATTGTTCAAAACATCTGCATGATTTGGAACTATCTTACTGTAAATATGCTATAAATATTTATCAGGAGCAAATTTCATTTTGTTCTTTTGTTAGTATTTTATACCTCTTTCCATGTAAGAAAATTCTGCAGTTCCAAAAATTAAATACAGAGATTATATAGCCTCCTTGTGAGAAGAAATTGCAAAGCAAATGACTTGGAATCTTATGTAGAAAAAGAAATTAAAGGCCAGAAACATCCAAGTAGGAGTAAATGAGGTTATCAAGAGAGAGGGGGAAGAATCAGAGGCCAAGAAGGGAGCGCTCAAGAACACTGATGTGTAAGGATCAGGCAGAAGATAGCCTGGGACAGAGATTCAGGGGCGGAAAATCAGTGTTTCTGAAGCTAAGGGAGGAGAACATTTTATGGAGGAGAGCGTGAGCAGCAAGACGGTCAGGTGTTGGAAGTGTCTGTTTGAGTAAGGGGGGCGTGAATCACCTGGCTTAGAGCACCTTCATGGGTGCTTGGGTCTGAAGTCCAATTGTGGTGCCGAGGGGAGGGGAGGGGCATGGAGAGTGCAAGTCTGCACAATCCTTGCACCAAGTTTGGCTAGGAGGAGAGGGTTCTAGCCAGGAGAGGCTTGGAGGTGAGGATTTTTTTTTTGCTTTAATAAGATGGAAGCCAATTGTACCTGTTTAAATGCTGATGGACGGAGCCAGTGTAGAGAGAGGGGTTGAAAGCAGGGATAAATAATGGATTAGTGTGCCTGAGGAGGCAGAAAGGTAGACACAGGCACTGGAGAAGGAGCACATTTCCATTGTGCCTGAAAGGAGGAGGCAGGGAATGCTGTAGATGCAGATGAGTTTGTGGGGGCCTGGAGGGAAGCTGGAGCTCTCTTATGGTGCCTTCTCTTTTCTTGTGAAGCAGACAGGTATTCCTCTAAAGGGGTGGAGTGTGAGGGAAGTCGTGGGGTAGGAGTTTTGATGAATTGAGAAAATTTGAATTGGCTGCCATGAAGACTGGCAAAGAAAGATGATCAGGAAACCTAGAAAGATTGCTGGACTGCCCTTAGGTTGAAGTTGGAGACCATGATGTGGTGAAAAACAGATGAAATTGTTCACTACACATTAATAAGTATGCGTAGCATAAGTAAACCTGTGCGTACCTTGCTTATTAGGTAATCTGGCCCTGGGGGCAATGGAGTTGAGGATATTTGGAAGACAGTGATAGACATGATGTAGCATGGTGCCTGAGTTTGATAGGGGAGGAAATAAAAACAGAAGGGGGTTGATAGAAAAGGCAAAAGTAGAGAAGTTAAGATACTGGCAGTCTTGCAGAAATAAAAGAACAGTTGTGATGATGGTAATTGGAATAAGAACTGGTAGATTGTAATCAGAGTGGGTTGTTGGATTTAAGATTTCATAGGTAGAGCAATTCTGGGTAATGACAAGGTCCAGGGACCAGCCAAGGGAAGGTGACTTAAGTGGAATTGAGGGAACACTGCTTTGAGATCAAAGAACTGAGATCTTGAAACTACCCATGATGGCAGGACTTAGTTAGGGTGGAAAAGAAGACTGAGCAAGGTGCCAAAGTTTCCTTGAATGACTTGAGGTTGGCATTTGCAATTAACAAAGTGAAGTATAAAGGCTAGCTAACATCAGCCTGAAAGGGTAGAAAACCAAAAAAACCAAACTCGTTGCTGTTGAGTCGATTCTGACTCATAGTAACCCTATAGGGCAGAGTAAAACTGCCCCACAGGGTTTCCAAGGAGAGACTGGCTAATTCAAACTACTCACCTTTTGGTTAGCAGCTGAGCTCTTAACCACTACGCCAGAGTTGTCATCTGTTACTGACATTGGGCATTGCCTCCCACCTCCTAGGTACAGTTCATAGAGTAAGGGAGAATGCGGGCACCTCCTTGGGAAGGTGGTGTCCTTGAAGGGATGAACGAAGGTTTACTTAACCCGAGGAGGTGGGGGGAAGGAACCATTAGTGACAGGATTGTGGATGAAAGAGATTTTACCATGGAATGGAGTTCTAGGGGGCTCAGTAAAGGTCACTGAGAGAAGGGAGCAATAGGAGGTTTGTCAATGGCAAGGAAGCTCTGAGCTCTTTGGGAATTAAAGTGTAGGCAAAGAGATGAGAGAAGAGCTCAAATTTTTGGCTATTGGCCAAAGATAATAAGACTCTGGCACTCGTAGGGATCAGCTGGCTTCAAGCTTTCTGAAAGCATGAGCCCCAGAACTCCTCTAGTGGATAGGGGGAGGAGGAGGGCTCAGAACTTTCTGGAAGGGGAGGGAAGGCTTTCCCACAGAGGGAAGGGCATGGTCAGAGGCACAGGGATGAGGGAGCTTCCACCTAGCAGGGACCAATGACTAAGTAGTTTCATGTGACTGAGACAGAGTGTTTGTAGAAGAGTGTAGGGTGGTGCTACATTGAGTCACCTTGCAACACCTACTAAAGAGTTTAGACTTTAAGCACAGGTGTGACACAGCCAGACTTAGGTGAAGCTGGTGAGGAGGGTGGCTGAATGCAGACCACACAGAAAACGGCTAGCAGAAGCATTTATGGCATTGGCAGGTGAGGAGAACATGAAGTGATGAGGGGAAAAGAGGGAAACAGAGAGACAGAGAGAGAGAGAAGGAGAAGAAAAAGGGAGGAAGGGAAGAGAGGAGGAGACAAAGGAGAGAGATGGGAGATTTCAAATCATTACAGTTTTGCCTAGGCTTATACGCTGACCCTTGTCGCACTGACCACTTGCTACCCAACAGGGACATCTAAATAATGACATCGGCACTAAGGCACTGTCAAAGAGAAAAATTAATAGACATCTTACTTTGATTTTAGGGTTTTTCTTACCCATGAAACTAAATAATAACCCAAATAATAACCATAAAAATTCCTGACCAAATCCTGCCAGCAGCTTTTTTTCACCCAAAATTGTTAATACGTTCTTTACTGTTTGAAGATAGGTCTACTTAATTTAAATTTCAAAAGATATCATGGCACCAGATGGTGCCCGGCCACCACCACTGACTGCTCTGACCGGGATCACAACAGAGGGTTCTGGACAGAGCTGGAGAAGGATGTAGAACAAAATTCTAACACACACAAAAAAGACCAGATTTACTGGCCTGAAATAGACTGGAGAAACCTTGAGAGTATGCCCCCGTACACCCTTTTAGCTCAGTGGTGAAGTCACTTCCGAGGTTCACCGTTCAGCTGGGGATTCGACAGCCCCGTGAAACAGAGCAGGACTAATGGGGCATAGCAGTCCAGGGACAAGGACTAGAAGACAGAAGGGACAGGAAAGCTGGTGATAGGGAACCCAAGGTTGAGTAAGGACAGTGTTGACATGTAGTGGGGTTGTTAACCATTGTCATAGGGCAACATGTGTACTAACTGTTTAATGAGAAACTGTTTTGTTCTGTAAACCTTCATCTAAAGTGAGAATAGCAGCACACCGGGAAGAATGTAATCGATGTCACTGAATTGTGCATGTAGA
>NW_004443945.1:23271238-23309226 GCF_000243295.1 Trichechus manatus latirostris | reverse complement strand
AAAAGGTCGAGAAGGGAGAATGTTGACATGTCATGAGGTTGTTAACCAATGTCATAAAACAGTATGTATACTGACTGTTTAATGAGAAACTATTTGTTCTATAAACCTTCACCTAAGTACGATTAAAAAACAAACAAACAAAAAAGATAAATCATGGCTGCAGGTGGGTGGAGGGCCAGAGACCACCTTGTGACCAGATATCAGCTGGTCTCAGGAAAAGGAGGAGGGCAGGCCTCATCAATCATGATAAGAATAGCCAATAGTTGATCATCTATTCTTCCTCCTCTTTATAAGCCTCATTGTAACTAGCGTATTTCAAGCAATTTGAGTTTTTTTTTGGAATCTGAATAGTCTCCCTGTATGCATACAGAATAACTGCTTGGAATAAACTTTGTGTTTCAATTTCTTTGAGTTTTGATTATTTTTGACAGCACTAAGGAACAGGGTTTTTTTTTTTTTTTGTACATTTTGTTTTCTAGGACCTGACGTGAATAAATAGATGGATCCCTGGGTGGCGCAAACAGTTAAGACTACTAACTGAAAGATTGGTTGTTCGAACCCACCCAGAGGTGCCTTGAAAGAAAGGCCTTGCCATCTGCTTCTGAAAGATCACAGCCTTGAAAACCCTATGGAGCTCAGTTCTACGTTGCACAAATGAGGTCACCATAAGTCAGAATAGATTGGATGGCAACTTTTTTGTTGTTTCAATAACTGTTTGTTATCCTTCCTTTTCTATAAATTTGTTATATCAGCTGTAATAGACCTCTTGTAATTTAATCTAAGACTGGAAATCACTTCAAAATCAAATGCAGACACATTCTTGATGCTGCGGTGACCGTATCACCTGACAGTCCTTAAATGTAACATTGTTATTCTTGATTTATAAATTTATCTGTGCATTGACTTCTTTAATTAAAAATCTGAGGAAATATGAAGATAGACTAGAGAAATGAATTAACTGAATTAAAGTCTAAGTAGGGCTTTAGGGGCTCTGAAGGGCTACAGGGGTTGAAGAATTCATTGATTAGGTATGACAGTCACAGAGTTGTTGACCATGTGGTTGTTTAACATTCTGAATTTATTCTAGGTTTCTCTGTGACTGCACAATAATTTAATATTAACTCACCATCTTATTCCTTTTGTTGTTTTGTAATAACAACAGCAGGACTCCGTAGATCAGAAGGTTCAGTCCTTTTATGTGTATCTGTTAAGCACAGATCTTTTGCTGGCCTCTTTATCATTAGTTTGCCCTAAAATGGTGTCATGAGCATCATCACCAAGTTGGAGTTGTTGTTGCTAAGGTACCATTGAGTCGATTCTGACTCATGGTGACCTTATGTCTAACAGAATGAAACATTGCCTGGTCCTGCTCCATCTTAATGATCAAGTTGGAGTAGAACATCTTTATTTTACCAGCTCTTTCACCACTGGCGACCAGTCTAGCCATTCTCCAGTTGAACATTTTCTCTTTTGTTGTTATCATTTAAAAAATCTTTTTTTTTTAAAATAATATTTTGTTGTATTTTTGATGAAAGTTTACACAGCAAGTTAGGTTCCTGTTTGACAGTTTTTCACACAAATTGATCAATGACATTAGGTACATTTTGCACATTGTGTCAACATTCTCATTAATTGTTTTCTGGTTTTTTCATTTCCAGTACTTTAGTTTCCCTGCTCTCTTCTCTTCTCATCTTTGCTTTGGATTGAATGTTCACCTTTTGGACTCATACAGATTATTTTTTTTTTAGTAGTGCACTGATCTAATGGGTAATATCCTTTATTTTGTGTGTCATTCTACTTTTCTGCTAAAAGGTGATCTCGGGATAGCTTTGGTTCAAGGTTTAAAGAGCATCTCAGGGTGATAGTCTCAAGGAGTCCTCTGGTCTCAGTTAGTCTGGCCATTTTTAAGAATTTGAGTTTTGTTCTGCGTTTTTCTCCCTTTCTAACCAGGATCATATATTGTGCCCCTGGTCAGAGTGGTCAGTGGTGGTACCAGGCACCATCCAGTTCTTCTGGTCTCAGGGTAGTTGAGGTCATGGCTTGTATAGGCTATCAGGCTTGTAGGCTCGTTTCTTCTTTAATTTTGGTTACCTTCTTATTCTTTTGCCCCTGTTGAGTACAGATTAATAGTTGTATCTTTAGATGGCCTCTGGAAAACTTTTAAGACCCCAGACACTACTCACTTCACCAGGATGCAGAGCTTGAGCTTTTGTGGGTTATATTATACCAATTGACTGAGTTGTCCCATGAGACTATGTTCCTAAGACCTCAAATTCAGAAAACCAATATCAGAAGGTGTTTGATTATGTCTGAAAGCATCTGTAGTTGTGTCTTCAATGAATACATGTGCCTGCCTACACATGATCTGTATTTACAAGTACATATAGATACTTCTATCTGTTCTTACGTATGTGTACACCTGTACCTACGTGTATGTGATCCCAGACTCTTGTTCTTTGTTGGAGTCATTTCCCTCTTTCATGTGGCAAATTCTTTGGTACAGGCATTCTTTTCTCATGAGTACTTCTCAGTGGCATCAATTACTTTGGTCATGCTGTGCTCACTACACCCACGTTCACTGCCACTTTACTCATCACCAAAGATAATAAGTCTTTACGATCTAGAGTGTGCTTTCCCCTCCCTTCCCTCCTCTCCTGTAACCAACGATGAACATCGGTCTCTTTATATATACCTATTTGTCTTCTTGAAAAAGAGGGATCATACAGTATTTGTTTTTGTGTGCTTGCCTTCTTTCACTGAGTATTATGCCCTCCAGGTCCATCTGTGTCATTTGTTTTGCAGACTCATCCTTGTTCTTTACGGTTGCGTAGTATTCCACTGTATGTACGTACCACATTTTGCTTATCCGTTCATCCGCTGATGGGCACTTCGGTTGTTTCCATTTTTTTGCTATTATGAATAAAGCTGCAATGAACATAGGAGTGCATGTATCTGTTCGTGTCACTACTTCTAGGTGTCTAAGGTATATCCCTAGGAGTGGGACTGCTGGATCGTAGGGTAGTTTTATTTCTAGTTTTCTCAGGAAACACCATATCATTTTCCATAGTGGTTGTACCATTTTTGTCATTCTGTCTTAACAGAAGCCACATGTTTACATTCTGGAGTCCAGCCCAGTAAAAGAAACTGTTTCTCTTATCACATATTTGTGTAATACGGGCTCCCTGGCCTGAGCATGGCTTATGGGGTGAAGACTGTGTAGGTGTGTTGTGTGTGTGTGTGTGTAACCTGACCCTACAAATGCCACTTAATTTCTATTAGTCCTTAAACTAGCCCAAGCCAGAGTTAGCCTGCCCTGCATGCACAGAAGGGCCAGCTGAGACTGCTAATTGACTTCAACTGTGGACATAGCACCAGAAGGAATGAGTCAGAAGGAAAATCATCACCCAGACCCTATTCCAAAGTGAGAGGTTTGGCAAGAACCACATCACCTCCTGTTTCCTGGCCGCCTTCTAGAATTTCCCCTCCCCAGTATGCCTGCATGGCTGCCATCTTGCTGCCCAAATCACATATAAGCACTGCTTCCCTGTAGCCTGGGGAGCCAGATCTGAGGAACTTCTTCCGGGTTCCTTGCTCTGCCCGTTGCAGTCAAGTTACTTTCTCAAAGACTGGTGTCCAGATAATCAGCAAGTCTGAGCGCCCTGGACAAGGACCCATCTTTTAGGGTTTGGTAACGTGAGTACATGTGTGCATATGAGTGTCAACTGGTTAATCACTGGTAGAATATTTGGGGTTCATATATTGGTCAGAATTTGAAATTTAGAGTTCTTTTTAACTTCAGATTTCCCCTGCCATAAGGCATTAGGAAAACACAAGAATAGAAATTTGTAGCTGGAGGGGCTTGAGATAATCTGATCTACTCTGTTGTGTACAGAGAAGGAATCTGAGGTCTACAGGGCATGTGACTTGCCTGAGGTCACGCAGAGGCAATGGGACAGAAGTGGGTTACAAACCCCAAATTTCCTGATTTCCTAGTTCTTAGCTTGTAGCTGCTAATCAGGGTGATTGATAACATGAGTGTGATTGGGATAAAGTATGCTGGAACCAAGATGTTTTAATGAAGAGGATAGCAAGGGAAAGCAGGAGACTTTATTGTCCTGAGAGTGTGTATTTGTGTATTCTCTTATCTCATATGCTGCGGCTATCTCTCAGGCCAGGGTGGTTCTGGTGTTTGGGTGCAGTTGGGGTGGAAGGATGGCTACTCTGTGATTCTTTCAATATGTGGAGGTTACATTCTAAAATAGCACATGTGGTAAGAACCCAGAAGTCCTTTAGGAAGAGATCAACATACAATCTCTCAGTAACATAAACACAGATTGTTTTCCCTCCGGTACTGGAACAGGCTTGCATTCAGGGGCTATGGTGTGCCCCAAACATGTTATCGTTAAGCACTGAGCAATGAGATACTCACCCTAGGAGAGCCCAAGGGCCCAAGACTGTCTGAGGGAACAGCAGGGTCATATCTTCTATTCCATCTCACTCTGGGTTTATGCTCAGAGAGAAGGAGGGCAGGCAGCGGCATCTACAGGAAACAAAAACTATTTAAAGGTTAAAAAAAAAAAAAAATCAGATGATTGTTGCCGTGGAGTCGATTCCAACTCCTAGCAATCCTATAGGACAGAGGAGAACTGCCCCATAGGGTTTCCAAGGCTGTAATCTTTATGGAAGCCGACTGCCACGTTTTTTCTCCTGTGAGCACCGGTGGGTTTAAACCACCAATCTTTTGGTTAACGTCTGAGTGCTTAACCATTGAGCCACTGGGTTCCTTTAATTGAACTTAAGTAATTAAAAAGTGCGTTTGATGCCATTGTAGACTGTCATTTTGTTGAAACTCATTAATTCCAACATAAGTCATGTAAATGAGATTCCTCCACCCCATTAACATACTTTTCTCTCTTATGGGCCTCCTTTCCCATTTACTTCCCTTCTCCAAACTTAGCTTCTATTTTTTTCCTGCAGAATTCTTTTAACCCTACCTTACCCCCAGTACCTGTGTCTTGCTTAGAATATATCCACTTTCTCTGTCTTTCTATTTATTCTTTATATCTCCTCTAAGCTTGTCAGCTAGAACTTATTTAGCAATAAGGGTAAGGTTTTTTTTTTTTTTTTAAATCTGACAGTTTTTACATGTTTGTCTTGTTTCTTTTTAGGCAAAATATATTTAATGACTTCCTCCTCCTTTAATTTTTCCTCTATTCAATTAATCCTAATTTCCCAGCTCAACTATGTGTTGACTGTATGACTTGAAATAATTTTCTTAACCTATTTAAACCTGTTTCCTCTTCTGTAAAATAGGGATAATAATAGTACTTTCCTCAGAGGTTTTTTTTTTTTTCGATTGATTGATGATAATGCTTTATTCCAGTCCCAGGTGGAAATAGACACTAACTGGACTCTTTTTCTGAATAAGGAAGTACAGTTAAAATGTTACCCTATTTTTATTTTTATAAGGATTTTATACATCTTTAACTCAGGAGGAAAAAAATAATTCAAATCAGTATTATGGCTGATTGGAGCCCTGGTGGTGTAGTAGTTAAGAGCTCGGCTGCTAGCCAAAAGGTCGGCAGTTCAAATCCACCAGCTAGCTGCTCCTTAGAAACCCTATGGGGCGGTTCTACTCTGTCCTACAGGTCGCTATGAGTTTTTTTATTTTTTGGTTTGGTATGGCTTCTTTTCTTTTTTTTATGATTTCATTCTTTTTTCTTAATAATTTATTGTTGTTGAGCATATACACAACAAAACATACACCAGTTCAACAGTTTCCATATATACAATTCAGTGACATTAAGTACGTTCTTCGAGTTGTGCAACCATTCTCACCCTCTTTTTCTGAGTTGTTATGGATTGAATTATGTCTCCCAAAAATATGTGTTGTAAATCCTAACCTCTATGCCTGTGGTTATAGTCCCATTTGGGAGTGGGCTGTCTTTGTTATGTTAATGAGGCAGGATTAGTGTAGGGTATATCTAGAGTCAATCTATTTTGAGACATAAAACGAGATTAAACAAGAGAGCAGAGAGAGAGAGATGGGTTGACAGATGCTAAGACATGGAGATCTCCAAGGAACCAGGAAGTAGAAGCTGAAGAGATAAGGACCTTCCTCCAGAGCCAGCAGAGAGAGAAAGAATTCCCCTCCAGCTGGCACTCTGAATTCAGATTTCTAGCCTCCTAAACTGTGAGAAAATAAATTTCTGTTTGTTAAAGCCATGCACTTCTGGTATTTCTGTTATAGCAGCATTAGATAACTAAGATATGAGTTCTTTCTCCTCCATTAACATAAACTCACTGCCCCCTAAGGCTGCTATCTAATCTCCTCATAGAGTCATTTTTAAGGAGTCAATAAGATTAAAAAAAAAAAAAAAGTGCCTAGTTCCCGGTATAGCAATGTTTAATAAATGATAACTATTAAGATTTTGGGAGTCCTAGTGGTGGTGAAACCCTGGTGGCATAGTGGTTAAGTGCTACGTCTGCTAAGCAAAAGATCAGCTGTTCGGAATCCACCAGCTGCTCCTTGGTACACCCTATGGGACAGCTCTACTCTGTCCTACAGGGTCGATATGAGTTGGAATTGACTCTGTGGCAATGGGTTTGGTTTTATTAAGATTTTGAGGAGCCTTGGTGGCACAGTGCTTGGCTGCTAACCAAAAGGACGGTGGTTGAACCCACCAGCCACTCCGAGGGAGAAAGATGTGGTAATCTGCTCGCGTAAAGATTCCAGCCTTGGTAAGAAGTTTCCTGAATACAACCAAACACTTCGAGGGACAGAGTAGCAGGGGCGGGGGTCTGGGGACCATGCTTTCAGGGAACATCTAGGTCAATTGGCATAACAAAGTTTATTAAGAAGATTTTCTGCAGCCTACTTTGGTGAATGGTGTCTGGGGTCTTAAAAGCTAGCGAGCGGCCATCTAAGATGCATTACTTGGTCCCAACTCACCTGGAGTAAAGAAGAATGAAGAACACCAAAGACACAAGGAAAGTATTACCCAAGAGGCAGAAAGGGCCCATAAACCAGAGACTGCATCAGCCTGAGACCAGAAGAACTAGATGGTACCCGGCTACCACCAATGACTGCCCTGACAGGGAACACAACAGAGAGTCCCTAATGGAGCAGGAGAAACGTGGGATGCAGAACTCAAATTCTAGTAAAAAGATCAGACATAATGGTCTGACTGAGACTGGAGGAACCCCAGAAGGCATGGCCCCCGGACTCTCTGTCAACACAGAACTAAAACCATTCCTGAGGCCAACTCTTCAAAGACTAGACTGGGCTATGGGACATAAAATGATACTCGTGAAGAGTGTGCTTCTTAGCTCGAGTAGATACTTGAGACTAAATGGGCAGCTCTTGTCCGGAAGTGAGATGAGAAGCAGAAAGGGTCAGGAACTGGTTAAATGGACATGGGAAATCAGGGGTGGAAAGGAGGAGTGTGCTGTCACAGTACAGGGTCACATAATAATGTATATGTAAATTTTTGTATGAGAGACTAACTTGAATTGTAAACTTTCACTTAAAGTAGAACAATAAAATAAAAAATATCCAATTAAACACGTGTTGAAAACAAAACAAAACAAAACAAAAATTTGCAGCCCTGGAAACCCTATGGGACAGTTCTACTTTGTTCTATAGGGTGGCTATGAGTCAGAATCAACTAGATGGCAATGGATGGTAGTGGTGGATTAAGAGTTTCAGTTTTTTAATATAATACTTGTATTTCAAACTACATGCAAATAATGGCCACCTAGAGATAAGGAGTATTTTTATAGTTGATTTTTATTTCATTCACATGGTACCAAAAAACCATACCGTTTCCGTCGAGTTGATTCTGACTCATAGTGACCCTATAGGACAGAGTAGAACTGCCTCACAGGGTTTCTAAGGAGTGGCTGGTGGATTTGAACTGCTGACCTTTTGGTTAGCAGCCTAGCTCTTAACTGCTGTGCCTGTGAATAATTGGGGTTGTGCTATGAAAACTATCTCAAACAGAGAGAGCTCCTCATAACTTTTTTTTTTTAATCATAATACTTGCAAGTATAACTTGTTCCTTTAAGTGGTCATCCTTCTACTCCTTGAGAGGAGCCTGTATACTTCAGATACCTCATAAGGACTCTCTTTAACCTGGATGCTAGGATAAGGTAACAGGTCAGTTGGGCACAGTTTCATATTAAGCTTTCATTATCTATTCAGGATACAGGAGCTTGCTGGAATTGGATGGACTGGTAAGAATAGTACAACCACTGTGTCCTGTCCGACCATCCCCTTTCTTGTCTCTTCTACTTCATGAAGTTCTCCAAGAGCTGTGAAATGCAGAAACGCAGCTGGGACCCGACAATGGGGTGGGAAACAAAGCCAGCCTCAGAGATGCCAGTGTTTACGCTGCAGGGACGTGGGCAGAATCTGCCGACAAATAATAAAGCCAGAGTCCGTTCGGACCAAGTTCTGAGTGGGAGTGGAGTGGTAAATGAGTAACCAGCTTCCCCCAGCAGCCGTCTCCTTCTGCTTGAAAGCACCCAGTCAGCTGTGTCCACAGGAGCCAGCCCGACAACCAGGCAGGAAGAGTTCACTAAGTTAACTTTTAATTTGACTAAGTTAACTTTTAAGTTAAGCTCTGACCAAATTAAAGGGGTGGGGTGTGGGAGGAGGGAAGGTGAATACCCTTTATGGACTTGTGACTAGATGGTAACATATTCCACTGATGCTGATACTGACTACATATTCACAAAGTCACCACACTTAGTTACGGAAGTGATAATATAGTTTCTTCTCCCCAAACAGCAAGATATTTTAAAAATTAATAGGAGTGGAATTTGAAACTGGGATGTAAAAATGACTCAAGAACAAGCCCCCAGAGAGCCTTCTGATAATCTTTGTGTATTGATTTACTAAAAGAAGGAGAAAAACATCATAAAAGCCAGGGATAAAGAAGAAATTCTAACTTTTTTCTAAGCTTCTCCATCTTAATGTCCATAGTCAAGTATTGTGAGGAAGTGAACGATAGCCTCATTTTAAAAACATGATCAGAAATTAGTAAGCAATTCTCTTGGAGAGCAAACTGAATGGTTTCCAGTGATATTTTAAAAGAGACACGTGCCTCCTTTGTGTTATTGAGGGTCTGGTGTGGTCTATGTTCAGCTGGGCAGAATAAAACCAAATTGGCGGAAGATACGTGATTTACAGGACTGGAGCAAAAAAACAAAACAAAACAAAACAAAAAAAAACTCTTAGCTCATTCAACCATGAATATGAAAGATTTGACTAAAAAGCTGATTTAGACGTACGCTACTGAACTTCCTTGGGGCTACAAGAACTAATATTTCTTCAGCCCTTACATTCCGTGAAACTCTTAATGAACCTCATTTCACACTGTACAAAATAGATCAGTTTGGCTAGAAGGGACTGGTCTGAGAGTTTGCCCAAAGGAAGTTCCCTGTGCAGGCTCGCTGTGTAAGTTGGATGTGGCATGATCACAATTCTGAAAAGCTTTCCAGCACCTTCCGTTCTCCAAGTTTCAGTACCTTCCATTTTCTTCATCAGCTTTCTCCAATGTTATTTTCTCTGTCCTTAACTATTACACAGTAAATGGCTTGAAGAACATTAATACAGTGAAATCCGTGAGAGCTGGAACTCTACAGGACCATCTTGTTTTTCTGGGTCTTGCAAGTTTTCCACCTTTGCCAGGGTCAGTCACCACTTTTCTATTGTTCTCTATTCAGTGGAAAATATCAGTTTTCCACCTCGAACAGGTTTTCACCTTACACGGTGTCTCAGTCATCTAGTGCTGCTCCAACAGAAATACCGCAAGTGGATGGCTTTAACAAAGAGAAGTTTATTCTCTCATAGTCCAGTAGGCTACAAGTCCAAATTCAGGGCGTCAGCTCCAGGAGAAGCCTCTGGGAGAAGGTCCTGGTGATGCTTCAGTCTTCCTTTGGTCTGGGAGCATCTGAGCGCAGGAACCTCAGGTCCAAAGGACGCGCTCTGCTCCTGGCACTGCTTTCTTGGTGGTATGAGGTTCCCATGTGTCTCTGCTGGCTTCTCTCTTTTATATCTCAAAAGAGATTGCGTTAAGACGCTAATCTTGTCAACCTCATCAGTATAACCTCATTACAGTGATAGAATTTACAACACATGAGGAGATCACATGTAATCTCATCACAGTGGTAGAGTTTACAACACATAAGGACATCACATCAGATAACACAATCATACAATACTGA
This sequence comes from Trichechus manatus latirostris, assembly GCF_000243295.1. Taxonomy (NCBI): domain Eukaryota; kingdom Metazoa; phylum Chordata; class Mammalia; order Sirenia; family Trichechidae; genus Trichechus; species Trichechus manatus. Next base: position 23,298,996 of record NW_004443945.1, on the reverse strand, counting down.
GAGTCATGACCTAGCCAAGTTGCTACACACATTTTTTGGGGGACACAATTCAATCCATGACACACGGGTTCCGGCTTTTGCAGGTTTTACTGCACATTAATATCTAAAGTTGCTCCTCCCAACTCAATCCTTCCTACTCTTTCCCTGCTTAATTTTTTTCCTTAGCATTTATCACCACCTAACGTACTATTTATTTTATCTACATATCTTGTTGATTGTCTCTTCCACTAGAAAGTACACCCCATGAGGCCAGGGATTTTTGTGTGTTTTATCTCCAGCATCTAAAACAGTGCCTGGCACATAGTAGGCACTCACTAAATGTTTGTGGAATAATGGCAGGTTCTGTATATCAAGTCTACTTTCTATATCTTAGTACCAAAAACCAAAAAACCAAGCCCGTTGCCATCAAGGAGAGGCTGGTGGATCCAAACTGCTGACCTTTTGGTTAACAGCCAAATGCTTAACCACTGTGCCACCAGGGCTCTTCTCTTAGTACAGTGAGTACTCAAAGTTGCTAAATATGGGACTGGTTGATTTTGTGGCCGGTATCATGGGTGTGTGCTATACAGTGACACAGGGCCCACCACTCAGAAGGATACTGGGCTTGGTTCAATACTGTCACCATCTCAAGATTCTTAGTAATTTTTCTTTGAACTTCTGCTTTGTAAGTGAAGTCCAGTGGGACAGTGGAGCATGTGCATGAGCAGAGGAGAAACGTGCAGTATGTGTGCCCACCACTGTTCCCTGAAGCTCCTTTCACATATAACATATAACGTTGATGATGCCGCAGGAGCACAGAATTTCAGTGAGACTCAAAGTGAGTACAAGGTAAGCATGTTATGTCTATGACTGAGTAAGTGGGGGCTCTGACAGCTCTGAGAGGCCATGTCCTTTGTTCCAATGAGAACTTGCTTCACACACAGCAAGAAGGCAATGGCATTCTAGCATATCCTTTCTTATTCCTGTTACTTCCCTGTATTAGTCAATCACTTACGCTGAAAATGACGACACAGAAAGAAAGAGAAATAGTTCCTTTTCCTTTTAGTCCTTCCTTTCTTATCAGTAAGCCGAAGGTAAAATGTATTGGAACTCTGCTTTGTATCAGGAAGTAAGTAAAATAGTTGAATTAGTTTTGTGCAGCATTTCCACTGTTCTGTTTAGAGTGAAATACGTATGCATATACCAGCTATAAAATAGGGATTTAAAACAGTGGCATCACTAGGATTGGTGTCACCCCACCCCTGTGGGCCTCCTCCTGCACCAGACCATACAGAATCCTTAGTAATGTTTTTTGTACTAATGTTACTCATAAATCGTAATTCCCGTATATCACTCCTTCTTTTCCTTTAGTTACTACTTCATTCTCAAAAAAGTGATTGATATCAGTTCAGAAATACTAATTACCACAACACTGTAGCTAAAACACCAGAAAATCTGACAAAATCAGAGCCTATAAAAATACCAGCAGCAACAAAAACATCTCGTGTTTGTAGCATGTGCTGATGAAACCATGTGATCTGAAGCCTCATTGTAATTGGATAATAATGAGGGCTCTGACCAGAGTGCATCGATTCTGACTCATAGCGACCATTCAAAACGTAAATTGGCATAGAATTTACGACTTGTAGGTATATTGATTCATGCAAGCTGGGCTTATGAAGAACGTTTTTGTTGTACAACTAACTACAGGGATATTTCTATAAAAAATAATAAATTTCTGCTGAAACACCGCACAAAAATTTTATGGACAGTCATTTTGATGTCATCCCCTCTGACAGTGTCATCCAGCGCTGTCCGCACCCCCCAGTGATGCCACTGACTTAAAATGCTCTTATATTTACATTTAAACTGGCATTGCACAATATAAAGATAAACATTAAAATTCATGCCAACAATTTACATTTTAATTTTTCTTTACTCAGAAGAACAGAGAGTCAGCAAAAAAGAGGAAGACCCTCAACGAGATGGATTGACACAGTGGCTGCAACAGGGGGCTCAAACATAGCAATGATTGTGAGCATGGCGCAGGACCTGGCAGTGTTTCGTTCTGTTGCACACAGGGTTGCTATGAGTCGGAACTGACTCAATGTCACCTAACAACAACAACAGAACAACATTAAATAGCAAATTAGAAAAAAAAAAAAAAAGCAAAAAACACCATGACAAATCAAGAGAGAAACCAGGGATAGAAAGGAAAAAAATCTTATATCTTAGAACCTGGCACTTTTTTCTTGGTTTTTGAATAAGGGGCCTGCCACTGGCCCCACATATTATGTAGCCGGCCCTGGTTGTCATGGCTATAGTTGACTAACTCAATCCAGATCAACTCCTGTTAAATTCTGGAGCTGTGTTTCTAAAATACTTTCCTAAGTATAGGAAGCCCAACATACTAACAGATTGTGTTCCAACTTATTTTATAAATCAGTGGCTTGGAAATTGGCACATATTTTCTTATAGGAATACTGTTTTGAATAGTGATCAGGTTTCCAAGCAAACCCACAAAAGCTTACTGAAACTATAGTATGGGATTGTCTTCAGTATATTTGAGTCGTTGGAGTAACATAGCTGAAAATCATCAGTGCTGTTTGCCAAATATTGCACTGTGGCTTGTACTTTCTAGGTTCCTGTGCTGGGGATGGTGGTGGTGGTGGTGAGGATTGGAATTCTGGTTGTTCTCAGCCAATGAGCTGTGATCACTGGTACTGCCATCCCCAGGCCAGAGTATTTAATGCCTGGCGTGAAATCCTCCAGCATGCTTTTCTCTCTGACGCAGCGACTGGCAATATTCCGAGGAGTGGCTCCATCAGCCCGGGGCCCTTTGAGAGGATGTTACATAGCTGAGCCCAGTGGATTGCAACGAACATGTAGCATGAGTGAGAAAGCAACTTTTGTTGTTTTAAGCCACGGAGATTTGGGGTTGTTATCAGAGCACAGTTGGAGCCCTGGTGGTGCAAAGATTAAGCTGCTAACCAAAAGATAGGTGGTTCAAACCCGCCAGTGGCTCCAAGGAGAAAGACATAGTGATCTGCACCTGTAAAGATTACAGCCTAGGAAACCCTATGGGGCAGTTCTACTCTGTTACATGTGGTCACTATGAGTCAGAACCGACTCAAAGGCACCCAACAACACTTGACCTAAACTGCCCCAATTGATAAAGACTCTGGCTTCCTTTTTTGGGGTCTTCCCGGTCTGGCTGACTTTGTGCATTTTTTCTGCCTAAGCACCAGCTCCTCTGGGAAGATTCTGGGGCCTCTCCAGGCCAGGTTAAGAAGCCTTTCCTCTTTGCTCTCATTTTGCCCTGATCATATCTTTGTATGGGTCCTGATGTCAACGTAATTGTTTAACATCTGTCTCTCCCACACACTGTGAGCTCCTTGGGAAGAAAAATGATCTTCTCTCTTGCTTGCCCTCACTAAGCCCTGTGTCTGGCAGCGCCCAGTGGATGCTTTAAGAGGAATTGTTGCATGAATGTATATGTGACTGCTTTTTCATGACAGTGTTCGAATCACTTTTAATTATTGGAAGATGCAGAGCAAAACCTAATCCAACTACGCATTATTTTAGAAAATATTTTTCTTAATCTGGCCAATCTGAAATTTTACTGTGACCCTGCTTTGAAAAATCTGAACTTTCACCTTTTAGATGACGAACGTGCCTTGTGATTTTCCAGGTCAGAGCAATGACCAAACCCTTGGCCTCCAAATACCCATTGCAGGAGGGAAGGACAGCTTTTAGCATCAGGATTTAAGCAATTGTTGTGTTATACCTTTTGCAATTGGTCCAACAGCAAAGAGTTGACAAGCTATGGCATTCTTTAGGGATGGAAAGAAAAATGAAACCCTCTGCTGACTGAGTTATTAGTTTTTCTTCTTTAACCATCAGGGTAGCTTCATGGTGGGCTGATGAAACACCCCCAGGAGGCTGAGGGCCCTGCTGCTCCAAGGCTTGCCTTTGCCTTCAGCTGAGGGCTGGGCTAATCATCTGGATAAAAGTAATGTGTAATTTTTAACTTTTTATGACTCACACTTTTAGCAATTTTTTAAATAATATCTCAAGAATGTTATCAAAGTGGATACAATGCTTAGGAATCTTTAGCAGAAAGATACCAATATCCATGCACTGGTGCATTGTGTGAGGCTACAGGCACGTTGTGTGAGGCACTAAGCCATTAAGTGGGGTCCCAGGTGCATTGCATATGGCTACAGGTACATGGCGTATGGCTGTAGGTTCATTGTGTGAGGCAGCAGGTACACTGTGTGTGCCCACAGGCACATGGTGTAAGGTTGCAGGTGCATCACATGTAACCACAATGTATTATGTATGACTGCAGTTGCATTGTGTGTGGCCATAGGTTCGTTGTGTGAGGCAGCAGGTACATTCTGTAAAGCTGCAAGTGCATTGTGTGTAGCCACACATGTATTATGTATGACTGCAGGTGCATTGTGTGTGGCCATAGGTGCAGTGTGTGAGGCTGCAGGTGCATCGTGTGAGGCTGCAGATGCATTGCGTGTGGACACAGGTACATTGTGTGGGGTTGCAGGTGCATTGTATAAGGTCCCAGGTACATCATGTGAGGCTGCAGATGGTTTAAAATGTCTCTTGTCCCACTAAAGCTAAAATGCTACAAGAGTAAGACTTCGTAGTTGTGCTGAGAACCCCTGATGAACAGTCTGTTTTTGTATGAAAAAGACAAAACTTATACCTGATCCTAGTTTCCAAAATATGCCAATGGCAGTATGGCAGATGGCAGAGAACCCGACAGCAGAGAGGCCAATGGTGGTGTGACCGACAGTGAAGAACCTGACAGTGGAGACCCTGACAGCAGAGAGCTCGACGCTGGAGAGCCCTGATGGCAGAGAGGCTGACATGTGACATCATAGAACCTTTCCTGGCTGAAAAGTTTCCCGATTGGTGAGAGAGAACGTCAGTTCTTGGGAGGGTAAGTGGGTCCAGTTGAGATGTTGGGGCTCCATGTTGGGACCCCCTCCCAGAACTTGTCGTATTGTATTTCTTCTTTTATATCTTTCTCTGTTATATTAAATTGGTTATCACAGATGTGGTGTTTCTGTGAGCTCTGTGAGCCTTGCAATTTATTATCAAACCCATCAGGGAAGTAGAGAGTGCCACAGTGAGGAGTGGCTGGTGTCAGAAATAATGGAGAAGTGGGAAAGTGGAGATATACTTAATCTTTGCCTCATAGAAACCAGCTTGATGCTTATGCTGATTTTTGTTCCTTATGAATTTGGACAATTCATACATTTGTTCAGATGTCCAGCGCTAACAGCCTTTTATATCTTGCTCTCATTTAATAACCACAGAATTTTCTGCTCATTTTATCCTAAGAATAATTTGTTTCTGGCTTATTATAATTTGAGAAGTCTTGAGTTTGTAGCATTTTAAAAAGCAATTATGATTTATGTAAATATGTATATTAGAATTTTTTGATCAGCATGGTGGAAGCATGGGCAGGATGGGAAAGGTGATGATAGCTGGAGAAAGTCACAAGAGAACAAAGAAGATAAAAATGATCTCTTATCTCTTCTTCCAGAGATAACTGCTAATATCTTTCTGGCCAGTTCCTTTTCATGACGTATATTTGAGACATTTTCTTACAAAAATAACACTCAGTTGTTATAGAAAATGAAGGGGGAAAGAAAACCTCTTGAAATCCCACTACTCATATAACCAGTGTTAACATTACAATGTACTTCTTTTTTTTTCTTTGCCCTGCATATAAAGGCAAATACTAAATATGAATTATAGTATAAGCATTTTCCTAAACAAAAATATAGCACACATGTTAATTGCACAAAACAAAAATGCTAGCACACAGAGCACACACACAAATCCTACATTTTAATCTTATTTATAAACATTGATGAAAAATATCACATAACACATTAACACTAGAATCCATCAATGTACTTTAGAGAATGTGTCATGACGAGGTGACGTTCATTCCAGGAATACAAATAACAAAAATATTACGAAATCTATTAATATAGTCAACCTTATATGAAAACTCCATATGATCATTTTGATACTGAAAAATCGTATGAAAATCCATAATATGATTTTAAAATATCTCAAACTAACAGTCACCATTATGCTTAATTAGACACAGTTCCATTAAAGTTCGAAAAAGACAAGCATCACCATTATCTCCATGTTCTAAAAGTGCTAGTCAATACAATTAGCAAGATAATTAAACAAAATGTCTAAATATTGGAGAGAAGAGAGCAAAATTATCTTAACTTGAAGATGACATGATTGTCTATCCAAGAGAATCATATAAAATACTGGAAAAGTAGAGATCAATATAGTGTACAGGTACAAAATAAATATATAAAAATTCATACTTTCTTATATATCAACAACAACCTGGTAGAGGATATAATGGAAAAAATAGTCCATTCACTATACATCAGTAAAATAAAATGCCTAGGAATACACGTAACAACAACTACAAAATAACAAATAAAAATCACACACACACACACACACACACACACACACACACACACAAAGTTAAAACTCAGTGGGATGAATCAATAGGAGAATAGCCAGGACAGTTCTGAAAAAGGAGAGTAACTAGGTTTTAAAATGTATTACAAAGCTATATCAATTAAGTATGTATGATAGTAATACAAGAACAGATCGATGTAACAAGAGTGTTTGGAAAGACCTAGTGAGTGAGTGTGTGTGTGTGTGTGTGTGTGAGCATACATACATGTGTGTGTTTGTATATGGATATAAAGATATAGATCAGAATACGTATATGATTTAAGTGCATTTCAAATCTCTGAGGCAACTAGCTAATAGGAAAATCATAAAGCTAGATCCTTATTTCATTTTTTTACACCAAAATAAATTGCAGATAATAAAAAAATTCAAATATAAAAATTGAAACCACAAAATACTGTAATATGGGTAAATTTTTTTTAGTCCCAAAGTGCAGAAGACACTTACCGTAAGAAGATACCTCATACCACATTACCACATACCAAAAAGAAAGTGGAAAGGAATATCTTATAGATTCAAATACATAAAATAAAAAAAAAAAACTCTTTTGCATGTCGAAAATAATAAAGTTGAAATACAAGTGAAAAACTGGGAAAAATGTTGGCAATATATGACACCAAGTTAGGTCTTTTATATACAAGGGAAATTTATTAATTAATTTAAAAAAGACAAGTTCTTTCATTAAAAAGTGGGCAAAAGATATAAAATTCTCAAAAGAGAAAAAGGAAACGAGTAATAGATATATGGCAATATGTCCATTCTCACTCATGTTTTAAATAATGCCGTAAACATCTGGGGTCTTAAAAGCTTGCAAGCGGCCATCTAAGATGCATCAATTGGTCCCAACCACCTGGAGTAAAGGAGAATGAAGAACACCAAAGACAAAATGAAAGTATTAGCCCAAGAGACAGAAAGGGCCACATAAATCAGAGACTTCATCAGCCTGAGACCAGAAGAACTAGATGGTGCCCAGCTACCACCAATGACTGCCCTGACGGAACACACAGACGGTCCAGGATGGAGCAGGAGAAAGGTGAGGTGCAGAACTCAAATTCTAGTAAGAAGACCAGACTTAATGGTCTGAATGACACTGGAGGAGTCCCGGAAAGCATGGGCCCTGGGTTCTCTATCAGCCCAGAACTAAAATAATTTCCAAGGCCAACTCTTCAGACAGGGATTGGACTGGACTGTGGGAGAAAAAGTGATACTCGTGAGGAGTGTGCCTCTTAGCTCAAGTAGATAGAAGAGACTAAACAGGCAGCTTCTGTCCAGAGGTGAGATGGGAAGGCAGAGAGGGTTAGGTGTTAATTGAATGGACATGGGGAATCAGGGGTGGAAAGGAGGAGTGTGCTGTCACAGTATGGGGAGAGTAACATAACATATTTATACATAAGAATGTATGTATAAATTTCTGTATGGGGGAAAAAAGATTAAAAATAAATAAATAAATAATGCCATAAAGATAGTCCATGTTTTGCTGCCAGATTAGTGGATATTACAAAGGTGGACATATCCGTTGGTGATCAGGGGGGTGGCAATGGGCCCTCAAGAACTCTTGCTGGGAGTGTAATATGTTCAGACTTGCTGGAATGCAGCTTAACTGTGTGTATTGCCATTAAAATGGCCATATTCTTTGACCCAGGGAGTCCACTGATCTGACTGAATCCCAAGGAGATAATTGACAGAGATGGTTGCATAAGTATGTTCCTTGTGATAACTGTAATAGCAAAAAGTAGGAAAAACTTGAATGTCCATCAGTAGGAAATTTATTATCTAAATAATAGATTAGCCATATTCCTGGAATATGATATGGCCATTAAAAAATAATAATGTATGTGTTTATTTATTGATATGTAAAGATGTCCATTACAGGCCCAGTGAAATTAGCAGTTTGAAAAAAAAATGGCTATTTTGATCCCACTTTGTATAATTATATGCCCAGAGAGATGTCTGGAAGATTATTTGCTGGAATATTGATGGTGGTTGTCTCAGAATGATGGGATTTGGGGTAATTGTCATTTTTCTTTGTACTTTTCTATGTTGTTTGAAATTACAATGAACACAGACTATTTTTTATCATCACAACAGAATAATAAAGCTATTTTCTTTTGGGAGAAATGATTCATAAATATTTTTACTGAATGTATAATAATAAAGATTTCTCTATTGTTAGACATTTCCATTTTGCCTAATTTTTCAGTATTACAAATAATGCTGTGATGAGCATTTTAGTGCAAAAATATTTGTTCATATTTCAGATTTTTTCTTTTCTTGAAGTGGAATTACTAGATCAAAAGGTATGAACATTTTAAGGCTCTTAATACATATTGTCAAATTGTTTTTGAGAAAGATTATAAATTTTTATTGCCTCCCTCATCACATCCTTATCAATATCAAGTGTTACCGCTTCAGACAATACTTGCTGAATTAATAGGAAAAATGATATTCCATTACTGTTTTTATTTGAATTTCATTTTTCACATGATTATTAGTCATTGATATTTCCTTTTGTAATTTTTTGGTCTTGTCATGTGCACATTTTTTGTTGAGTAAACAGTAATATTTATGTTTTAAACGTTACAGACGTAGTAGTGTTTTAGCTTATTAATAACAATATTTTTAAAAAATTGAATTAATATGAAAGTTTTTGCCATGTAAGAGTTTTTAATTTTTTAGTTGTTAACTCATTTTGTTGCTTTTATGTTTGTATAGTCTTTTATATTTTCTATGGTTTAATTTTTTTTTTTTTTTGCATTTTAACAATTAGTTGGAAACTTTTTTGGGTATGAAATCACATGGTGTTCTAAACTAATATTTGTCCAGGTTTCCATTTCCTCATAACCTTTTGTTAAATAATCCTTCTCGTCAGCTTTGATTTGAGATGCATCCTTTATCATCCTATGTCAAGTTCTTTGTATAAGATACATTTCTAGGGTCTTCTGCTCTGTTAGTGTGTTTGCCAATTATTAGCTATATTGCAATTTTAGTAAGTGTTAATATGAAGCACCAATCCCCAATCATTAATATTTTTATCCCCTTTAAGTTTCTTAGTTTTTCCTAGCTTTTTATTCTTCTAGATCTGTGAAGCTTCACACACACACATACAGAGAATTCCTGTTAGAATTTTGACTGAAATTAAGTACAGCCATAAGTTAATTTGAGAAGATTCATTAATTTGAGAAGTTTGTTCCTCATTTTCTGGATCCTGATGGGTCATATCGTTTTGTTCATTAATTGAAATCAGGCAGGTAAGCACCTGGCCAAGGTGAGCACCAGACCCATGATGGGTGCTGACTAAGGCTGGCTATGTAAGGAAATGACCAAAGAATTGTGGGGGTGACAGACGCACTCCCTGTGAGAATGTATCAGCTAGTGACATTATGGGGCCCAGAGTTTGTTTTGAAGTTCTCATTCTAGGACGCATTAGCCCCAAGGGGAAATGATGTGTGTTGACACAGATCCCTTTGTCTGGGTGGAGAGGCTTGAAAGAGCTGGCTGGGACTGGGGTTCTGCCTCTCTTCTTTCAACAAGGACAAACGACCTTGGTAGGAGCTCCTTGAGCCTCTTGGTAATCTCACCAGAGGTGTGCAGCAGCGGAAAGCCCATGGTGTTCACAATAAGGTTTAAATTCTAACAGCTGTATGATCTTGGGCACCTTCTTAACTTCTCTGATCCTCATCTGAAGTGTGGATAAGAGAAACCACCTGATAGGGTTGTAGCCTGCATTAAATGAAATAACATAAAGCGTCTGTTGCACATGGTAATGCTCCACAAATGCTGGCTATTAATAGTAGTAATAAAATTGATGTTTTTCTTTGGTTGGGGGGATTAAAAGAGGTAATGGATATAAAGAGCTATTACAATGCCTGACACGTTAGCTATTGGTATTGTTGTTACCGTATTGTTATTATTATTGGGGTTGTTATTATTAGTATAGGAGTCCTTGGGTGGTGCAAATGGTTAAGGACTTGACTACTAACCAAAAGGTTGGCGGTTCGAACTCACCCAGAGGTGCCTTGGAAGAAAGGCCTGGTGATCCACTTCCTGAAAGGTCACAACCTTGAAAACTGTATGAAGTGCAGTCCTACTTTGCAACACATGGGGTTGCCATGAGTCAGAATTGACTTGATGGCAACTGGTTAGTTTTTTTTTGTTTATTATCAGTATAGCATCCAGGCATTCCAAACATGACCCTAAACCACTGGGTAAAAGGCATTAGTTATGAACTGTGGTGGTGGCAGTTGCCCTTGGGCCATCACTTCCCTGCCTGCATAGTGCTGCTTGCAGGAATTTTTTGACTCCTCCCTGTGACTGCGCTCCAGCTGTAAGGGCTCAGCCTTCTTCTTAGCATCAGCTTTCCCTGACCATAATGATGTGGGATACGCCACAGCTCAGGGCCACCCGTAAGCTCTTCTTGCCCTACAATCCCCCAACCCACTAAAGAATGGGATGGAAGAAGCAGCCCTCGACTGGGGGGTGGTCAGAGGCTCGAGGTCCCTGTCCCCTACCGACTTGTTCCACTTGTTCTGAACTGTGATACACTAAGCAAATCAGTCTACCTGTCACGGTATCTTTTTTTTCCCTCATCCTTAAAGTGAGGTTAATATAATTTAATAATCATTCCCTCCCAGCGTTGTTGTAAGGATTGAATGAGAGAAGGCAGAGAACACATCTGGTGCACAGGGTTGCTAGCGTTGTCACAGGAAGCTAGGGTTGTCAGATAAAATCCAGGATGCCAGTTAGATTTGAATTTCAGATAAATGATTTTTAAAAAATCTTATTGTGGTAAAATTTATATAACAAAATTTTCCATTTTAATCATTTTTAAGTGTACAATTCAGTGACATTAATTACACTTTATTATGCTGCCATCACTACTATCCATTTCCAAAACTTTTTCCACACCCCAAACAGAAACTCAGTACGCCTTAAACAAGAACTCCCCATCTTCCACAGTCCTCAGCCCCTGGTAGCCACTAATCTACTTTTCTCTCTACGCATTTGCCTAGTCTAGATATTTCATATAAGTGGGATCATACAATATTTGTCTTTTTATGTCTGATTTATTTCACTTAGCATAATGTTTTCAAGGTTCATCCATATTGTAGCATATATCAGAACTTCATTTCTCTTTAAGGCTGAATAATATTCCATTGTATGTACATACCACATTTTATTTACCCATTTGTCTGTTGATGGACACTTGGGTTGTGACCATCTTTTAGAAATCGTGGATAATGCTTCAGGGAACATTGGTATACAAGTATCTATTTAAGTCCCTGCTTTCAAGTCTCTAGGAGTGGAATTGCTGGGTGATGTAGTAACTGTATATGATTAACTTTTGAATTAAACGCTATACGGTTTTTCATAACAACTGTACCATTTTACATTCCTACTAGCAAAGCCCACAAGGGTTCCAGTTTATCTACATCCCTGTCAACACTTGTTAGTTTTCTTCTTTTTCTGTTAATAGCCATCCTAGTGCGTATGAGGTGGTATCTCACTGTGGTTTTGATTTGCATTTCAACGAAGTTGAGCCTCTTTTCATGCACTTGTTGGCCATTTGTATATCTTCTTTGGAGAAAGGTCTATTCAGGTTTTTTGCCCATTTTTTATTTGGGTTGTTAGTCCTTTTGTTGTTGAGCTATAGGAGTTCTTGACATATTATGGTTCCCAAATATTTTTTCTCATTTTGTTGGTGGTCTGTTCACTTTGTTGATAAAGTCCTTTGATGCACAATTTTTTTTTTTTAATTTTGATGAGGTCGAATTTATTTATTTTTCCTTTTGTTGCTCATGCTTTTGGTGCCATATCTAAGAATCCATTGTCAAAGACAGATCTTAAGTTTTACCTCTAGGTTTTCTTCTAAGAGTTTCATGGTTTTAGTTCTCACATTTAGATCCTTGATCCATTTTTAATTTATTTTAGTACGTGGTGTGAGGTATGGGTCCAACTTCATTCTTTTGCATGAGGAGATCTGGTTGTCCCAACACCATTTTTTGAAGAGATTGTTCTTTCCCCATTGAATAGACTTGGCACCCTTATTGAAAAAACAAATTTTTTTTTAGTATAAGCATATACTAAACATTCATTGGACATATTTATACTAAAAAGATTACTTGCTGTTTATCTGAAATTCAAAATTACCTGGGCATCCTGAGCTTTTATTTGTTAAATCTGGCACACTTAATCCCAACAAATGTCAGTTCTCTTCCCTTCCTCTCATCTGTAAGCATGATTTGTAACCCTGACTACCTCCCAGGCTATCTTATTAATTCCCATGAACTCATTCAATCATTAAATGCTTGTTGGGTTGACACAGTGCCATGCACAAAAGAGAGCAATATAGATTGATCAAGGTTTCTGGCTTGTGCTTGTGTTATGAAATATTTTATTAAGGGTCAAAACCAAAAAACCTGTTGTGGTTGAGTGGATTCCGACTTATAGTGACCCTACAGGACAGAATAGAATGACCCCATAGGGTTTCCAAGGCTGTGAATCTTTACGGAAGCAGGCTGCCCCATCTTCTTCCTGTAGAGGAGCTGGTGGGTTAGAACTGCCAACCTTTCAGTTAGCAGCTGAGAGCTTAACCACTGTGCCCCCAGGGCTCCGTTAAGAGTCAAGACCTGTTCAAACGTGAGCTGCCAGTGTTAAGGTGGCTGCTTAGTTTCCAGGTCTCCTTTCAGACTGGAAACTCCAGAAGAACAGCATTTTATCTTTTTCAGGAGCTTAATATGGTATCTGGCACCTTCCCCATTATTCTCTAGGAAGGCCTACTGGTGCTGTGGATGCGCGGGGTCAAAGGCAGGTCATTGGAGAGGAGAGATTAGCACCTCCAGGCTCACAAAGCCTCTTCTTGCATCCCCTCCCAGCTCTGCTTGCCCCTGGTCCATGAGTCAGCACTTTCTCTGCCTCTGAAGACAGGAGCCCTCGGCCTGCCCCAGGGTGGATGGTGATTTCCTCTAGAACTATAAAGGGAGGGGGCAGATGGCAGCTATGGCTCACACCTTCAGATGTCCCCGAGGTGCTTTGTCTGCTGTGTCACCTGAGCAGGGATAGACCACAGGGTCTTTCTCCTCAAGTCCCCCTCCCACATCCTACCAGCCTGCTAAAGTTCTTAGCCTGCGGTCCCTGCCAGGGTGGGAAAAGTGACCATCTACCTGCAGAGTCAGGGGACAGTAGGATGATCAGTGTCAGTGCAGTGGACTCTCCTCTTGCCATTTTGGGGTTTTGGGGGTAGAGGATAGGGAGTTTCTGGGTGTTGCAAACAGTTCAGTGTTAGGCTACTCACTGAAAGGTCAGTGGTTGAACCCACCTAGAAGCGCCTGGTGACGCAGTAGTTAAGAGCTCCACTGCCAACCAAAACATCAGCAGTTCAAATCCACCAGCTGCTCCTTGGAAACCCTATGGGGCAGTTCTACTCTGTCCTATGAGGTCGCTATGAGTCAGGATCGACTAGGCGGCAACGGGTTTGGTTTTTGGAGGTTTTTTTAGAGGCGCCTGGGGATCTACTTCTGAAAGGTCACAGCCATGAAAACCCTATGGAACTTAGTTCTACTCTGACACACGTGCGGTTGCTATGAGTCAGAATCGACTTGGCAGCAGTGGATAGGGTGGAGGAAGGGGAGAAGCTTACTGAGCTTGAACCTTTTTATAAACTTTTATTGGATTAGGGACTTGCAGACTGGATGGTTGGGTGCTCCTCACCCACGGGGAGAGCATAGGCCTGGGGCCAGCTCTAGTGTGAACACTGTATAACTTCAGATTAGTACTTCTTGTGCCCCATTTCCCTTAGCTGCAAATTAAGTATAATAAAAGTACCTGCCTCATAGGATTGCTGTGAGGTGTAATGAAAAGACACAATTAAAGGCTTTAGTCTAGGACATTGCGTTAAAAAGAAAAAAAAGTCACACTGAAGCTGGGTTGAAATAGTTTCTCTTGAGTAAGCTGGGAAGATTCCTGTGATGCCTTGCGTTGTGCAGATGTCCTGCGGGGGATATATGTGTGTGTGTTTGTGTGTGTGTGTGCGCGTGCGCGCGTGTGTGTGTGTTGGGGGAGGGGCAAGGGGAAAATACAGTCTCACGGACTCATAGGAAAACACTATAATCTTTATAAAGTAAAAACCTGTCCCTGCAGAATACCAACCAGCAGGCATGCCCGAAAGACAATGCCAGAGGAATTTTTCACACCTGGGAAGGGACGGAGTTCAACTTAATGATACCTCAGTCCTCAGTCCCAGATGGATTTACATCTGTGTGATGTAGGAATAAATGGTAAATACGCCTCCCTGTTCCTGTGCCCACCAATACAAAGGCACAACAAAAAGATACCCCCAAATGTTGACATGAGGGCATCGTAGAAAGAGAAGGGAAATAACATTTACTGGGTACAAGTAGATGGTACAAGTGATGTCTCTGCAGACATCACTTCATTTAATCCTCATCAGAACCCTATAACATAGATAGGTTTTCTCATTTTGCAAGAAATGAGTGCTCAGAGGTTCACCAGCTCCCCAATTTCACACAACTTATAAGTGGAGGAGCCAGGATTCACCCCCAAGACGGACTCCGTGGCCACCTTCCCAATATATCAGAGAAGGCAAACACCTAGCTTCAAACCACCACTCTGCCCTCCCCACCAAGGCAGATGCCACACTTCGATTGTGGGCTTTTTTTGCCAAATCCAGAGGCAGCCTCAGAACTCTTCTAAATACGGCTGGCAGCTATTGGCCGCGGGGTGGGCACGCAGACAAAGCCTGTATGCTGCCCAGACCCATCCAAGCTGTCTTCCAATTGGCCATTGCAGGGCTCTTTGTGTTAGCTCAGGTGTATCTAAGGGCCTGGAGTCCCTGGGTGGTGCAAACAGTTAACGTGCTCAGCTACTAACTGAAAGGTTGCAGGTGCGAGTCCACCCACCCAGAGGCACCTCAGAAGAAAGGTCTGGTGATCCACTTCTGAAAAATCAACATTGAAAACCCTGTGGAACATAGTTCTACTCGGACGCACATGGGGTTGCCATGAGTCAGGGTAAACTTGATGGCTATTGATTATCTTATGACCCAACTCCTTCTGTGGAATCCTCGTGCCAGATTCAGGTAGGCAGGACCAGGTGACTGCTTCTGGTGTATGGCATGTGGGATATAGTCAGGGTCCTGTGAAGGTTATCATTGATGTGGAGAATTTTTCATTAGCAATTCATATATTTGATTCGATTGTTTTCCTCTCCTTGTTAAATGTGATCATGTCTGGGTCAGTAACAACTGTACTTTACTCTGAATTTATTTTCTGGATCATTTTTTTTTTCTTTGCCAGGAAGGATAGGCTAGACTTTTCCAGTTGTCTGGGAATATTGGCTGAAACCCAAAGCTTAGAATAGTAGGTGATATCCCCCTGATACATTCTAAACAGAGGTGCCGGGCAATTTGCACAGAACTTGCTAAGAAGTATCCAAAACTGGTCCTGCTACTCTCAGTCTTGGCACATCACCCACCTCCTGCCTGTATCTGAGAAAAAGCCAAAGATTGCTGTCACAGAGCTGAAGATTTCTTTAATGAGAAAGAGCCTGCAGGTCATTCCATCTAGTTCCAGGGTCTGAGCATGAAACTCTTCTTGGGAGTGGCCTGAACTAGACAAGATTAGAATGTTTCCTTGAGGTCGAAGGTGACATGACACCTTGGGAGGTAGCCAGACTTCGGGGTCTTGAAAGCACCCTACCAAGATTCCTGCCTGCTGAAGAGAGGAGACCCCAGCAGAAAGGGCCTCTGTGGGGTGTACCTTCAAGCACGAGCTGAGGAATTACTGTGAGGATTTAGGTGGAGAGGGCAATAGCCACATTGCCTGGATCAGAGAATGGGGTGGCACTGAAGATCCTAGAGGGAAAGAGCCTGCCTTGAAAGGGAAAGAGCCTGCCTGTGGACACTTGCTGTGGGAGGCGCAATAATGCCTTCCCATCCCAAAAGGAGTCCATGTCCGATTGCCTGGAAGCTGTGAATATGTTACCATACATGGCAAAAGGGACCTTGAGATGGGGAGATTATTCTGGATTATCCAGTTGGGCTCACTGTAATCACAGAGTCCTTGTAAGAGAGAAGATGTGAGGACAGAAGCAGAAGTCAGAGAGAAGAGAAGACGCTACACTGCTGGCTTTGAAGATGAGGAAGGGATTACCAGCCAATAAACGAAGAAGGCCTCTAGAAGCTGGAAAAGGCAAGGAAATGGATTCTACCCTAGAGGTGCAAGAAGAAACGCAGCCCTGCTGATCCATTTTAGACTTCTGGCCTTCAGAGCTATAAGATAATAAATGTGTGTTGTTTTAAGTCACTAAGTTTCTGGCTATTTGTTACAGCAGCCGAAGGAAACTAACACGCCTGCCATGACTGGAGGCATTTGGCAGTCAGAGTAGGGTCACCAGATAACATACCCTAAAAAACCAAATCCATTGCCCCGAGTCAATTCTGACTCACAGGGACTCTATAGGACAGAGTAGAACTTCCTCACAGGGTTTCCAAGGAACGGCTGGTAGATTCGAACTGCAAACTTTTGGTTAGCAGCCGAGCTCTTAACCACTGTGCCACCAGGACACTCAAATATTGCATATTTATACAAAAATCTTATTTATTGTCTATCTGAAATTCAAATTCAACTGGGCATCCTGTATTTTTATTTGCTAAATCTGGTAACTGTAAGCCAAAGAGGAGTAGAAAGCCCATCAACTGGTTAAAAAGACATGTTAGCCCCTTTGCTTCTCATCTTTCTCTCTGTCCCAAACCTGGAGAGCCAGAAGCAAGTGCGGATGTGGAAGAAAGAGTGGCAATGTCAGAGGAAGAGACCATGACCCTCCCCACACAGGTTTCTTCGTCTCTGGTTCAAGTGGAGGAGAGGGAGAGGGAGTAAACCTTGAATTGGTAGAGGGGTTGAAGCGGTACTTTGATTGGCCAGGAATTTTTAATATCTGGAAATAAGGATCCCTGGTTAATATTTGAATGTGACCAAAATATTTTGGGATTTTTCCCAAGGTATTGTCCCAGGGCTCAAGCATAACAACGATTGTGAGGATGGTGCAGAACCGGGCAGTGTTTCATTCTGTTGTATATAGGGTCGCTTTGAGTTGGTACTGACCTGACAGCACGTAACAACAACAATTGTTCGAGGTGGAGGAAAGAGAACCAAAGCAAAGCTTTGAAAGGCTGGGGTGGGAGGGAAAACAAAGGCAATACCCAGTTATGCAACAAGGAGTCTAGCCCGATCAACTGGTTACAGTATCTTTACCCAATCACTGCCCTTTCCTCTGTCACGGTGTATTAATTCTGGGAAGAGTGACACCTACATCCTAACATGCTATAATTCACCAGATTACTTTTTTCTCTGTTCCAGGAAGGACAGGCTAGGCAGCATAGTGAGGGCAGAGGGTGAGGAAGGGGGCAGAAAATTGGGTGAAGGTGCCTGGAGGAAACCTTGGGAACAAGGAGGACCGTGTGTGAACTTGATGGTCTTGTGAGGCATGGACATTCCTTGAGACACATCCACCTTGAGGAACCAGTCCCAAATCCTACCATGCAAATACGGTGAGCTTGCAAATTTATGTGCCTGGAGTTTTCCAGGCAGGTCCTACAAAAATTTATCAAAGCAGGGCTTTCGCCAGAATCCCACATGACAACAATTACGTTGGCCACAGGGAACTGCTTAGAACATTTCTCTCCACCTGGGTTTTCTTGACCTAAGCAGATGTGAATGGCTTATGTTTGACTCACCCTCAGCCTGATCTATTTGTGAAGTGCTTTCTCTACAAAAAGCTGGAGATAAGTGCAGAGAATTATACTTTTATAATCCCAGTATAGACAGGATGGCCTAACCCTCTCATTTTAGCTGCTCCCTGCCTTGTCAGTGGTAGGTGCATGCTGATCAAATGTTGGTGACTAATGGCCAAACATTTGTTCCAGCGATAATTGCGAGGAAGCTCTGGGCAGGGGCAAGCAGAGTGCCAGAGCAGCAGTGTCGGGGAGGGTGTGAGGACCCAGAGTTCCATTTCTAATTCCGCTTCAGCTTCATGGTACACCGGGAACCGCTAAGGATAAAATGAGCTGCCTGTGAGGTATCAGCAGAGCAGGGAGTTGGCTTAGTATGGTGGAAAGAGCCAGAACATCTCATTCAGATCTGGGTCTGGGTTTTTTCTGCCATTTACTATCTATGCGATGGTGGCCTTTCACTTCATCGTCCAGAACATCAGTTTCCTTGTCTATCAAATTGGCATTGTGATCTATGCCTCTCAGACTTCTTAAGAGTAAATAAAATACTACATATGCAAGATACTACATACTGCAAAGTGCTCTACACAATTTATTGAAAGTACTTGGAGCTTTAAACAGAGTTTCTGAAAATTTGGTTTTTTTTCTTTGGTCGACGGAGAAAAGGAGGCCGAGTTAATTCCAAATGATAGTTTGGATGGCCAGGTCAGCCTCAGACCCTCCAATCTACCCACACTCTGCCCCCACCTGACTCCACTGTCAGGGTTTGGGTGTGGGAGCCCAGTGGGCCCAGGTAACTCTGGATAATGACTAAGAACTGCCACTACTAATGCACAGAGCTGCTGGTCTAGCGTGCGAGAAAGTTTCCATTTCCATCTCTGAGGACTGGGTGGAATTGGTGGCACATGGGTGGCCCCTTACTGGGTTCTGCCATGGCCATCTGCTGGTGGCCTGTCAGTGTCATTGAATGTGGGGTCTTGAAGGGGGCATTGGTGATGACTTTGGGTTCAGCTCAGATGATACCCTCATTCCTGCTGCTGAGAGCAACTACGTAAAAGGCCAGTGTGGGCCTTTTCCGTTGCTGAGGCTGGGGTGTATCACAGTCCTAAGACTCCTTTTGGCTCCATCTTTGAAAAGGGAAGATGTTTTATGGAGGCTGGGTCAAGTGCTTGGGTTCTGGCTTGTTTCCTTGGAGATTTGACTCTGTTGCCATCAGGACTGTGGGCAGGGGTGGAGCTGGCTTCCTCCACATCTGTTCTTCCCAACTCCTGGTGCTGACCAAATACCTGGATTCCTGGAAGTTCCCAGATCGAGCTGGCCCAGTTTAGACAGTGCTGGGGATCTGTCATCAGGCAAGCAGTCAGGTCAGGGAATACCCACACATAGCAGGGCAAGACAAGGCGTGGAGGGAGAGGAGGGAGGCCCTGCTTCAGCCCGGAGTCTTATATATGCTTCCTCCTGGGCGCTGCTACCAGTTTCAGGCGTGGCCAGCCCTGGGCCTGCAGATGAGCTGCTTTGGGAAGGTGGTAAAGGGAAAACCAGCTGCAGTGAGGAACAGGACCAGAGCAAAAACGTATTTACTGACATTTCAAGCATCTCTCTAAGGACGTCAGAGAATAGCCTTCTAGGATGTTATAAGTCACCTTTGCGGACGTCTGACATGCAAAACTAGTAAAGCCATTTTCATGTTTGTCTTTTGCTCTGTGATCAGTAGTTGAGAACACCGCAACACATGGGCAGGGCCAGTGCAGTGTAGTGGTTAATTAAATACGCACATTTTGGACTTAGACTGCCTGGATTCAAATCCTGAGTTTACCCCTTTACTCCCTGAGTGACTTCGGGCAAACAAACAATTTAGTCTATCTGGGCCTTAGGTTTCTCATATGTAAAGTGGGGCTAATAATAGTACTGACTTCATAGGATTGTTGTGAGAAAAATATGACTTAATACATGTAAAGTGCCTAGAACAGGGACTAGCACAAGGTAAACACTCAATAAGTGTTAGCTGGTCTTGTTTCAAGGGGCCCTGGTGGCACAGTGATTAAGTGCTCGGCTGCTAACTGAAAGGTTGGCAGTTCGAACCCCCCAGCTGCTCTGCAGGAGAAAGATGTGGAAGTCTACTTCCATAAAGATTACAGCCCTAGAAACCCTATGGGGCAATTCTACTCTGTCCTATAACGTCACTATGAGTCAGAATTGACCCAACAGCAACGGGTGAACATGATGGGAAAAAAATTAGAGCTTTATTTCCAATAACCTCTAACTGAAATTTAGAATCTCCTTCAATTATGAATGTAGGCAACAGTGGTTAAGAGCTATGGCTGCTAACCAGAAGGTCAGCAGTTCAAATCCACCAGCTGTTCCTTGGAAACCCTTGGGGCAGTTCTATTCTGTCCTATAGGGTCGCTATGAGTCAGAATCGACTTGTAACCTACCACTAGAGCTTTTTATTTAATGTGTTAAAGAAGCAGCATATACTTTGTTGCTTACATTTCAACCTAATTGGTTTTCTTCTAATATTTTATATTTTATTTTATGCATTTAAAAACAGTATCCCGAGAAAACGTCCATAGGCTTCACCAGATTGCCAAAGGGGTCTAAGACATTAAAAGAGGTTAAGAACTTCCCTCTTGAAACCGCCACGTAGCAGCAAGCTTGGGTGGTTGGTGGCAGTTGAGTGGGTGGGGAATTAATAATGCCAACGGTTAAAGTCATTACTCCACCTTTGCCTCTCACTTAGCACTTTTCAAAGCCTGTTTACATCTGTTGTCTTATTTAATTTTCAGAAGTAGAGGGAAGCAGGGGGACTGTTAAGCATGCGGGGAGTGGGAGGCCCAGGAGGTTGGGGCTCACCCCTGGTCATGGAGGGCAGGAGCAGAATTCCCACCGTCCTGACCTCCTCCCTACCCTGCCTGGCTCCTCCTCCTGAGTCCTTCAGGCAAAGTGAGACCTGTGGCCAAGAAGATCAGCAGATATTCTGCAGCATCAGGCATCTGGTAATGCCAGGGTGGTGTGAGGGGAGCTTAAAGCTTTGGAGATGGTCTGTTCTGGAGTGGACCAAATAGGGTTATTACATGAGGTCACTGCCTACCGAATGTGACCAACTTACAGGCGGAAAAGCACGCTGTTTGCCGGGGTGGAGAGTCTCCGAGGTCTAACATGTTTCGACTCATCTAAAGCAAGCTGTGGCCCAGCGTCATGATCTCATCCTGAAGTTTGGCGTGAATTGCATGCAGTCAACCTCTGTGTTCACACTGAAGAGTCACTCTTTCAGGACCCTCTGTTTGGCGTTGTCCCTGGGTTTCGGCCATTTCAGCTGGCCTCAGTGTTGTCACTGCAGACTGGCCCTCTCTGCCCTTGTCAGTGCTCCCTGAAGGGGAGAAGGGCAGTGAGTTCTGTCCCCTTTGGGCCCCTCCAACCTGTGCACTCAGCACCTGGCTTCTCTACAGGGACCGAGACTTTCTCAGGTAGCTGGGATCTAAGGCTTTCTGGGGTATGGCTGGGATCTAGAGAGCTCTGCGTTTTCTTTGAAGGCTGGTACATCTGGCTGAGTTTATAAGCATATTTGCATATAATTTGTGCAGGGATTGCCCTTATTTTATGGAGGTCCATGCAGGTTTTTTTTTTAAAGGCTATTTAAAAAAATTTGTTGCTGCTGTTGAAATTATACACAGCAAAACACACCAATTCAACAATTTCTACATGTAACAATTCAGTGACATTCATTACATTCTTCAAGTTGCGCAACCATTCTCACCCTCCTTTTCTGAATTATTCCTCCACCATTAACATAAACTCACTGCCCCCCAAGCTTCCTATCTAATTAAGGCTACTTTTAAAGGAGATCATTTTAAATCACTGTTCTCTCCTCCTCCTCATCTACCATGCACATCCGTAATTATTCAGAGCAAAGTGATTTCCAGGTGTTGTCTACACGGCCCTTAGGCCCTTGACCCTCCAGCTGGACGGGGGGCTCTGTGGGGCAGGGTTTGTGTTATCCTGTTCACGGCTGTGCGTGCAGCACTATGACAGTGCCTGGCATATGGCAGTTGCTCAGTAAATGTTCATTGAATGAATAAATAGAAATGAATCCTATGAAGTCACTCACTGTTTTAGTTTTCTGTGGCTGCTGTCACAAAATACCACAATGTGGCTTAAAGCAACAGAAATGTACTCTCTCGTATTTCTGAAGGTCACAAGTCCAAAATTAGTATTACCAGGACAAAATCATGGTGTTGAGAGGACCATGCACCCTCCAGAGGTTCTAGGAGAAAATTTGTTTCCTGGATCATCCAGCTTCTGGAGGCTGCCGGCATTCCTGGGTTTGTGGCCACATCGCTCCAATCTCTGCCTCTGTGGTCACATCTCCTCCTCTCGTGTGTGTCAAATCTCCCTCTGCCTTTCTCTTATAGGGATACATGTGATTGCATTTAAAGCCCACCTGGATAATCCAGGATCCTCTCCCCATCTCAAGATCCTTCACTTAATCACACCTGCAAAGTCTTTCTGGTTTTTTTTCCCCCCATATCAGATAATGTTCAGAAGCTCTAGGGGTTGTTGTTGTTAGGTGCTGTTGAGTCGATTTCTACTCATAGTGACTCCATGTGACAGAGTAGAACTTCCTCATAGGGTTTCCTAGGCTGTAATCTTTACTGAAGCAGATCACCAGGTCTTTCTCCTGTGGAGCAGCTGGATGGGTTTGAACATCCAACCTCTCTGTCAGCCTGTTTGTGTCACCAGGGCTCCTTCTAGGGGTTAGGACATGGATATCTTTTAGGGGCCATTATTCAGCCTACTCCACTCAATAAGGGAACATAATAGCGAAGAAGGTGAGGTGTCTTCCTCACTGAGGAGCCTGGTGGGGGAGAAGACGTGTGTTCCCAGACGCTCCTAATTCGGGGAAAGGTGTCAACAGAGATTGCTGGTTCACAGGGAGAGCCATCGTTACATATTGGGAAGCCTATGAAGGCTCCGTTGCGGGGCTTCAATATTACACTGGAAAACGTAATAACCAGGAATAACCACCTCCGTTCGCCCTTCGTCTTACTTCTCCCAGTCCTACACTCGCCCTGCCCAAAGCAGGTTCCGATGTCAATCTCCTGTTTCAGTAGCACATGTCAGGAGAAGCAGGGAAACAGAACGCTGCCCTGTGGTCCGTCCTCATGAGGGCCCTGGTCTGACAGCTCCCTGAGGTGTCTTTATGGAGGACCCATCTCTTCCTGAACTGTGTGCATTACTTCCTCTTCCCCTTTGCTACCAACCTGATTGCTCCACAGCCCTGCTGCTGGGTAGGTGGCTAGTGGGTGGGAGAAGCAGAAATAACCTTCATTTTCTTGCAGGGAGATAAGGGAGTAATAGCAAATTTGAAAAGATCATATATGAGATACAGAAAGGTCAGATAAGGAGAAACCAGCCTGTAGATAAATGAACCGCAGCAGATGCAGGGGTTTTGCTTTTTGCACTCTGCAGGTGTTGCTCCCTACCCTCTGCCCCAAACACACTGTGAGTAAGAAAGATAGTAATAACTGTACATATGACGATTGTTGAAATGGCAAACGGTTTGTTATCTGCATATTTACTATGATTTAAAACAAAATAGTAAGAAAATAGAAAGGGACTGGGCAACTGAATTTAGCAGGTTTATCTCATGGCACAAATGGTTTGCACTCAACTACTAACCTAATGGCTGGAGGTTCAAACCCACCCGCCAGCACCTCGGTAGAAAGGCCTGGTCATTATAGCCGTTAAAGAAAGTATCCTCCAGCCCCCTGTTTAAACTTAACGCTTAACCCTGCCCAGAAACTAAAAACTCATGACAAAGACAGTTCTTGAAAAAGTTTAAATAATTAGATAAGCCATAACAAGTCTATAGAATGCAGACATGCACACTTGATAAACCAATTCAAGCCTGCCTCCTGCCAAGTAAGTGAATGACAACCAATCATTTTAAATTTCCCTACTGGGAAATCTCTTAACAGGTTATACTGTATATAAGCTCATCAAAGTTGTAATGTGACGAGCTCATTTCTTGGGAGGTATGCTCCCTGTTTGCGAAGAGTTTTCTCCATACAATAAAACCTTTTAATGCTAATTGACTTATCGATCAGACTTTTCTTTCCACACAGCCAAGAAAACCCTATGGCACGCATGGGGTCACACACGGGGTCGTAGTGAGTTAGAACTGAGTTGAAGGCAATGGGTTTGGTTTGTTGTTTTTTTAAATCTCTGCTCACCCCATTGCACATCACACTCCTACTGGAATGTCCGTGCTCCAAATGGTTCCGAATAATTTTTAGACCTATTGTTCTAGGGACCTGAATAATTTACGTATTTTGTTCTCCAATCTGCAGATTTACTCATCATTGCTTTGGCCAGGTATCCCTGGCCTCCCAGAGGGTATTCCCAGGTAAAGGTGGTATCTTAGTCTGGGTTCTCTGGAGACGCAAAACCAGTGAAGCATATGTGTGTGTGTGTGTGTGTGTATATATATATGTATATATATATATATGTATAAACCAAGCCTGTTGCCGTTGAGTCAATTCTGACACATAGTGACCCTACACGTCAGAGTACAACTGCCCCATAGAGTTTCTAAGGAGCGCCTGGTGGATTCGAATTGCCGACTTTTGGTTAGCAGTTGTAGCTCTTAATCACTACGCCACCAGGATTTGCATAAATTTTTCTCCAGCCCTGTCAGGGACCCTTTATTGTGATCCTGTCAGAGCAGTCAGTGGTGGTAACCAGGAACTGTTTAGTTGTGCTGGACTTAGTCTGGTGGAGGCTATAGTAGTTGTGGTCCATTAGTCCTTTGGACTAATCTTTCCCTTGTGTCTTTGGTTTTCTTCATTCTCCCTTGCTCCAGATGGTGTGAGACCAATGGAGTATGTTAGATGGCCTCTCATAAGTTTTAAGACCCCAGACGCTACTCACCAAAGTAGAATGTAGAACGTTTTCTTTATAAACTATGTTATGCCAATTGAGCTAGATGTTCCCTGAGACCATGGTCCCCAAAGCCCTCAGTCCAGTAATTTGGTCCCTCAGGGAGTTTAGATGTGTCTGTGGAGCTTACATGACCTTGCCTTGTACAAGTCGTGCTGGCTTCCCCAGTATTGTGTACTGTCTCATGTAAGGGTTAAGGAAGAGTAATTGCTAATGATGACCTTGTTTGGCTATTTTAACAAAGATATATGTTTAGACCTTATGTCAATTAGGACTCTATATCAGAAAGACCAGGTGAAACTGGCTTAAAGATTAACCTGTTGCTGTTGAGTCAATTCCAAGGAGCAGCTGGTGGATTCGAACTGCTGACCTTTTGGTTAGCAGCCGAACTCTTAACGACTGTGCCCCCAGGGCTCCTTATAGATGTATCCATCCATCCATCCATCCATCCATATATATATATATATATATATAGAGAGAGAGAGAGAGAGAGAGAGAGATTTATTTCAAGAAAATGGCTCACGCAGTTGTGGAGGCTGGCAAGTCCCAAATCCGTGGTTCAGGTGTCAGGCTGGAGGCTTCTCCTGACTCACTGGGCTGCTGGATATGGTGAATCCCCAAATCGGCAGGTCAGAAGGCAGGCTGCTGGCTCGCGTCCCAAGAACAGAGGTCAGAAGATGAAAAATCTGATGCAGGACTGAGAGAGGGTGAGCTTTGCCAGAACATCCATATATACAGGATGCAGGCCACACCCCCAAGGAAACTCCCCTTTCAATTGATTGGCTGCTCACATCAGATTATAAAATGGAGGATGATTACATAATATCTGCCAAACCACTGAGAATCATGGCCTAGCCAAGTTGACACATAACCTTAGCCATCACAGGTGGGAATGTAGTGGTGTATCATTCAAGGACCTCAGCTACCTGCCAACATCCAGGTGGGATGAGCCGGGGTATGTTGTCGTTGTTGTTATGTGCTTTTGAGTCAATTCCAACTCATAGCAACTCTATAGGACAGAGTAGAACTGCCCCTTAGGGTTACTAAGCCTGTGGTTAGCAGCTGAGCACTTAACCACTGTGCTACCAGGGCTCTTTGAGCCAGGGCCCAGAGTCCAGGCTTGGCTGTTCTCAACCCAATGGACTATGGGTTCCCTGGGAGTCTTGCCTATGATGATCCCTGGGCAAAGTTTCTGCCCACTTTTGCAGAGCTCCCTTCTATCTGATTCATCCCCTGTGGGCACTGAGAGCTATTATGGGGTGTCACACCAAGTCCTGAATAGAGAATCAGGGCTCAGGTGCACTTCTGCCCTGGATGACTGCATTTTCAGAGACAAGAGAGCATCTCTGGGCCTCTAAAGTGTGACGGGGTGAAACGGGCTGGTCAGATCTTTCCAGTGATGCTGCTCTTGGTCTCTGCGGGTCTAGGATAAAGTCAAGGACTCAGCATACATCTCGAAGTCCAGATTTTATTGTGTTCCTGTGACCCTCTTTTATGTGAGAGTTCGGGTGCACATCCCTCTGTGTCTCAGTTTGTAACCACCATGTTTCATTTGTTCCAGGACCAGTTAAGGACCTGGCCAGTTGTTAGCTGCCTTGTGTCGGTTCCAAACTCGTGGTGACCCCATGCACAATGGAATGTGTTTTATTTTACTGCCGAGTCCTGTGCCATCCCCATGATCAGATAGGGATTGGACCGTTGTGACCCATAGGGTTTTCACTGGCTGATTTTTGGAAGTAGGTCATCAGGCCTTTCTTCCTAGTCCATTTTAGGCTAGAAGCTCTGCTAAAACCTGTTCAGCATTATAGCAACATGCATACCTCTGCTGACAGATGGGTGGTGACTACTCATGAGGTGCACTGGCCAGGAATCAAGCCTGGATCTCCTGCACAGAAGGCGAGAATTCTCAACTGAACCATCACTGCTATCTAATGACCTGGTCTGGGCTTTGCATTTCCAGAGTGGGAAGAATAGATCTCTTGGGCACACTGAAGTGGTAGGGTGGGGCAACGGAGCTGAAGAAGTGGGCGGAGGTGGAGGACTCTCTGTATCCTCACCTCTATAGCACTGTCTCTGGGTGGACTTGCCCATCCTCTTACTGGTGAGAAGAGCCTGAAGGACTATGCCAGCAGGTGGCTGTTTTTGAGGAGGCAGTGATGGCAGCAACACCTGCTGCTGCCTCAGGGCCAGGAGCCTGCTGGGAAGTTTAAGAGGGATACAGAAGCAAGTACAAAGGGGCTTTCATCTCCAGCCCCTGCCCTTGGGGTTAGCTTGCCTGGACAGAGAGGCTACCAGTTTACATGTGATGCCATTATCAGAATCATCATCTCTTCCTTTGTCAGAAACCACCTCAGTTCCTCCAGCGGCCTCATCCTGCAGCAGGTAATGAGGCAGAGACAAGTCAGATGCAGTGCCATCCTCTAGGGGTTCTTTCTGGTAGGGGAGATCAGCAGGTGAACCTGGTATGGGAAGTCCAACAAGAGAAGTGTGACAACACACCCAAGCGGGCGGCTCTCTGGGTGCCATTTGTTGGCTGCTAGTGTTGCTTTTTTTT
>NW_004443945.1:23231353-23263590 GCF_000243295.1 Trichechus manatus latirostris | reverse complement strand
ACATGTTGTGGGGTTGTTAACCAATGTCATAAAACAATATGTGTACTACTGTTTCCTGAGAAACTATTTGTTCTGTAAGCCTTCACCTGAAGTATAATAAAAAATTAAAAAAAAAAAAAAGAGAAGTGTGACAAGGTTTAGTCTTCACATCTTTACGTTTTCAAATGTACCATCCTCCTTTCCACCTCAAGGCCTTCCCACACATGTGGTGCTCCCCCTGCCTGAGCTCCTTTCTTCCCTTCACTCAACAATCTTCTACCTGTGAAAGACTTCCCTTATGTTAATACCTCTTGTGTGACAACCTCATAGCTCTGTTTCCTTTTCCTGTCCCTCCTGCAGGGCAGGGACCATGTCTGTTGTGTTCCTTGTTGTACCCCAGTGCCTGGCACACAGTAAGTGCTGAGTGCATGTTTACTGGATGAATGAAGGAAGCTGTTGCATAGAGCAGGCACTGGTCAAGTTTATCGTTTCCTAGCAGGTGAAGGGAGAGCTGGGGGGACCACAGGGGCTTTTCTCTGTCTTATCCTCCTAGTGACACTTGTCACTTATGCTCATAGTCAGTTGGCAGAACTGGTCACATGGACCTACCTAGCTTCAGGGGAGCTTTACTTTTTTCCTCTGTAAAATGAAAATGTCATCCAACCCACGGAGCGGTTATGAAGAGCAAACAAGACATTGAGGAACTCTCTTTTCCTTTGGCTCCCATAAAACTGTTTTGTCCTAGTTTTTTCATGCTTACATGGCCTGGATTTTAGAAACAATCAAATCTACTGAACATCTACTATGCAGTAATATTAGTAATAGCTAGGATTTATGAGTACTTACTATATCCTGTTGCCATCGAGTTGATTCCAACTCATAGTGACCCTATAGGACAGAGTAAAACTGCCCCCATAGGGTTTCCAAGGAGCGGCTGGTGGATTCAAACTGCCAACCTTTTGCTTAGCAGCCAAGCTCTTAACCACTGCGCCACCAGAGCCCTACTTACTATATATCAGGTACAATTCTAGGCGGCGACTGTCCTATACATCAACACTGTATTGTATATGTCATTTCTTCCATTTTGGAGACCAGGAGACTGAGGCTCATGCCTAGAACAGTGCCTGGCACACGAAAGGCACTCAGTAAATGTTGGTGGAATGAACTAAGTAATTTGTTCAAGGTCACAGGTCTAGCAAGGGGCAGAGCTGACTTTCAGCCCAGTGCTCCTTCCTCTTGGTCACGTTGTTTCTCTTTTCTTCATTACCCAAGCTGATGCTGCTTCTCTTAGCAGCCCTCTCTCTGAGGTAGCTGATTTAGGGCTGGGGAGGATTTAGATCTTTCTGCTTTCAGAGTTTCTGCATGGGCAGGTGTAGTAGGCTAAATAATGCCCCCATTATTGCCCCCAAGGATATCCATGTCCCAGTCCTTGGAACCTGTGAACGCTACCTTATATGTTTTTTTATTTTTCCCATACAGAAATTTGTACATACATTGTTATGTGACGCTAATTGCTCTCCCCGTACTGTGACAGCACACCCCTTTCCACCCCTGATTTCCCATGTCCATTCAACCAGCTGCTACCTTATATGTTGAAAAAGGACTTTGCAGATGTGACTAAGTGAAGGATCTTAAGATGGGGAGATCATCCTGGATTATCCAGGTTGGCCTTAAATGCAGTGACATGAATCCTTAAAAGGGAGATTTGACACACATAGGAGAGGAGGAGGCAGTGTGACCCCAGAGGCAGAGACTAGAGTGATGTGGCCACAAGCTAAGGAATGCCAGCAGCCACCAGGAACTGGAAGAGTCAAAGAATGGATTCTCCCCTAGAGCCTCTGGAGGGAGTGTGGTCCTGCTCACCCCTTGCTTTTATTTCATTGATACTGATTTCAGACTTCTGGCCCCCAGAACTGTGAGAGAATATATTTCTGTTGCTTTGAGCTGCCCAGTTTGTGGTAATTTGTGACAGCAGCCACGGGAAACTAATACACCAGATTTGGGGGGATGGGGAGGAGAGGCCCAGGAAGCACCTCAGAGTCCGCAGTCCACTGACCTCTCGGGGGCTGAGCATTTCTGGGCTTAGGTGGTCAGGAAGCACCTACCATGGGTTCTGTGGCTTCGGCAGAAATGGCAGGGAGGGGCTGAGCTGCACTGGTGTTGAACTAAGAAAGGGTTAAAAATGGTCTATAGAATCCCAGGAATCAGAAGTAGAAGTAGCCCATCCAGCAGTCTTTATCGTGCACCTACTGTGTGCCAGGCTAGGGATACAGATGTAAGATGACATGGAATCTTCTTTGGGCCTCAGAGACCAGGGTCGGGCACAGCCTTCCCCAGAGGGAGCAGCAGCTCTGAAAGAGCCTCACTGACTTGGGGTATGAGGATCCAAGTTGTTGGGGTCGAGGTGAATCTGTGCAGAGGCTGAGCTGGGGGCTGGCGCTGTTGGGGCTCAGAAATTCCCAAGCCCATCCTGCTGATCCTGCTAAAGAGATAGGCTCCTGGGCAGGAATTCTCCCCGACCCTAAAGCAGATGTGAAGAGGGTGCTGGGCCCAAGGACAGGCATTTGGCTGAAGTTTCTCTCGGAGTCAAGACAAGGGCGTTGGAGGAACCAGGCCTGGAGCCCTGCCTGACCTGGGAGGAAGTTGACAGGGTGAAGTGCAGAGCTACCAAGCCCCAGAGGACCTCGCGGGCTTGCAGCGAGGGCGGGTGGGAGTGTAGGGGCTGGTAATAGCTATCCCGAGAGCTGGTGACTGGTGGGAACTTCCCAGGACCAGGCTCTTTCCAGTCCAACTGGAAACTGGAGTTTTTGGTCACTTTTGTGTCTGCTGGGCTCCAGAAAGTGGTGGGTGTTCCTGAAAGACAGAGAGGCTTCTGGGTCTTTCCATCACCAGCAGGCACGCTGGGCAACCTTGGCCTTAAACCTGTGGGTCTCTGGACCCCAGTTTATGTGACACTGAATTTGGGGATGAGAATGCTATGTGACCCCTTCCTGGAGGTCCTCCACAGGAATATTGGACAGGAGAACTCCGCCAGCCTGACACGTCAGTCAGTTAAGAGGGACCACCACAGCATCTTCTCTTCAGCTTCCTGGAAGAAATAGAGCTCAGGGAAGAGGGAGGGTTCCTATCAGACCAGGGAGAGAAAGGGAAGGGGACTAGCCCAGAATGGGGGGAGGGGATGCTGGGCAACACCCAACAACCAGAACATTCCAACACTTTCCTGAAAGGGAGCTCCCTCAGGGAGAGAAGCTGATGTTTTGTTCATTTTGCCAGGAAGGCACTTTGAAAATCTGAGATGGTGACCACAGTCACAGCTTCTGTGCTCTCTGTCTCTCTTCTCTCTTTCTCTCAGTTTCTGTCTTTGTCTTCCTTCCTCTACCTCCCCCTCCGCTCCCTTCCCTTCTTTCTCTTTTCTCTCTCCACCCTTTCTTTTCTCTCTGTAGGTCTCCTGGACTCTTCTTGTCCCTCTTTCTGTCCACTACTCATGTTTGTGTCTCTCTCTGACAAACACACACACACACCCTCGCTTTATTCAATCACCTCAGCAAAAAGTCCAGGATGTCGCAGGAAACACCTGTGCTCCGATTCTGCTCGAGCACACTTTTTCTGTTTTCTCACTTACACTTCCTCATTCATCCCTTTCTTTATAGACATTCAGTATCGCTTGTGCCTTTCTGGTCTCTCATGTATCTTCATCTGTTTTTATCAGCAAACATCTACCGAGCCCCTTCCTGGTGCCTCCTCACTCCTCACCCCTCCATCTCCTTGGCCAACCCATCCTGGCAGAGAAGTCTTGGCTCCTTAGGGCCCAGGTGGGGGTGGGAGCCTGCTGGCATGTGGGGTGGTGCCCAGAGGTCTCACTCCTCAACAGTGACTCTTGAGAAGCCATTCAAAGAGGAGGGGGAGGATTACAGCCTCAGCTCTCAGGCCTAGGGGGCTTCTCCTTCCTGAATCCTGGGAGGCTCTCTGGAGTGCAGGAGAAGAGCCCCCGGATGAAGGCTGCAGGGCTCTCCATTATGACACAATTTAGATTCAGGGTACCTGAAGGGGAGTCTGGATCCTGCCTGTCTCCGACTGGTGACCTCTGGCAAGTCCCTTTGAGCCTCCATTACTTATCTGGAAAATGGTACTTTATTTGTTCTACCTATTGCACAAAGGGTTCTGTGGAGTAGCTACCTCCAAGGGTGATGGCAACAGGTACAAAGATGATACTGATGACAGCAACTGTTGCTTACTGGGTGCCAGGCACTGTTTTAGGTGCTTGACATGATAAACTCACTTTATCCTACAACAACCTCATGAGTAGGTATTACTATCATCTCTCTTTTACAGGTGAGGAAATGGAGGTGCAGAGAGGTTAAGAGACGTGTCCAAGGTTGCACAGCTGGTAAGTGACAGAGCTGGGATTCAAACCCAAGCAGTCTGGCTCCAGACCCCATGCTCTAATGACTGAGTGTTTTCTTGATGGCCTATTGTAAAAATGGAATGAACGCAGTGTCTGACCTTCTCTAACTTCACCAGGGGGAAAGAGAATCGAGATCAATAGCCCAAGGCTGATTTCTATGAGGTGGAGGTCAGACATGCCTCCTCTCTCTGCCGTCTTTACCAACTCTAACACCAACCGTCCCTCCCACAGCACTCTCTGCTGGGTTTGATAATTCATTGCAATGACCACACAGAACTCACAGACAATACTCACAATTACGGGGCTTATTAGGGAAGTAACAGTTACAATTCAGGTTCAGGAACATTCAGAGTACAGTTCTCCCATCAGGACAGCCTCTTCCCAGCCATGCTTGCAGGCATGCTTCTCTCTGGCCCTCGGACTCTGCCCAAAGGCACTCAGCTTTCTCTCTCGGTGGGCTGGGAAGCCCAGCATGCCATCTCCTGCTGCCAGATCTCTACTGCTGGGTCTTTGCTGACAGATCTCTGCTGCTTTCAGTGTTATAGCTCTCTGTCTCCTGGGTCCAGGAGTTTCTCAACACAGGGATCCCTGATCCAAAGGATGTGCTGGCTCTTCTTCCTTGGTGGTGGTGGGATCTTCTCTTTCCCGCCTCTGGGATGACTCACCTCAAGCCCAACAGGATGGCAAAACTGACCAATCCCTTTGGTGGGCCACAATTACCACGTCTGCATAGTCCCGCTCAATCACTTGGGTGGGAGTTACAAGACCATGGCTAAAAAGGCCACACAAAAGTGATCATTACCTCACATCTATGAACTACTCTCTCCTTCCTATACTTTTCTGGATGGCTGGGAGAATAATGTTGGGGCCTCTGTCCCTGGTACCTCCTGAGAAACTATATTTACCAGTCTGGCTCTATGGACATGTTTGCCCTGGGGAGACTGTCCAGACCACAGATGTGATTGTCCAGGTCCTGAGAGCATGTGGCCATCTCCACCTCAGTCATCTGAGGGATATGGGGTCACTGAGAGAAGGGAGGGTCTGATCGAGGGCTCCAGTAACCATCAGTGTTTTTCAGTGAGGTCTCTTTAGGCTTTGTTACCACAATACATTTATTTTCAGAGAATTACTATTCCCAGTTCAGCACACCAGGCCTATTATTTGTCAGCTACTTTCCTTCTGTTTTCTGTCTAAATATGTTGGGTATTGGCTTTGCTGCCGCTATCTTTATTTCACTTCCAAAAAGAGTATTTGGGTGGGAAGCACTGTTCATTTACTCGTTTCTTCAACAAACATGACTTTTATGCACAGGATACTATGCTAATTACTTTGGGGAATTGTTAGTTGCATTTGAGCCGATTCTGACTCACAGTGACCCCATGTGTGCAGAGTAGAACTGCTCCATAGGGTTTTCAAGGCTGTGGTCTTTCAGAAGCAGATTGCAGGGCCTGTCCCCCGAGGCGCCTCTTGGTGGGTTTGAATAGTCAACCTTTCAGCTAATAGTCGAGCACTTAACCATTTGCACCAGCCAGGGACTCCCTGGTGGGGCTTTTGCCTTCTGGAATCTTATAGTCTACTAGGAAAAATACAATATGCCCAGAGATAAGCAGGGCATCACATGGAGTGCTATATGAGCATTACCACCAAAGTACTCGCTACAGGACTTCAGACAGGGCTCTCAGGGAAACTTTCATGGAGGAGATGGTATAAAATTAAATAAATTAAGGTGCCAAACCAAACCAAACCCATTGCTGTTGCGTTGATTCCAACTCACAGCGTCGCTATAGAACAGGGTAGAACTGCTCCACAGGGTTTCCAAGGCAGTAACCTTTACAGAAGCAGACTGCCACATCTTTCTCCCATGGAGCGGCTAGTGGGTTGCAACCACTGACCTTTAGTTAGCAGCTGAGCTCTTAAACGCTGTGCCACCAGAGATCCCAAAATACCGTGATTTATATAAAATCAGTCTTAAGATCTCATTTTATTTCTTTCTCCTGAAACAGTATAAATATGGGTGGTAGTCTAAGCTGGATAGCTCAGTTTTGCAAGGTCATTCAGGGACCCAATTTTGTTCTATCTTGTCGCTTTGGTCCATTATCCTGTAGGGTGTTGTCTTCATCTGTAGAGTCAAAGCTTGGTCATTGCCACATCTGCATTCTAGCTTGTGGGAAGGGCAAAGAGAGGATGGAAGAACACACAAAAGATGCCTTAAGGCCTCAACCCAGAAGTGACTCACATATTCTATGGGTCAGAACATGGTCACTTGGCCACACTTCGTTACAAAGGAGGCTGGGAAATATACAGGTAGTCCCCAACTTATGACAAGGTTCCATTCTGATGACTCTGTCATAAGTTGGTTCTGATGTAAGTCGAATACCTCATTTTTTTTTTCTTTTTAGTTTTCATTATTATTGCTTTTTATTATCAGTATATTTATAAATCTGATCTTTACTTGTCTTTGGGGGTTGGAAACATTACATATAAACTTATAGATATGATGACATCCACAAATTACATGCTGCAACATTGTATGTAGTTCATATTACTATCAATAAGATATACACAAAAAAAGTACAGTCATAAGTACAAGTCGTCATAACCCAAATACGTCATAAGTCAGGGACTACCTGCAGTCTATAACCAGATAGCCAAAGGTCAAGCCAAAAATCTAATATGGAAAAAAGGGATACTAGAGGGACTCTCATGTCTATCACTTTCACAGGGAGTTGAGTCCTGAAGTATGGATAGAGTGTTGCTAGAGAGATTAGAGGGGGAGATATTTCAGGTAGAGATAAAGGCAGAGGCAAGGGAAAATACAGATGTATTTGGAGAAGGTGAGTGTAAGGTTTGTGTAGAGGAGGAGGTGACCCACCTCTGGTAGAGATAGGGTGGCCCTCATCTTTTTAATAGGCTGTTCAGCCTACCAACAGAATGTGACCATGCCACCTGCACAGCTTGCCTCTCCTTTAATCAACCACTTAGAATGTGTACACTATGGACCCTACTTGGGAAATTTAGCCTTGAACTGATTGTGATCTAGATCCTATCAAAATCTTGGCTGCCCAAGGGTGTGATATTTGACCACTCTTTTCAACAGTGATTCTTGTATTGAAGCTGGTTGCTAGAAAATTCTTTAAAGAACTGTATAACGATGCAGGTAGCTGCCAAAAAGACCTTCACTGAGCTGGATTTTATGTTATGCCCTTGGAAGAAATGGCCACATGAAGAACACTTTGGTATCATCCAATAAATCATTATTAAGGATGTTTCCCACTATTTTGCTCATTGTGTGTTGTTGTTATTAGGTGCTGTCAAGTAGATTTCCACTCATAGTGACCTCATGTGACAGAATAGAACTGCTCCATAGGATTTTCTAGGCTGTGATCTTTACAAGAGTAAATTGTCAGGTCTTCTCCCACAGAGTGGCTGGGTGGGTTCAAACAGCCAACTTTTTGGTTAGCAGCCGAGTGCTTCATTGTTGTGCCACCAGGGCTTCTTGTTCATTGTATAACATGGTATTTTTCTTTGTATAAAACTCAACCATATATAGCTCTCAATATCATGTGGTTCTGTCCTTGTAATAAATACTTCAACAAATGTTTATTAAGGCACTAAATACTGACAGGTACTATGTCTGGTTCTGGAAATATATATAGAAAAGACACAATCCCAAACTTCAAGAAATTCACAGTTTGGGCTAAGAGATAGCGGTGTGTGGCATGTGGGGTGGACAGATAAGTCATGAATATAAATATATACCATTTATGATATAACTCAATAAGTGTTGTGAGAGGCATAGGACTAGGAACTATGGGAACCTGGAAGAGAAGAACTTAACCCAGACTGGGGAGGAATGGGAGGAAAGATTGAGGAGGGCCTTCTGAAGGAGCTGAGTCTTGAAGACTGAATAAAGGTTAATGAGGTGAGGAATAGATAAAATAGTGTTCCAGACAGAGGGGACAGCTTATGCAAGGGAATGGAGAAATGAGACGAGGTGAAGTGGAGGTGGTACAGGTAGCTACTGTATAGCTCTAGTGGGAGGAAGACTAACTGACAACCTGCGATATGCAGATGGCACAACCTTGCTTGCTGAAAGTGAAGAGGACTTGAAGTACTTACTGATGAAGATCAAAGACTACAGCCTTCAGTATGTATTACACCTCAACATAAAGAAAACAAAAATCCTCACAACTGGACCAATAAGCAACATCATCATAAAAGAAGAAAATACTGTTGTCAAGGATTTCATTTTAGTTGGATTAACAATCAACACCCATGAGAGCAGCAGTTAGGAAATCGAAGGACGCATTGCATTGGGCAAATCTACTGCAAAAGATCTCTTTAAAGTGTTCAAAAGCAAAGATCTTACTTTGAGGACTCAGGTAAGCAATCCTATTTTCAATTGCCTCATATACATGTATATAGGGTCACTATGAGTCTGAATGGACTCTACTGCAATGGTTAATAGGTTAACATACGTATGTGAAAGCTGGACAATGAATAAGGAAGACTGAAGGAGAATTGACGCATTTGAATTGTGGTGTTGGTGAAGAATATTGGATATACCATGGACTGCCAGAAGAATGAACAAACCTGTCTTGGAAGAAGTACAGCCAGAATGTTCCTCAGAAGGGAGGATGGGGAGACTTTGTCTCATGTACTTTGGACCTGTCAGAAGCGACCAATCCCTGGAGAATGCCATCATGCTTGGTAAACAGAGGGTCGGCAAAAAAGAAGAAGACCCTTGAGATGGATTGACAAAGAGACTGCAACAATGAGCTCAAATATAGTAATGATTGTGAGGATGGTGCAGGACCAGGCAGTGTTTTGTTCTGTTATACATAAGGTCATTATGAGTTGGAACCAACTCGAAGGCACATAACAACGACGACAGGTGGAGTGATGAATGGTATGGCTGGAGAAGTAGGCTGGGGCCTGTCACGATGGGCCTTGTAGCCATGCTGAGGACTTTGGTATTCGTCCCAAAGGCTCTGTGCAGTCCAGGCACACGATCTGTGTTTTAGAAATGTCAGTCTTATTAACAATAAACTGGGTAAGAAGGAAATAAGAAGGGAAGCTGTTGGAAGTATTCCGGGTGAGAAATGATGTGGCCTCAAACTTGTGAAGACGAGGTGGGAATAGATTCTGGGGACATTAAATGGGAGCAATCAATAATGCTTGGTGATAGATTTGAGGGTAAAGGGGAAGGAGAAGTGGACGACTGTTAGATTTTTGAATTGGTTGGTGTTATTCATCCAGATGAAGATGAGAGGAGACAGAGCAGATGAGGTGGGAGATGAGGTGTTTGGCCATGGATACATTGGGATGTGAGTCAGGCAGTCAGATAGGCAGGAGGAAAATAAAAGTTTGAGAGTTACCAATGTGCAGGTGCTGAATGAAGACAGGAGAGGGTTCAGACCTGGTGAACATTAATGACACTATGTGGTCAGACACATTTATTCAATAAAAAAAAAAATATGGAATGCCTACTGTGGGCTCAGAACACTCTCACTTAACTTATCTAAACCTCACAATAACCCTATGAGAAGAATCTATTGACTGATGTATACTTACCTGGCCTGGCCGTTGAATTGATTTTGACTTATAGCGACTCTGTAGGACAGAGTAGAACTGCCCCATAAGGTTTCCAAGGCTGTAATCTTTATGGAAATAGATCTCCACATCTTTCTCCCACAGAGCGGTGGTGGGTTTGAACCACCAACCTTTTGGTTAGCAGCTGAGTGCTTTAACCACTGCACCACCAGGGCTCCTTGACTTGAGAAAGTTTGTAGGTATTAATCAGTCTGATTTTACAATTAGATTCCAAACCAAACCAGTTGTTGTCCAGTCAATTGCAACTTATGGTGACCCATTGTGTGTTAGAGTAGAACTGTGCCCCATAGGGTTTCTGATGACTGATTTTAGGAAGTAGAACACCAGGCCGTTTTCTGAGGTGCCTCTGGATCGATTCAAACCTCCAACTTTCCAAGCGCGTTAACCATTTACACTACCCTGGGGGACTACAGTTAGGTTCAGAGAAGTGAAATATCTAGCTTAAGGTTAGACCACACAGAAGGTGGCAGAGTGGGATTGAAAGCAGGTCCTTCGTGGCCTGGCCCGTGCCACAACTGCCTTCATGGTGCTGGTGATCTCTGAGCAGGAGATGCTTAGAGTCTGATGGAGCGTGCTGCTCATGGGGGGTTGCATGAATCAGTGGGCGAGGGCAACCTAACCAGTCCTTGACCCCAGCTTAGTCGCTGGGTTCTGCATCTGGTTTACCCCAAGCCCCCCTCTGTGAGGGATTCAGCACAGTGATCTCCTGGTAACTTCTTGAAAAGGCTGGGACTGGGTGCTTATTCATTACCCGTGTTGGAGTGCTAGGGTTTCTGTCTCTCTCAGCCCTCCACAACTCCTCTGTCCTAGCTGCTGGAGGTGAGGCCTGTTCTCTTCTTGGGAAACTGGTCATGGGATATGAAGACTTCATGGCTCAAAGCAGCCCCGTCTTCATGGGCCTGTTGGCCAGCTGGACGCAGGGATATAGCACTCAGTGACTCTCATGGGATTTGGCTAGTAGGTTTGGCTACTTATTAACTGGATGGCCCTAAGCAAGCTATTTAACTTCTCTCGCTCAATTTTCTCTTCTGTAAAGGGGGAATACCAACAGTACCAAGCTCAAAGAGTTGTTGAGAGGACTAAATGAGGGCATATGTGTAAAGTGCCTCATGCAGTGTATATAGCACCAAGTTCAATAAAGCAGTTTTTTAAAACCTAATTTTGGTGAAGAAAACAAAGTCATGTCTTGTATATTTCATTCAGAAGAGAGAAAACCTAATTGAAATCATCACCACAAAGTCCAGTTGGAGCTTGCTAATGATATAATTGGTGAAAATAGGGTCAGGTATCGGAGACCATCGATGATTGGCAACAGACTGCATATTTATACCCACCTGGGGAGCATTAGAGGTGCCCTAGTGGTGCAGTGGTTAAAGTAGTTGGCTGCTAACCAGAAAGGTCGGTGGTTTGAACCCACCAGCTGCTCCCTGGGAGAAAGATGTGGCAGTTTGCTTCTGTAAATATTACAGCCTTGGAAACCCTGTGGGGCAATTCTACTCTGTCCTATAGAGTCGCTCTGAGCTGGAATTGATTCCACAGCAATGGGTTTGGCTTTTTGGTTTGGGGAGAGCATTAAAAAAAAAAGCAATGTCTAGGCCCGCCCTCCCCAGACCAATTAAACCAGAATCTCTAGTGGTGGGGTCTTAACATCTGCATGTCTTTAAAATGACTTTCCTATGTTAAGAATTACATGGAGGCACTAGTCTAAACTACATTTTCCCAGGCTCCTCTGGGAGACTGGGCTTTAGCATTTGGGGTGGGTTCTTGGAAGGCACATCGTTAACCTGGCGCCTCTTATTTGAAATTTGGAAAGCACTGGTTTAAAGCAGGTTTGACTCAGTGTAATGGAGAATTTTCGGCACCATTTTAACTAGTTAGAAAAGTCCTTCTTTACTACCCACAGATCTTTGTGATGGCTCCACTTCCAATTAAAACCCGAGCCTTGGAGTGACTCATGGTGACCTCATGTGTTACAGAGAAGAACTGCCCCATAGAGTTTTCTTGGACGTAATCTTTAGGGAAGCAGATCACCAGTGCTGCTGGTGGGTTCAACCTTTAAGTTGGTAGTTGAGGGCAAATCATTTGCACTACCCAGGGATGTTCACCTCCCATTAGGTCTCAGGAAATATTGTTTCTGAGCATGGGGACTTGAGAATTGTGTTTGGAGAATACAAAGCACAAAATATAAACATATACACATGCACACACTCATGTATTTCTGAAAATTCCCTCAGATAAAGGTAGAAAAAAAGAATTGGGTAAATTGTAGAAGATACATTGGGGGCTGAGACAGTGCTCAGAGGAAAATTTTCTCTAAAACTAAGTAAAGACAAAGGAATGAGGGGATGTTACCATGGGTAAATGGGGAGAACTTGGGACTCAATCCTGAGTGGAGGGTCCTGTAGCTGAGACTAAAAGTCCCAACTTCTGTCACCTTCCAAGGTGGTGCAGCTTCACAGACTGCTTCCTCCTGGGAATTCTGTGAGGGTGTATTAGTTTCCTAAGGCTTCTGTAACAAATCACCACAAACTGGGTGGCTTAAAGCAACAGAAATTTATTCTCTCAGTTCTGGAGGCCAGAAGCCCAACATCAAGGTGTCATCTATGGCATGCGCCCTCTGAAAGCTTTAGAGAAGAATCCTTTCTTGCCTCTTCCCAGCTTCTGGTGGTTGCTGGCAGTGCTTGACTTCCCTTGCCTGCTAGCTGCAACTGCTCAGTCCAACTGCTTTTGTCATCGTATGGCTGTCTTCCCTTGTATGTTGTGTCTCCAAGTCTCCCTCTTCTTATCAGGACACCAGTCATTGGATTTAGGCCCCATCCTAATCCAGTATGAGCTCATTTTAACTTAATTACATCTGCAAAGACCCTATTTCCAAATAAGGTCACATTAACAGGTTTTAGATAGACTTGAATTTTAGGGGGTTATTATTCAACCCGTTTACAGGGAGATAACCCTCCATCAAGGAGCCCTATTGATGCAGTGATTAAGCGATCAGCTGCTAACCAAAAAGTTGGTGGTTCAAACCCACTCAGCAGCTCCGAGGGAGAAAGATCTGGCGATCTGCTCCCGTGAAGATTACAGCCTAGAAAACCCTATGGGGCAGTACTATTCTGTCACATGGGATAACTATGAGTTGGAACCGACTAGATGGCACCTAACAACAGCAACAACTTCTCTATCATGTGCTTCAAGCTTGTAGAACTGCTCTAACCTATCCTACTGCTCGTGGGAAAAGGGGAAGCCCACTTAACCAACCCAGTGAGACATGAGTCAAGGAGAGGCTGATGCTCTCGCTCTTCCCCTTCTGCATCTCTTTCTAAGGACCATTGTAAACCCCTGTCTCTGTCTCCTCCCTGGGACTGGCTGCCGAGGGGGCAGATTTGCTTGCTGAACCCCATGCTGCTGGTCTTAGCTTTTCTCAGATGACCTCTGCAACAGGGACTTGAAATAACATGTTGAGCCATTTCATGTTCAAATAGTCATATTTTGAAGAACCTTTTATATCAAGCGTGTTAAAGTTTGGAGTCCCTCAGTGCTGGATTGACAGTATTCTTCCAGGAATGAAGCAGGATATATCAGGAAGCCCTTGGAAGATTATTTATGAAAACAAAATAAGAACAACAAAAATAATTGTATAACTGTTAATATACTAAAAATCAATGCATTGTATGCTTTAAATAGGTTAACCGTAGGGTATGTGAATTATATCTCAATAAATCCATTACCAAAAAAAGAAAGAAAAAGAAATGCCAAAAAGTAGATGATTTCCTGGAAAGGCAGTTTCTTGTTTTAAAATATGATTACCAGCCTGTGTGGGACCTGGTTTTCTCTCCTACTCCATCTTGTTTAGAAATATTAGTGGGTGATTGATCATCCCTCTTCTGATTAAAAGAGGAAGCACCACGGAGGCAGACCACTTCCCACCCCAACAAACCACTTGCCTCTTTAAGAGGGTGAGATTTGACAAATCCCAAAAGAACCAAAAAGGTAACATCACTTTTGAGTTTTGGGTTTGCAGACTGAAACCTTACCACCAGTAATAATGAAAACCAGTTGCTGCTGAGTTGATTCCGACGTACGGCGACCTCCTGTGTATCAGAAACTGTGTTCCAGGGGGTTTTCAATGGCTGATTTTTCGGAAGTAGATAGCTACCATTTACCGGACTTAGTAGATACCAAATACTGCCAAAGCACATTCAACCATCACAAAGAACCTTCTGAGGCAGTGCTAGTATTATCTGCATTTCACAGGGGAGGAAACTGAGGCACAGTTTGAGTAACTTACCCAAAGACACATAGTTGGTAAATGGGTGGGTGAGAGTTCAAGCTCAGCTTCTAGCCTTGGCTGCACATTGGGATCACCTGGAGTGTTGGAAAAACCACAGATGCCTGGGTCTTCCTCCTGGAGAGCCTGACTTTATCGATCTGGGTGTGGTCCGAGATTTGAGCTTTTACAGCACACCAGGTGATTCTGATAAAAATCACTGCCCTGGTGCCCAAGCTCGATGTTTAAGAGGCTGTTCACTTCTCACCTGGTGACTTGGGTAGCTGTCATTGACAGCATGGCTGAACTGCCCTCTCTTTGGGATGAATAGAGGGAAGGGGAATGCACATTTCAGGAACAGTGGCTGGGTCCGCAGGTCCATCTGATCCTTGAGGAGCCCTGGTGGCACAGTGAGTGGTTAGGGCACTCAGCTGCTAACCAAAAGGTCGGTGGTTTGAACCCACCAGCAACTCCACGGAAGAAAGATGTGACAGTCTGCTCCTGTAAAGATTTACAGCCTTGGAAAGCCTATGGGGGCAGTTCTACTCTATCCTATAGGGTCGCTGAGTTGGAATCGACTCCACGGCAGTGGGTTTATTTTTGGATTTTGGTCTGATCTTTGGCCTCTACTAGCATACCCCTCCCCACAGCTGGAAACCCATGATCTCACCCACAATTCCAGCCCCACCTTACCCCACCCTAAACCCTCTGCCCAGCTCTCACCCTGGGTGGGGAAAAGTGAAACAGCCACAGGCAGCTCAACAGTGTGTGTCAACACAAGAATTCCTGGTTGCAGATCCACCCAACTGCGTGCTAATTGCCTGTAACCAGACTGTGGACTTTGCCCTGGGTTTGCACCCTGAACCTGGTTAAGGTAACTGCACATCTGCGAAGCTCCTCCGCACTTAAGTCACATCAGGAACCCTGCTCTCTTTCTCACATGTGGCCCCTGTCTTTCACCTTAATTTTATATCCAGTCCCTGGATGGTGCAAAGTGTAAAGCACTTGGCTGCTAACAAAAGATTGGTGGTTCAAGTCTACCCAGAGGCACCTTAGAAGAAAGACCTGGCAATCTACCTCTGAAAAATCAGCCATTGAAAACCCTATGGAGCACAGCTCTAGTCTGATACACATGGGGTTGCCATGAGTCGGGATCGACTAGACGGGAACTGGTTTACAATTTTAGCGTCCATGTCCTTTCTCTTCAGCTTTTGATCCTGGGAGCTGCCCCTTTATCATTTGCAGTCCCAGGTTTCTTTCTCACCACCTTTCCTGAGTAGATGTCCCTCTGTCTAGTGCTCCTGCGCTGGCTTCCTTT
This sequence comes from Trichechus manatus latirostris, assembly GCF_000243295.1. Classification (NCBI taxonomy): domain Eukaryota; kingdom Metazoa; phylum Chordata; class Mammalia; order Sirenia; family Trichechidae; genus Trichechus; species Trichechus manatus. The sequence continues at coordinate 23,248,011 of NW_004443945.1, read as the reverse complement.
GGAGTCCTCATGGCAGGCTGTCGTTTGCATTCTATGCCATATTCCTCTTAAAGGCTCACTCCCTTTTCCAGGATCTACATTTTCAACATTTAAATAGCACCTACCTTTCAAAATAGAAAGGAGCCTTGGTGGCAGAGAGGTTAAGCTCTTGACTGCTAACCAAAAGGTTGACGGTTCAAACCCACCAGCTGCTCCTCAGGAGAAAAGACCTGGCGATTTGCTCCCATAAAGATTACAGCCTGGAAAACCCTATGGGGCTATTCTACTCTGTCCTATGTGTTCTCTATGAGCTGGAATTGACTCGACAGCACAACACAACAACAGTCTCAGAGGTAGACAGTCCAGAGAAGTTCTCAGGGACCCAGGCTTCTTCCTGCTCACCGCTCTGCCATTCTTAAGGTGGGATCCCATCATGGCTCAAGATGTAGTTCAAGTTTCAGTTATCACATCAGAGTTCCAGGTTCACCACAGGTGGAAGGAAACAAGAAGGGTTTCCAGAAGTCCCATATAACAGTCACATGGCTACTCAAATCTGCATGGTAGGCTAGAAGTGTATTTTTAGAAAACCTGGGTAGTAATGGTTCCAGCTAAAAATCGGACATTTTATTACTAAGGAAGAAGAGGTGAATGACTATTGAGAGGGTAACTCTCGGTTTTGCCTACGCCGTTTTCTACCATCCTCATTGCTACCCTCCACCACCATCTTGGTCCTTCCTTCACAAGCTCTGAGGACTTTGGTGCTTGATTCAAGTCCTCGTTTTCCTCAAATATTACCATCATCATGGGAGACCTCAGCATCTGTGTAAATGACCCGCTCTTTGACCTCTTCAATGCCAACAATCTTCACCTCCATCCAGCCCCCTGTCCTCAGGGCCACACTGTGGAGCTTGTCATCTCACCTCTAAGGTATCACCCTGACCACAGCCTCTTACCCTTCTTGCTTGCTTTCTCCCACTAACTCTATCCTAGGACCTCATTAGGATCTGAGTTCCTTGCCTTCACCCTCCACCCCATTTACCAAACAAAAAAGCCTCATTCTCAATTTACTTCTGTTTCTCTCCCACTGCTCGCCGGCCTCATGGCTTCCTTTCATTTTCTCACCCACACTCCCAGGTCCCTCCAGGCTTGACTTGCCCACCCCTTGCCTCCAACTGTGAGCGTTGTTGCAGGAGATCAGCAGCCTCAGATTTATGGTACCCAATAGCAGCTGCATCCAACACTGCTCCAAAGTCCTCTTTGGTGGACTTTGTCAGCGCCTTCTCCTATTTCCCTTCACAACTATTTCAAATCCTAATGCTTTCCTCAAGCCCTCCCTGCCCCCCAGTAATGACCCTGCTTCCTATTTTGCAGAGCAGAGGACCTCAGGTGGGGCCCCTCCACTTCCGGCCCCACTGCCTACAAGTTCACTGGAACTGACCCATCTGTTTCCCTTTGCCCTTTCTCTGAGGAAGAGGGTCTCCTCACTGAGCTAAGGCTGGACTGTCTACAGTGTTAAAAATAATCAAAGCTGAAAGAAATTGAAACATAACGTTTATTCTGAGCAGTTATTTCATATGCATATAGGGAGATCATTCTGATCCCCCAAACAAAAGCAAATAGATTAAAGTAGGCTAGTTACAAGGAAGTTTATAAAGAGAAGAGGAGGGAGGAGAATAGAAGATCAATCACTGGCTAATGTTAACATGATTGATTGAGCCCTCCTTCCCCCTTTCACTGAAATAACGTATCAGGTCACAAGGTGGTCTCTGGCCCTCCACCCAGCTGCAGCCATGATATCTTTTGAAATTTAAAAAAAGTGAGTTTGCCTTCAAGGAGCTCTGGTGGTGCAGTGGTTAAGTGCTCGGCTGCTAACCAAAATGTCAGCGGTTCGAATCCACCAGCTGCTCTGTGAGAGAAAGCTGTGGCAGTCTGCTTCTGTAAAGACTTATATGACTCAATGGCAGTGGGTTTGGTTTTTGGTTTTTTAAGTCTGGCTTCAAACAGGAAAGAAAAGATTAGCAATTTTGGTCGAAAAAAAGCTGGCGGGACTGATTTTGGGTAAGGAATTTTTTTTATAGTTAATATATTTGGTTTCATGGGTAAGAAAAAGCTTAAAATCAAAGTAAGATGTCTGTTACTAATTTTGCTCTTTGACAACACGCAGTTGTGCTTCTAATCTTCCTGTGTTCGCTGGACTGTTATTACTCCATTAGGTGTCCTTGGTTTCCTGTACCTTCAGCCTCTTCTGTTCTTTTTCTTTGTATTTAAATACGATCATCTCTTCCAAATTTAGAACGTCCTTTGTGTATCGTCCACTATTGGCTTATGTAGATTCTTTCACAGCCAAGTTTGTTGAAAAAGTTGTTTACACTCCATTTATCTACTTCCTCACCCGGTTCGTGCTTCTACCCTTTCCTGTCTGATGCTGGCTCTCTTGATTTCACTGAAACTTCTAGGCCCAGGTTGTTATGTTGTTGTCAGCTGTCGTTGAGACGGTCCCCGACTCATGGCAACCCCATGCACACTGGAACAAAATGTGATTGATTGCAGATCAGACCACTGTGATCCACAGGGTTTTCATTGGCTGATTTTTGGAAATAGATTGTCACACCTTTCTTCCTTGTCCGTCTTAGTCTGGAAGCTTCACTGAAACCTGTTCAGCATCATAGCAACACGGAAGCCCCCATTGACAGATGGGTGGTAGCTGTACATGAGGTACATAGGCTGGGAATCGAACCTTGGTCTCTTACATGAAAGGCAAGAATTCTACCACTGAACCGTCTCTGCTCCCCAGGTTCTTATAGACACTTATCTCTCCTTAATGACTACTCTGGGGCAATAATCACCATCTACCATTCCCTCCTCCCTGGAAACTCTCTGTTCCCTTAGTTTTCCTGACACCACTCTTTCTCTAGTTACCTCTTCTCTGTCTCCAGCTCCTTTTCCTCTGGGTGTTTTGGAAACACTGTTCTCCCACCATGCCTCTTTGGCCCATTGCTCTTCTCACAAGCACTTATTTCCACAATGGTCTTTTTCATATTCAAGATTTCAACTGCTACCTATTTAAACTGAAGTTAATTTCGCTCCAGTCCTCAGGCATGTTTGGGCATGCCTGGAGGTCTGTTGGCGTGGACTTGCCCAGGTCTATTTATGAAGGGACAAGGAATCTTCTGGGAAAAAACTGGGTTATTGTTTCATTCCGTCAGTCACAATCAATCATCATATTTAATTCAACACATAATAATGAGCACTGTTGTAGGCACTGGGGGCCCGACAGAGAATAAAACAGACCAAAATCCTGGTCTTCATGGAGACAGACATAAACAAGATTAATAAATGAAATATAAGTGCTAAGAAGAAAAATAAAGCAGGATAAAGGGATAGGAAATGTGTGTGTGTGAGTCAGTGTTGACAGCTGAGATAGGGTTATCATGGAGAAAGGAGTCCTTGTATGGCACAGTTAAATGCTCAGCTACTAACCAAAAAGTTGGCAGTTTGAATCTACCCAGAGATGCCTCAGAAGTAAGGCCTGGTGATCTACTTCTGAAAGATCACAGCCATTGAAAATCCTACGGACACAGTTCTGCTCTCATATGGGGTCACCTTGAGTCGGAATCTACTTGACAGCAATGACATTTGAACAAGGATTGAAGCAGTGATATGTGGATATGTGGGGGAACAGTATCCCACAGTGAGGGAACAGCAAAGGTCCTGAGAGGACAGCACAAGCCCTTTGATTGAGGATGGTAAGGAGTGGCATAAAGATATGGGCAGAGGAATCACAGTGGGAGTGTAATGGGGGGCTGGTTGATAGTGCAGGGCTTGGTAAGGACTTGAGTTATAGTCTGAGATGGGAAGAGGGGGAAGGTTTTGAGCAGAAGAGTAACATGGTCTGATTAATGTTTTAAAAGGTTCATTCAGGCTACTGTGTTAAGAATAGGCTGAGGGTCAGAAAGAGGAGAACCAGATAGGAGGCTATTGCGATAATCCAGGCAAGAAATATTGGTGGCTGGGCCTGGGTCAGGAATAATGGAGGTGAGAATTGGTTAGAATCTGCATGCGTTTTGAGGGTAGCACCAATAGAATTTGCTAATGGTTGACACATGTTGTTTTCGTTTTTCTGTGGACATACGTTGCTTTTGGGTGCCATTCAGTTGGTTTTGACTCATAGCAACCTCATGTGACAGAGTAGAACTTCCCCATAGGGTTTTCTAGGCTGCAAACTTTAGGGAAGCAGATAGCCAGGTCTTTCTCCCTTGGAGCCACTGAGTGGGGTTGAACCCCTGACCTTTTGGTTAACAGCTGAGCCATTAACCATTGCATCACCAGGGCTCCTTGGTTGACCCATAAACTATGCTATTTAAGACTGAATAATTCAGATTTAGGATACTGATTATTGTCTAGTTGGGCTATGCCTTCAGACTGCACAGTGTAGTCGGGGTTAAGAATTTTTTCCCTGAAGCAAACTGATACTCCCAACTTCAATCACTGTGGACAGATGCTAATCCTGGGCTAGGGAGGGAGGCAGACTTGGACTAGGGCCAGGGTGTCAGTGGGGCCTGGATCTGTCAAAAAAATTTTCAGAGATTATGGCAAATTTTAAATTTACAATGAGTTTATTTGAGTAGAACCGAAGGATTCATATATCGGGCAGCATCCAAACCAAAAGTGGAAAAGAGCTCCACTGACAGGAAAAAAAGTCAAGGGTGTATATAGCAAGAATAAGGAAGTTAAAGACTTAATTAAGGCTTACTATTCATCAAAATGGGGTAAAGAATGTTCAAATAACATGTAGCCATAAATGTGGTCAGTGGTTAACACATGATCGCTTATTGACAAACTGAGGATGATCCGAGGAATTGTCACTTAAGGCATTGTCTTAGTCATCTAGTGCTGCTATAACAGAAATACCACAAGTGGATGGCTTTAACAAAGAGAAATTTATTTCCTCACAGTAAAGTAGGCTAAAAGTCCAAATTCAGGGCATCAGCTCCAGGGGAAGACTTTCTCTCTCTGTTGGCCTTCTCATCAATGTTCCCCTGGGCTAGGAGCTTCTCCGCGCAGGAACCCCAGGTCCAAAGGACGCGCTCTGCTCCCGGCACTATTTTCTTGGTGGTATGAGGTCTCTCTGTCTCTCTGCTCACTTCTCTCTTTTATATCTCAAGAGATTGCCTCAGGACACAATCCAATCTTGTAGATTTTGAGTCCTGCCTTACTAAGACAACTGCAGCCCATCCTCCTTCACTAACATCATAGAGGCAGGATTTACAACATATAGGAAAATCACAAAATACTGGGAATCATGGCCCAGCCAAACTGATACATATATTTTTTGGGGGACATAATTCAATCCATGACAGGTATTGAACAGTTTGTGGGCTATAGTCGGCAGTAAACCCAACGTCTGTTAGTTATTTATGAGCAGGTTATTTTCTTAGGAGTTGGCGTGGTTTTGATCTTTCAGTCATTAGGCTCCAGCAAGTCTGGAGACTATAAATTTTTATTTTTACAGATCCCTCAGTATACAGATGCTGGGAACATTCCTGGTGTGATTGTTGTTGTTGTTGTTGGTATTGGTGTTGTTATTGGTGGAGGTAGTGTTGTTGTTGTTGGTAGTGATAGTGTTGTTGGTGGTGGTGGTGGCAGTAGGGGATGAATAAGTTAGTCTTGACCTGGAGGCCAACCGGGAGCTAGACAGTGCCTGGCCTGCTGAGGGTGTAGGGTCAGTTTGGGCCCTGTTGGTTGTTAAGAGAATTCACTTCTAATCTCGGCCATACTTCACCTGCTTATTACGTATTTGCTCCCTTTCGATGCAAACATCGATGCCCTTGACAACAGATCCCAGGGGGCCAGAGAATCAGTGGAGGCTCCTGGACTGAGCATCAGGACCAGGCATGGCTTTAAGCCCTGGGTGGTCTCAGACATCACCACAGTGAACAGGGGCAGGGAAGGGAACCGTGGGACACCATGTAGCAGCAGATGAATCACCCTAGAAGTGGGTATAAGACCCACCCCCCATACACACCAGGAGTCTCCAGAATTTTTTGAGATGTGTTTTACAGGGGCTAGAGTTCTCTAAGAGTGGGAGGAGACAGAGGCAGAGAAAGACTGTCCTGATGACTCATTGACATGCTGTTTTTTACCCCAGGCCCCTGTTGCCTGGGAAATGTGCCTTCTAAAGAGTGTGCAGACTCCCAATCTCTCCAGACCAGCTTTCTCTCCTAATAGCCACACCTCCTGGGCATTTCAGCTTAGATACATCCAAGACCTCAGACCCACGCATCCTGAAGTGAACTGTCTTCCTCTGCAGACTTTCTCTCCCTCCTTGTTCTCTCAATCTCTGGAATGGCACCACCATCCGGCCAGCTGCCTAGGCCAGAACCCTGGGGTCAAACTTGACTCCCTGTTATATCCAATTAATCATCAGGCCCTATGTGTTACCACCTGAATCTCTCTCTCTTTTTAATCAAAATGTGTTTACTGGGATGGTTTCCACTCACTTTGATTCAGGATGCTTTTAGTACTGCTTCTACCTGAAGGGCATCTTTCTGGAAGCCTTGCTTTTCCTCCTGTAGGATAGCCAAACAGCTGACACACAGAACTCCTGTTTGTGCTTGGCTAAAGGCTGTGGTGATCATATAGCCTGAATTTTATCCTGGGCATTTCACATCCATAAAATAGGAATTGGGGCTCTGCAGCAGGCATTTCTTCTTGTGGTTCCTCTTCTCCTTTTCTGGAGAGGGATCAAAAGAGAGTCTTTGCAAGAGACATGTTCTCATGGGGAGGTCATCACCACCAGAAAGGCCTAAATATCTCCTCACTCCCTCTCCTTTTTTCTATCCTCCATGCCAGGGCCAGAGTTCTGAGGTGGCTCCTTATAAGCCACTTTGTTTTAATTACGTCCTCCTCTCTACCTTCCTCACCCCCTAGACAGCTCCCAGAGTGCCCTTCCCAATGCTGTCACCCCCTTCTCCCCATTCTTCAGTGGTTCCCATCACCCTGGGGAGTAAAGCTCTCCCAGACCACAGCACACAGGGCACTTCTCAGTGGGGCGCTGGCTTCCTGACTCTATGGAAGGCACATTTCCCAAGCAGCAGGAGCAACGAGTCCAGCCTCCTCAGCCACGTCACGTGGCAGCAATTCTGAACTACTAATACTTCCTGAACACGGCTGGGGGTGGGGACACTTACGCCCGACATCTTCTGTTTCCACAGACTGGAGGCATTTCTGACTCCCCAGAACCTGTACAGAGGAAACATGGCTTTTCACAGCCCTCTCTGGGTTCTCCTGGGCTTGGGGTTAGCTGGGCTATTTGATTGGTGACTTGGGAGAAGAAACAACCCCCCTCCCCCAGTTTAATGTCTTTCCGTACTGTCCTGCAGAAAGATGCACTTGGGTCTTCTTTCCAATGTTCACTGATTGGGGTGGGCTCTGCTTTGGAAAGGGAGGCCTGCAGTTGTGAGTGGGAGAAGTCCACTTAAGCTTTATCAGCAATAAACCTGATATTCTTCTGACCTCCACCTGCTTCCACTGGGAGGGAAAGACATGGCACTATTTATTACTCCCTCCAAACCCCAGCCAGACTGAGCTTTCTCAAGCCTTTGTGCTTTGGCCTCTGCTCTTCCCTTCTGAAAAGTCCCATCCTTCCCATCCACGTGGCACATTCCTCTCTTCTTCCCAGTCTCACCCAGGTGCTGCATTAGCTGTGATGGTCATTTCCCTTCCCCCCTCCTTCCCCAGGCAGACTCCAAGCTCCTTTGTCAGGCTTCCACCATACTTTGTGCATTTGTCCACTATTACAAGTACCTAATTCTATTGCAAGGAGTGCTGGTGGCATAATGTTTAAGTACTTGGCTGCTAACTGAAAGGTTGGTGGTTTGAATCCACCCAGCGGCTCCATGGGAGAAAGACCTGGTTAACTACTTCTGTAAAGATTACAGCCAAGAAAACCTATGGGGCAGTTCTACCTTGTCACATGGGGTCACTATGAGTCAGAATCGACTTGCAGGCACCCAATGACAATATTCTATTGCAATGTCTGCATGGCTAATGCAGTTTCAAAACTTTTTTTTTTTTGCATCCTTTTTGTCTAGCACAAGGGCTGGCACACAGTATTTTGCTTGGTAAATGTTTGCTGACTAATTCAGTTCAACAAAGTCTATTCAGCACATATTATGTTCCAAGCATTGTGCTGAGTAAGCATTGAGGATAGAAGAGGGAACAAGGTGAGCACCCCAGGGGTACAGCCTAGTTAAAAGGAAGACTTGCAATCAGATAATTTCTAAGTAATGTGATAAGGACCAGGCTCAATCTATGAAGGGATGTGGCTCTTGTGTGGTTAGGAAGCATTGGGTTTGGAGTTAGGACCCCTGGGTTTAAATCCTAGCTCCACAACTTACTAGCCTCTGTTTTCATAGCTGTGGAATGGGAATGACAGTACCTACTTCATAGGTTAAGGATAAAATGAGATAAAGTATGTAAATGCATCCTGCATGCCCTGTGAATGTTTGCAGAACTGAATGTATAGCATATTGTGGGACCCTAGAGCCTAGATACCAGAATCAGTTGCAATGAAATTAATTCTGACTCATGGTGACCTCATATGTGTCAGAGTAGAACTGTGCTCCATAGAGTTTCAATGGCTGATTTTTCAGTAGATCACCAGGCCTTTCTTTTGAGGCACCTCTGGGTAGACTCAAACCTTCAACTTTTAGGTTAGCAGCCAAGAGCCCATTAATCGTTTGCATCACCCTGGGACTCCACAGCCTACACAGAGCCTTTGATTTTGCCTGGGGCAGTTGGGCAGACTTCACAGAGGAAGTGATAATGACATTGAATTCAGAGAAATCAGGTCTAAGTTGTATTTCTGGAGGTAAGCTTGGGTTAGGGCTGGGGGCTGTGACCTCAGTGGTCAGATGAAGTTGCAGGCAAACTAAGATGAACAGGTGGCTTCTTTCAGAGAATTTGCAAGTGAGCCTACAGCAAGCCTACAAGGAACAGCAGTAAGTTCTGTGGCTATGTACACCGCCCCCCCGCTCCCCCACCCCGAAGCTGGCAGTCAGGCTGAGGCCCAAGGACTCTGTTTTCTTTAAAGGGACACTGCGGCTGAAGGGCTGGCCTGGCCAGAACATTAAGTTCTGGGACTTTGTGCCCACTTCTGTTCTTGAGAGCAGCTCTGAGCCCTGCCCAACCCCTCCTGCACCTCCCATCCCTGTAGGGAGGGACCTGAGGAGCCTGAGTCACTGAAGCCTAGGTTCCCAAAGAGAGTTCCACTCGCATTTAGAGTGGGCATGTGTTTTGCCTGGAGCTTTGCTTTAAGCCTGGCAGCCCCCAAAGCAGAGACTCTCTAATTCTGGCCCCATGGGGGCAGGTCCAGTGGTCAAGCAGCCCTGGAATCGAATCCCAGCTCTTCTAGTTTGTAACCTTGGACAAGTTGTCTGACCTATTTATGTCTGGTTCCATAATCTATGAAATTGGGATAATAGCCACCTCCCTGGGTTGTTACCAGGATTAAGTAAGAGAACACGTGTAAAATACTTTGCACAAGGGAGATCTTTGCACCTGGCATTTATTATTCACATTAGCTGAGTGTGAAGGATGAAAAGATTGACCTGGAGACTCTGGCCTTCTGACCTAATCAATCATGGAGTCCTACAGAATTCAGCGCTTCTCAAAATTTAATGTCTGAGTCACCCAGGGATCTGGTTAAAATGCAGATTCTGGTCCAGTAGGCCCAGGTGGGTCCTGAGAGTCTTCTAACAAGACCCCAGGTAATGCAGAAGCTGCTTTTCCAAAGACCACGTGTAGAGAAGGGAGGCTGTAGATGCTTCCCTAAAAACTCAGCCCCTCCTCTCTGCCGTGACTCTACTGTGCAGGCTCACCTCTTTCAGGGAGGCTTGCAATGTTCTTCTAACTGGTCTGGCCTTCCCCAGCTCTGTGCATCCACTCACAGGTGCCAGATGAATCTTCCTAAAGTGGAGGAGAAAACTGTTTATGTATAGCCAAAAATGGCTGCAGCACTGCTGCTTCTGCTGGGCATGGGGGTGGAGGGAGGGGAGAGGGAGGACATACCTTCTTTCAGGAGTCAATGGCTTTTTATCTAGCAAAACACCTCAGTAGGCTGCTTTGGGTGTGGAAGATGAGCCATAAGGGCTTCTTTTGAAGGATGTCTTATGTGGTCTGAGGCTTAGCAAGAAAGTTGCTGTTTCAGACATGACCTCCCTGTGTAGGGTGATGGCTAACCAGTTGCCATCAAGGCAACTCTGAGTCACAGTGGCCCCATGTGAGTCAGAGTAAAACTGTGCTCCATAGGGTTTTCAATGGCTGATTTTTTAGATCGCCAGGCCTTTCTTCTGAGGTACCTCTGGATGAACTCAAACCTCCAACCTTTCAGTTAGCAGCTGAGCTCTGCACCACCCAGGGACTCCAGGATGTCTCCTGTTAGGCTCTTTGCTGGGACTAAGTTTCTCTGTTGAGAAAGGGCTTCAGCAGGTGCCTGGGATCCCCTGCTGATCATCAGCCTCCTCGTCTGGGGAGGAGGTGGGATGAAGGGCCCAGAGCACCCTCTCCTGCCCCATCCCTGCTCTGCTCCACTGACTGGGGAGGAGGGGAGCTGGTTCAGTCTTTTGTCTTTTAGGAACAGTGGTCACATGGACCTTTAGACAGATTGAGTCTTGCTTTAAAGAGCTCACAGCCATCTCCAGAATGTGCCTGGAGATAGTCTTGAGATAGGAAAAGAAGAGGAGAACAGGCAGGTGGATGCTGAGCAATAGGGTTGATGGCCCAATTGACTTGCTCCCAACTGATGGCACTGCTGGGTCTGGGTCCCATCCCCTGGGCTGGGATGGCTTCCCCACAGTTCTCCAATAGCATGGCACTGGCTTCGCATAGTTCTGTCAAAGAAAAAATTGCACTGGACAATGTTAAAACAGGCAAGGGTGACTTTTATTCAAAAAAGATTGTGAGGAAGGGAGGGGAAAAGGGTAAGGGGCGGGAGGGGAGGAGCACTGAAATAGGAGGAGAGAGACACAATGGCACTGGGGAGCGAGACCAGAGAAATTGGAATCTCCTACCCCACTGAAGCAGAGAACTAGAGCCTTTTAAAGGAAGTTAGGGGGATCAACTACTGGGATGGGTGAGTGAGGTACTAAGCTTATGATAAGTCCACATGGGTCCTGAGAGATGGGGGAGGGGGAGACAAGGATTAGAGGTTTGGAAAGAAGACGGTTGGGAGATAAGGGAAATGCCTATTCTAAAGTTATCTAAAAGGTGTATAGTGATTCAGACTCATACAGAGTCGCTATGAGTTGGAATCGACTCGATGCCACAGCAATAGTGGTTCAGTGGTTGAATTCTCACCTTCCATGCTGGAGACCCAAGTTTGATTCCTGGCCAGCGCACCTCATTGTGCAGCTACCGCCCATGTGTCAGTGGAGGCCTGTGTGTTGCTATGATGCTGAACAGGTTTCAGTGGAACTTGCAGACTAAGATGGACTAGGAAGAAAGGTCTGGTGATCTACTTCCAAAAATCAGCCAATGAAAACCCTGTGGATCACAGCAGTCTGATCTGCAACCGATCATGGGAACGGAGCAGGACTGGGTAGGACTCCCTTGTGCAGTAATTTCCATCTGCATTTTTTCATTCATCAGCTGGAAACTTATGCTCCTTCAGACCCACTCCTGAAATCAGACCTTGCCATGAGTCAGTGCTGCCTCAATAGGCAGCTAACAACAGCAAGAGTTATTTAAACAGAGTAGATTATTACCTAAGTCCATCTTGGTCAGTTATCTACAGTAAACCCTCTCTGGAACACACAAAAGAGTGAGGGATTTTCTTTAACAAAGGGCTGGGGTAAAATTCAACTTTGTCAGTTCAAGGTCAAGAATATAAACTTGAGATTTATGAAGTTGTGCGAAACAGAAGTTACAAACAGAAAGAGGAGCTGTGTGCCAAGAGAGCTCTGAGTTGTAGCTGGAGGTTCTGCCACCAGAGGTTGGAGGGGTTGATCACTAAGGTCTGATTTCAGGAGGGGCTCTGGAGGAGCATAAGTTTCCAGCTGTTGAATGAAAAAATGCAGACGGAAATTACTGCACATAAACCACATTTAAGTGGACATTAGGGCTCCTGTGAGACCTTATCCCCTTTTTCTGTCTTCTTCTGTAAAAGAAACGATTGGTGTGAGCCTGGCTGGTCTATTAGCTAAACACAGATATGTGCTTGCAACTGTAGTTACATTTGTCGGTTGTCAGGAGGAAATTGTATTTTGTGCACTAACCAGCAACTGATTAAACTAGAGGAAGCCAACTGCCCACCACCAGTGGTGGCTGTTACTCCACTCCGATACTGTAGATGTAAGATAAAGGAAATGCTTTCAAACATTTGAGGACCTGGCATTAATCTATAACAAATTATTTTACACCTATGGTGGCTCTGTGGAATTAAAAAAACAAACAAACACATACTTTTACAATCTTCTTTCATGTATTTATTAACTTCCAGGAAGTAGTGGGAGCAACTTGAATTTAAAAACACTGGTGTACAGAGGATTATTATAACTGCTGTCAATAAGTTGTATACCTGTAGAAAGTTGAACTGGCAAAAGTTGTGTGATAGATGTAGTTACAACAATGACAGGGGAAAAAAAAGAGTAGCTGCTGAGGCTGCTTATGTACAACCAAATACCTCATGGGGTTAGGTTCCTTGGTTTGGAGATTTAGGGTCATGGTTTCAAGGGACATCCCAGTTAATTGGCCTAATATAGTGTTTAGTGCTTCTGTTCTACCTCCTAGTTCCCTGTGTAGTGCCTGGGGTCTTAAAAGCTTGCAAGGGGCCATCCAAAGCACAACAATTGGTCTCTATTCGCCTGGAGCAAGAGAAGAAGGAGAGTCAGGAATAGGAGGAGGAAATGGAATGTGTGGCTAATCGTGTCCATGAACAACCAACCAGAAGGACTGGATGGTGCTCGGCTACCATCACTGAATTCTTTTTTTTTAATTTTATTGTGTTTCAGGTGAAAGTTCACAGTGCAAATTAGTTTCTCATTCAAAAATTTATACACATATTATTTTGTGACATTGTTTGCAATCTCTGCAATGTGACAGCACTCTCCCCCTTTCTATCCCGGGTTCCCCATGTCCATTTGTCCAGTTTTCCTGTCCCTTCCTGCCTTCTTGTCTTGCTTTTGAGCAGGAGTTGCCCATTTGGTCTCATATATTTGATTGAACTAAGAAGCACATTTCTCATGTGTGTTATTGTTTGTTTTATAGGCCTGTCTAATCTTTGTCTGAAACATGGGCTTCGAGAGTGGCTTCAGTTCTGAGTTAGCAGGGTGTCTAGGGGCCATAGTCTCAGGGGTTGTCCAGTCACTGTCAGATCACTAAGTCTGATCTTTTGTGAATTTGAATTTTGTTTTACATTTTCTTCTCTCTCCGTCCGGAAGCACTGAACATTTTGATCAAAGATTCTACAGAAGAATCCTGATCAAAAGCAGGGAAATGCAGAATACAATTTCAAATTCTCATGGAATCCAGATTTTCTGGAGCCATAAAGGCTGGATGAACTCCTGAAAATATTACTCTGAGATAATCTTTAAACCTGAAACTGTAAGCCAAAAATATTCCCTGAAGTCTTCTTAAAACCAAACAATAATTTAGCTTAACTAGTAAAGAATGTCTGCCTTGAGCATTGTGCTCTTTTAATATCTATCTGTATGGGATCAAATCTACAACAGCAACTCGAAAGGTTAGATAAGAACCTTAGAGGGCAGTGAGTTTGTGTTAATGAGGCAGGAACAACTTGAAAAAGAAGGGTGAGAATGGTTGCACGACTTGAAGAATGTGATCAATGTCACTGAATTGTGTCCTGGAGTTCAGCCACTTTTATAAAACCACTTTCTTTCTCTGCTCCAAACCTTCTTTGTTTCCCTGGGATCCCCCTTAGTAATTGTGACTTGAGTCGTGAGCAGCACTTGGAGGCTCAGGGATGTGGGGCCAGTAGAGCAGGGAGAAGACAATGGTGGGTAGGGAGAGTCAAAGGTGGCTGGAGAGTAGGCAGGGCTTTGAAACCAACCCCAATGCCTTCAAGTAGGTTCCAACTCACAGCGATACTATAGGACAGAGCAGAACAGCCCCCATAGGGTTTGTGATGGTTAAGATTGTGTGTCAGTGTTTATATGTGATCACTCTCATGATTGAATATGCTGTGAGTAGCCAATTAGTTGAAAGGGAGTTTCCTTGGGGCTGTGGCCTGCATCTGAATATAAGCAGACATTCTGGCTTTTTGTTTGCTCTGGATTGTGTGGCTGCCTCCTGTTCATCTGACCTCTGGTTCTTGGGACTTGAGCGACCAGTTTACCTGCAGATCCTGGGATTTATCGATCTTCACAGCCTGTGAGCAGAGTCCTGCTTTCCAACCTGCCCGTCTTGGGTTCACCAGCCTCTGTGGCTACATAAATCGGGAGAAGCCTCTATTCTAATCCATGGACTTGGGATGTTTCAGCCTCTACAATTGCGTGAGCTGTTTCTTTGATATAAATCTCTCTCTATATATATTTATACGCTTTACTGGTTTTGCTTCTCTAGAGAACCCAGCCTAAGACAGGGTTTCCAGGAATGGCTGGTGGATTTGAACTGCTGAACTTTCAGTTAGCAGCTGAGCTCTTAACCACTGCACCACCAGGGAAGGATATGCTAAAAATGTTGGACTCAATTCTTGAGCGTTATAAGCAGGAAAGTGACACAGTTAGGTTTGGTCCTTATGCTCATGCAGCACTGGGTCCCCAGCTACAGTGCCGGTGACAGGCTTGGACAATCAGACCATCAGGGAGTCCATTACTCTTGGAGCTAGGCAGTGGAATAAGGCTTGGGTTAAGAGTGAGGGTCGTCTGACAGGCTCCTTTCTCATCTGGGCTGCCCACCTCATTTCGGTCACTCCCTTTCATCTTAGTCCCTCCTGACACCTACTCTAAGCTCCAGTCATATTGGAACTCCAAGTCATGAGTTTCAGGTTCCTTGAAAGGGCTTTGTTCTCTCTTGCCTCAGGGTCTTTCTATGACTGTTCCCTCTCCCTGAAATATAAACCAACCAACGACCTTCACCTGGCTGATGCCGCTTTTTCCCTTTGGGAGACTTCATGAGACCTCACAATGGATCAGGGCTCCCATGCCACCTTGCAGTTCCCCTTCTGAAGGATTCACCTCATTTGCAATTATTTTTGTGGTCTAGCAGCCTATTCCACCACTCGCTGATTACACATGTGGACCTCGCTGGATGGAATACACAGGAATCAAATTGACTACATCTGTAGAAAGAGATGCTGGAGAAGCTCAATATCATCAGTCAGAACAAGGCCAGGGGCCAACTGTGGAACAGATCAATTGCTCATATGCAAGTTCAAGTTGAAGCTGAAGAAAATTAAAAAGAGCCAAAATACAACCTTGAGTATATCCCACCTGAATTTAGAGACCATCTCAAGGATATTGAGATGACCAAAGACCAGGCTAGTTGTGGGATGACATCAAGGACATCATACATAAAGAAAGAGATCATTAAAAAGACAGGAAAGAAAGAAAAGACCAAAATGGATGTCAGAAGAGACTCTGAAACTTGCTCTTGAATGTAGAACAGCTAAAGTAAATGGAAGAAATGATGACATGAAAGAGGTGAACAGAAGATTTCAAAGGGTGGCTCGAGAAGATAAAGTAAAATATTATAATGTAATGTGCAAAGACCTGGAGTTAGAAAACCAAAAGGGAAGAACAGACTTGGCATTTCTGAAGCTGAAAGGACTGAAAAAAAAAAATTCAAGCTTCGAGTTGCAATATTGAAGGATTCTATGGGCAAAAGGAAAGCCTGGTAGTGTAGTGGTTAAGAAATATGGCTGCTAACCAAAAGGTCGGCAGTTCAAATCCACCAGGCGCTCCTTGGAAACTCTATGGAGCTGGCAATTGTACTCTGTCCTATAGGGTCGTTATGAATCGATGGTAATGGGTAATGGCGTTATGGGCAAAAAATTGAATGATGCAAGAGGCATCAAAAGAAGATGGAAGGGCTACATAGAGCCACTGTACCAAAAAGAATTAGTTGATGTTCAACCATTTCAGGCGGTAGCATATGATCAAGAACTGATGGTACTGAAGGTAGAAGTCCAAGCTGCACTGAAGGCATTGGTGAAAAACAGGCTCCAGGAATTGACGGAATACCAACTGAGATGTTTTAACAAATGGATGCCGTGCTGGAGGTGCTCACTTGTCTATGCCAAGAAATCTGGAAGACAGCTATCTGTCCAACCGACTGGAAGAGATCCATAACTGTGACCATTCCAAAGAAAGGTGATCCAACAGAATACAGACATTATCAAACAACATCACTAATATCACATGAAAGTAAAACTTTGCTGAAGGTAATTCAAAAGTGGTTACAGCAGTGCATCAATAGGGAACTGCCTGAAATTCAAGTTGGATTCAGAAGAGGACATGGAATGAGGCATATCATTGCTGATGTCAGATGGATCTTGGCTGAAAGCAGAGAATACCAGAAAGATGTTTGCCTGTGTTTTATTGACTATGCAAAGGTATTTGACTGTGTGGATCAAAACAAATTATGGATAACTTTGTGAAGAATGAGAATTCCTGAACACTTAATTGTGCTCATGAGTAACCTGTACATACACCAAGAGGCAG
>NW_004443945.1:23204121-23231253 GCF_000243295.1 Trichechus manatus latirostris | reverse complement strand
GAAAAAGAGTGTGTCAGAGTTATATCCTTTCACCATACTTATTCAATCTGTATGCTGAGCAAATAATCTGAGAAGCTGGACTATATGAAGAAGAACAGGGCATCAGGATTGGAGGAAGACTCATTAACAACCTGTGATAAACAGATGACTGAAAGCGAAGAGGACTTGAAACACTTATTGATGAAGATCAAAGACTAAAGCCTTCAGTATGGATTACACCTCAACAGAAAGAAAACAAAAATCCTCACAACTGGACCAATAAGCAACATCATGATAAATAGAGAAACGAATGAAGTTGTCAAGAATTTCATTTTCCTTGAATCCACAATTAATGCCCATGGAAGCAGCAGTCAAGAAATCAAATGATGTATTGCATTAGGCAATCTGCTGCAAAAGACCACTTTAAAGTGTTGAAAAGCAAGGATGTCACTTTGAAGACTAAGGTAAGCCTGACCCAGGCCATGGTATTTTCAATCACCTTATATGCATATGAAAGCTGGACAGTGAATAAGGAAGATCAAAGAAGTACTGATGCCTTTGAATTATGGTGTTGGTGAAGAATACTGAATATACCATGGACTGCCAAAAGAATGAACAATTCTGTCTTAGAAGAAGTACAGCCAGAATGCTTCTTAGAAGTGAGGTTGGCAAGGCTTCATCTCACATATTTGGACATGTTATCAGAGGGACCAGTCCCTGGAAAAGGACATCATGCTTGGTAAAGTAGTTAGGGAAAAGGGAGGAAGACCATTGTCATGGATTGAATTATGTCCCCCCAAAAATGTGTGTATCAATTTGGCTGGGCCATGATTCCCGGTATTGTGTGATTTTCCTATAAGTTGTAAATCCTGCCTCTATGATGTTAATGAGGGAGGATGGGCAGCAGTTGTGTTAGCGAGGTGGGACTCAATCTACAAGATACTGTGTCCTGAGGCAATCTCTTGGGATATAAGAGAGAGAAGTGAGCAGAGAGACATGGGGACCTCATACCACCAAGAAAGCAGTGCCAGGATCAGAGTGCGTCCTTTGGACCTGGGCTCCCTGTGCAGAGAAGCTCCTAGTCCGGGGGAACACTGATGAGAAGAAGGCCAACAGAGAGAGAAAGGCTTCCCGTGGAGCTGATGCCTTGAATTTGGACTTTTAGCCTACTTTACTGTGAGGAAATAAACTCTTTGTTAAAGCCATCCACTTGTGGTATTTCTGTTATAGCAGCACTAGATGACTAAGACAACCATCAAGAAGATGGACTGACAGTGGCTGCAATGATGAGCTCAAGTATAGCAAGGATTGTGAGGATGGTGCAGGACGAGGGCAGTGTTTCCATCTATTGTACTTAGGGTTACTATGAGTCAGAACTGACTAGATGGCACCTAACAAGAAGAAGAAGCAGCCTATTGTGTGTGTGTGTCTCTAGTACCCTGGTTTTATTTTTGGTACCACCTGTCCTGCACTCTCAACCTATGTGCTTTGGATAAAGTTGACCCCACCCCTGAATGCCAAGAGTAGAGCATGTGACCTAGGCTAGGCCAATCAGTACAATCCATCACTCTTGGCTTCAGTGATTGGCTCAGGAATGGACACATGGTCCTGACAAGCTAATCAGGGCCAAGGACATTCAATCCCTGGAATTTTGTTTGAGTTTCTGGGGTCGTTGACTCAGTCCTCCAGATCCCTAAAGTGGTGATGATGTGAGCCTGAAGCTGTTGTGGGCCACTTTGAGTAGCCTAAGAACTGAACTAACCCTCTAGAGATGGTTCTAGGTGACACCGTTTAAGCTCTGAATCAAGTTGTGCCTAAAGCCAAATTTATCCCTGCAATTTCAGTTACAGGAGCCAATCAATTCCCATTTTCAACATAGACTTGTTTGGATTGGATTTGCTGTCACTAGCAATTGAAAGACTCTAAGTGGTAACTTTGGTGTATGTTGTCTTTCTTTTGTCATGAGGGCAGGGACTGTATCTGTGTCCCCAGGACTGGACTTAGTGATTGGCACATGGGAATGTCTAACGAATGAATCAACGAATGAAGAGAGGGGTCTCAGAGTGACAGAGCTTTTCAATCCCACCCCTTTTCCCTTTCAGACCTGGAAATGGGGCAGCGAGTTGTGTTTTTTTCTGGGTTATGATCTTGTTACAGCGGCTCCTTGGAATCAATTTAGAGCAAGAAACTTCAACTACAAGAAGACAGCCACATATAAAACGTGACAAAAAAGGGCCCTGGGAAGTGCTCAATGAAAATTGCAGAGCGTCTGAAGTTCTACTATTAGCAAGATTCCTTTGGCTTATGGTTCTGAGAACTCTTAAGGATTATCTGTAAATGTATATCTGTATTGCTTATGTGAATGTAAAGAAACTCTGAAAAGATACACAAGAAACTAATAAAAATGATTACCGGCAGAGAGTTGGGTATGGACTTGGTCCAATGGCATAGGAATGAGACTTTTCATGATAATTTTTATGTTGTTGGAGTTTTGAGCCAAGTAAATGTATTGCCTTTTAAAAAAATTAAATTAAAAAAAATATTCATCAGAGTGCAGAATGACTAGGAGCCATTATCAGCTCTTAACAGCTGGGGGAAAGGGCATTTATTTATCAGCTGTCTTTCAAATGGGGAGCTGGTTTCAGGGGTGTCCCTGATAGACTGGGCAGGAGTGGTTCCTCTTGGCTAAGTGAGGGAAGGTGCAAAGAGGAATGCAGAACCCAGGGGACTGTCTAGAGAGCCTGGGCAGGTCACCACACCTAACAAGGTGAGAGGGAGGGGCATTAGGCAGGCCAAAGGGAGGGTGTCATGGATTGAATTGTGTTTCCCCAAAATCATGGCTAAGCCATGATTCCCAGTATTGTGTGATTGTCCACAGTTTTGGCATCTGATGTGATTTTCCTATGTGTTGTAAATCCTATCTCTATGAGGTTAATGAGATGGGATTAGTGGCAGTTACGTAAATGAGGCAGGACTCAATCTACAAGATTAGATTGTGTCTTAAACCAATCTCTTTTGAGATATAAAAGAGAGAAGTGAGCAGAGAGACGGGGACATCATACCATCAAGAAAGAGGCACTGGGAGCATAGTGTGTCCCTTGAACCCGGGGTCCCTGTGCAGAGAAACTCCTAGTCCAGGGGAAGATTGATGACATGGACCTTCCTCCAGAGCTGACAGAGAAAGAAAGCCTTCCCCTGGAGCTGATGCCCTGAATTTGGACTTCTAGCCTACTAGACTGTGAGGGAATAAACTTCTGTTTGTTGAAGCCCTCCACTTCTGGTATTTCTGTTATAGCAGCACTAGATAACTAAGATAGAGTGGTAGGGCATCAAGGAGACTCTTTCCCAGGGGCCTACCTGCTCCTGGCTGGACTTGATAATTTTCAAGATGCCTCATATCTTGATAAAGTTCCTATACTAACCATTGGAAACCCTGGTGGCATAGTCCTTAAGAGTTCAGCTGCTAACCAAAAGGTCAGCAGTTCAAATCCACCAGGCGCTCCTTGGAAACGCTATGGAGTAGTTCTACCCTGTCCTATAGGGTTGCTGTGAGTCGAAATCGACTCGGCAGCAACAGTATACTGTCTGTATCTGTAGGTTTGTCTCTTTAACGCTCCTAGACTGTTGACTCATCTGTAAAATGAAGGGGCTGGACTAAAGATCTCTGACGTCCCTTCCAGTTCTGATGCTCTAAGATGCCATCTCCTCTCTTGTTCCACGCCCCTTCCCTGTCCCTAAAGCCCCAGCCCTGCTCAGAAGAGATACAAGTTACATCCAGGGAAAACAAAACGTACCCTCATGATACCCAAAACGAGAACACTGAAGGGTACTTTGGAGTCAAAGCGTCTATCAAGAGCATTCACAGTTCCTTCCTGTGTTTAAATATCACTCATGGAGGTTAAGTGGAAGAGCAGGCAATGAATTAGCTGCCTGTGCAGCTGACGTCCTTCCTACCAAGCTCATCCCGTGCCCTCTGGGGCTCTCTGCCAGGCCCTCAAATGCCCTCCTGACGCTGTGCACTCACTCACTGCCCAGGGGATATCTGCGGAGCTGAAAACCTGGGCCACCAACCATGACCTTTGAAAAGCTGCTACCTCAGTGAATTTTTGCACCCTCAACTCTGAGACTCTCACAGAGAAGGCCCCCACCTTCCGAAGGAAGTCAGTCTGAGGCCTGGGGCAGCAAAAGGGGGCGGTAGCATTGGGGAATGACTGAGAGAACAGAGATCTGGGTGCAGGTGGACGGTGGACCCATGGGCTCAGGGGTTGTGACAAGATGGGAAGTTAGGAGGCCCAGTTGGAACACACTGAGGGCTTCAGGTTTAGATTTTGATATTACAGCAAATGAGGCAACAACTACAGACACAGAGATACACTGACAGGACTGAAAAATGTTCATCGTATCAGCAGCCTAATGGTAGGTCAAGAACTATAGCAGCCATTCATAGTGGGAGGACAGAGTAGGGGTAAAGATTCCTTCCAAGCCTGAGATGCAGAACCACAGAACCCACCACTTACAATGCACTGTAAAAAAACCACAAAAGCTATAATATATATACACACACACACATATACACAGCTTATATATTACAATGTGTATGTATATGACATATGTAATTCTGTAATTATCTTATATGGCTTGTATTTTTGTATTAAAACATTATTTTGCCCAAAATAATTATTTAAATTATATTAGAGTTTTTGTAACCTTGTTTTGAGACTATTTTTTTTTTTTTAAACTTACCTTGCTATAATAAATGAGAACCAGGCCTCTCTTGACTGGGAGGCTCTGTGGGGGAGATTGCTGGCCTCAGAGAGCCCTCTTCTGAGGGTGGTAGGCTCCTGAGTGCCCAGGCAGCCAAAAGCGAACTGGAACAGCAGCTGAAGAGCTGCCTCAATCGTCTTCTGATGTCAAGAGCACAAGGCTTTTGTCTCTGCCTTTCAGCTGCCTTGTAATGGCTGAGGGGAGTATCACTGGGTGTCAGGTGCCTGCCTACACCAGGGGCTTCTGTGCTGGGGGTACCATGTCCCTATCAACAGGTGGCTGGGACTGGATTGCCTAAACTCTCTTTGCCGAGAGGGTCACCACTTACACACATTTTTCTTCTTGGAACATGACTTCAATTGGCTCCTCTTTGTATTTCTCAAGTGCCTATTTCTCCCTGACCTCCTCCAATTTTCAAACTCTTCCCAACAGGAATCTTGTAATAAACTCATGTTCTCACTCTTTCCCTACCCCATAGCCCCCCTTCTTCCATGAAGTCCTCACCAAGAAGTCTTCATTGATTGCAAGGTTATGGCTGACAAGCTTGTCTGTGGCCTCTCTGGTGTCAAAGCGAAGGGAGCGGGGCTGAAACTCTAAAGCTATGTTAGGGAGAGATCAGGAGGCAGACAGAGGATCAGCTGGATATTTCTTTTTCTTTTCCTTTTCAGTTCTCTGATCTTCAGAAGCTACTTGGATTTCCACTCAATATTATGTATCTACAATTTGAGCTACACTGTATAAAAAGGGAGGTTGGTAAATGAAATGAGTTTGGGCTTTGAAGTCAAACTAATTTGGGCTGAAACCTCAATTTAACAATTTGGTTGAAAGGGATATTTTCTTGAGAAAAATAATTATTTAATTTGACCCAAGAATCAGTAAAAATATGTACACATCATTATTTTATCCTATTGCCTGTGCTTCTCTGTATGTTTGAAATATTTTATAATAAAATATATTTTAAAAAGCCAATAATGCTAAAAAAATATAGACTCTTGTTTCCATTCCTTTAGGGAAAAAAATTAGTCACTCTCATACATAGTTGGTGCTAATATAAATTGGTATAATCTTGTGAAAAGTAATTTAGCCATATCACCTAAATAAAAACTGCATATTCTATGATCAAGCAATCCTACTTTTAATAATCTGTTCCTAGGAAATACTAGTATATGTACAGATATATATACAAGGATATCCCCTGAAACATTATTTATAACAGAAAAATGCTGAAACAGAACTCTCCATAAATAGAAGAATGGTTCAATAACTCATGGAACATCCATACCATGGAATATCATTGAACCACTGTAAATAATGAGATGAATCTATTTATACTGCCCTAGCAAGATGTCCATGATACATTGTTTAGTAAAAAAAGAAAAAAAAAAAGCAAATGGGAGAATAATATATGTGGCAGAACTCCATTTTTGTTAAGAAAAAACAATTTCATGAATATCTCCATCCATCCGTCCATATGTCCAGAAGGATGGGCACCAAATTAACAGCAGGACTTCTGCTTTTTTTTTTTTTTTAAATATATATTGTATTTCAATGCACAGGAAACAGAGTATGAAATTATTATATTTTCTCTTTTTTTGTACATTTAAGTAAAAAGAAAAACAACTTAAAAGTCGAATCACTGTGTTCTGGGATATTTGTGCTGAACAATTGTGCTCAAAGGTCATGAGGACAGTTTCCTGGCCTCAGAAAGCGTGGCAGCAGAAACTCACTCCCACTTTAGTTCCCTCACATGGCTCTGTCAAGCCCGTCACCTTGATTTCCAATCTTTTGTTGTAGTTGAGGAATCATTTCATTGCTCCTCTTTAACTTTAGACCCACTCGAATTCCTTGAAATGTTTACGGAATCAGTTTTTCAAGCAAAATGTCCCAAATTTCTTCCCAAGGAAAGGCCATAACTCAAGATGACAAGTACTTCCTAAAAACAAAGACAGGTGGTTTAGACTAGGGATCATTTTTATTTTCAGCCAGAGAAAACTCTGAACTCCACCATACAGGATATTGTGAACGACAGCAAGCAGATTTTGATGAAAAATTGAACAGATGATTTTTTAGAAAAGATTTCTAGGTGCTTTTCAGAGAGACCAAAGCTCAACAAAGACACGAGATCCAGTCCTTAGTGCAGGTCTGCCCCCTATGGACTAAATCCTCAGTTTAATGAATCGCACCAAGTCTGTTGTGCTCAGAATAAGGGGTCTTTTTAAATCCCTGAGTCCTTGGAGCACAATTTGCATTTTTCTTCTCCACTGTAACTAGCTGTAGCCCTGTGAAGGCTTCTTCAGGCTGGCCTTCCTTTGCTGGTACCTCAGGCCTCAGCAATGGCCTGAGTTGGGCTCAGAATGTGACTTGATGACTCAACAGCTGACCCGAGATCACAGTAAAAATTTTGGACCAACAAAGGGGAAGTTTAAGTGAAGAGCTTTCCTTTCTGCAGTATGCCTGGTGGCATGCGTATTTCTAGCACAAGTACTGACATATAGGTTAGCAGTTTCCATTCTGATCATGTTGTCAATGATGAGCAAACTGGGGATGTCCAGTGATGAATCTCACTCGGTTGTGAAATAGCCTAAGAGCATCAACTCTGTAGATGTCTTGACCAAAAAGATCAATTATTACAAGTCCTTAGTAAATGATACATGTTTTACCAACTCTTATGGCTTGCTCTCAGCTACTAACTAAAATGTTGAAGGTTCAAACTGACCCAGAGGCACCTGGCAAGCTGCTTCTGTAAAGATTACAGCCAAGAAAACCTGACGGAACCTGTAACATATGGGGCTGCCATGAATTGGGATCAACTTGATGGCAATAAGTTTGTTTGTTTTTTTGGTATCCTGTCTGATGACTAGGATTTTGTTGCCATGAGCATAGCATAGGGCAGCAGTGCTTTAAGTGAAATGTGCCTGCACTTTGAAGGCTCCCTTTAAGTGGATCACTTTGGATCTCCTGCTGTCAGATGAAGGCTGGTGGGACTAGAACACGTTTAAGGTAAAATATGAAGAATGTTGAAGGAGCAAACCTATCTAGAATCACGGCAGGTCTCTTTAAATGCATGCATTTTTACATCAAGACAGAGAGTTTAGCAAATAATTCATGCTTACTAAGCACTTATCCAGGTGTCATGTTGAATGCTTCATATGGATTATTTCATTCACTTCCAGCAACTCTGTGAGGTAAGCATTCTCATTATCCCAATATAGACTCTTCTTTCCATTCCTTTAGGGAAAAAATTAGTCACTCTCATACATAGTTGGTACTAATATCAATTGGTACAATCTTCTGAAAGGATAATTTGGCAATATAATCTAAATAAAAACTGCATATTCTATGACCAAGCAATCCCACTTTGGGGGAGAAGAGGCTCAGAGAGGATGAGTGACCTGCAGAACATCCTCCATAAGCTGTAGAGTCGGGACTCAAATCTAGACAGTCTGACTCAAGGCCCGGGCTCCTCCTACCTTACCTAATACAGCAGCTTATTTAGGGTGAGACTGCTGATGAACAAGGTCAAAGGCAAGAAGGCGCCTGAAGCTCCTTGGCTGACGATGTGGTGCTGAGATCATGAATGCACACTGTAGCTGGGCCTTTACTGGGAGTGTCATACAAATCCCTTTCCTTTTCACTCTCTTTGTTTATCACTGGATCTTGGATATTTCAGAATAAATTTGTGCTGGTAATTAAAACACTTCCATAAAAGCTAAGTGGAAAGAAGCCCAGGTGATCTTAATGCATAGTCAGCTGCGGAAGGAAACCAACAGTTTAGTCTCTCATCTCACAAGAAAAATGTAAAAATAAAGCATTCTATTCTTTGAGAGCACATTTTTTACAATTTTCCCTACACATCTTGTGAATGTTATTTATTTATTTTTTTGAATTGTACTTCAGGTGAAGGTTTACAGAACAAATAGTTTCTCATGAAACAGTAGTACACATATTGTTTTATGACATTGGTTAACAACCCCACAACATGTCAACCCTCTCCCTTATCGACCTTTTTTTTTTTTTTTTTTGGTGAAACTACACATAGCCAAAGATACACCATTTCAAAAATTTCTACATGGACAGTTCAGTGACATCGACCACTCTCTTCCAATAGTGCTGCTATTCTCACTTTAGATGAAGGCTTACAGAACAAAATAGTTTCTCATTAATCAGTTAGTATACATGTTGCCCTATGACAATGGTTAACAACCTCACAACACAGCAACACTGTCCTTACTCAACCTTGGGTTCCCTATCACCAGCTTTCCTGTCCTCTTCTGCCTTCTAGTCCTTGTCCCTGGACTGCTGTGCCTCATTAGTCCCATTTGGTTTTATGCGGCTGTCTACTCCCCGGCTGAACAGTGAACCTCGGAAGTGACTTCACCACTGAGCTAAAAGGGTGTCTGGGGGCCATATTCTCAGGGTTTTTCCAGTCTGTCAGGCCAGTATATCTGGTCTTTTTTGTGTGTGTTAGAATTTTGTTCTACATCCTTCTCCAGCTCTGTCCAGACCCTCTGTTGTGATCCCGGTCAGAGCTGTCAGTGGTGGTAGCCAGGCACCATCTAGCTATATTGGTCTCAGTCTGGTGGGGGCCTTGGTAGCTGTGGTCCGTTAGTCCTTTGGACTAATCTTTTCCCTGTGTCCTGTTCTCTTCATTCTCCCTTGCTCCTGAAGTGAATTTTGTTTTTTTAAAGAAAATTTTGAAGAATTTACACTAATACAAGAACTTCAGGAAATAGCTTACACATTATGTGAAGTTTCTCTACTGACTTAAAATTATTTTCCATCCACTTTCAAGAGTCCTGCTTTCTACCTAAGGTTCTTAATAGGTGCTTCTCTTTGCATTGCAAGATGGTGCCACTGACTCATTTCTAGAGGGCTACCTGCTCTAACATGCTTCTCCTAATAGGGAAAGATTTGCATTGTGCACATTTGGAGTTTGCTATTCTTTTCTGTGTAAGGTGAATTCTGTGTAAGATGAATTAAGGGACTTAAACCTTGAAGTTGGCATTGACAACATACTGTTTCTAGGGACTAAGAGAAACGTCAATGGCAGCACACTCTGAATCCTAAAGGAAATAATCTTGGAAGGGACATTAAACAACAAAAGCAACAACAACCCAAAAAGAAAACTTTTTTTTTCCTTTTAAATGGGTGAGAATATTAAATCTCAAAGAGGAAAGTGACTTGTCTAAGATCTTATTACCTTCAGTGGATTTCAACCCTAGCTGCACACTAGAATAACTGGGCGAGCTTTTAAAAAGTATTTATACTCGGCCTCATTGAAGACAAATTAGTTAGAATTTCTAGGGCTGGGGGTCTGGACACTGGCATTTTTTAAAGCTCCCTAGTGGACTCAATACCAATTTGAGAACCACTGGGCTAGACAAGAACCCAGGCCCCTCCTTCCTACCCAGTACTATCAAATCCATGGCAGTCTCTTATTCCCCATCCCTGAGCCTATAGTTGACTTGACTAATGGATCATAAAACTCTTTCCTGAGCTCCTAACCTAACCTCCTTCTCATACTATTCCTCGAAGCTACCACCTACCTATCCATCAGCACTGGGAGGTAACCTGAAACCTAGCTATACCCAGGCACTCTATCTTACTTCCTCTAAAGAATACCACATAAAATATCTAAAAGTATTATTCTTGTAAAATTGGAATTGTATATTTTCTTAATCCAGTGCATTTATCAAGTTGCCCATCAGGGTTCTACTGGGGAATACCAGGGTGCAAGAAAACCCTATGTTACTCAACTGAGGCTCTGATCTAACTCACTGTGCAGAAAGCAACTTCCTTTTTTTTTACACACAGAAGCAGAGTCTCACAGATCTAGGCTTGAATGCTACTCTACTATTTACAACCTGTGTGACTTTGGGCAAGTTCTTTGTGCCTCAATCTGCACACCTGTAAAATGAGAATACTGATAAAACTATCTCATGGGTCCACCATTCTCACCTCTCCTCTGGTGGTCACCCCTGACGAAACTGAAGCAGCCTGGGCCCTCAGCCTCTTCCAGCCTTCTTTATCTAAGGCCCCTGATAATAACTTGTCCTCACTCCTTAGTACTCAAAGTGACTGCAAAAGGCCTTCTGAAGACAATGACTACACTTCAATCTATTTTTTCTTGGGTACTTTGTACTTTTCTAGCCAGGGATAAACTCTGCAGTCTCTTAACAATTTTGATACTATTTGAATCAATTCTATTCAAAACTAAGAGCAAAGGATGTTGTCTTAGTTATCTAGTGCTGCTGTAACAGAAATACCAAAAGTGGATGGTTTTAACAAAGAGAAATTCATTCTCTCATAGTCTAGCAGGCTACAAGTCCAAATTCAGGGCACCAGCTCCAGGGCAACGCTTTCCTTTCGCTCTGGAGGAAGGTCCATGTCATCAATCTTCCCTTGGTCTGGGAGTTTCTCTGCGCAGGAACCTCAGGTCCAAAGGACACACTCTGCTCCCGACACTGCTTTCTTGATGGTATGAGGTTCCCAGGTGTCTCTGCTCGCTTCTCTCTTTTATATCTCAAGAGACTGGCTTAAGATACTATCCAATCTTGTAGACCTCATCAGTATAGCCGGTAATCCATCTTATCACATCATAGTGAAAGAGTTTACAACAAAGAAGGAAATCACATCACATTACAAAATGGTACACAATCATACAATACTGGGAATCACGACCCAGCCAAGTTGACAGATATTTTTTGGGGACACAATTCAATCCATGACAGATGTAGACTGCTGACCTGGATGCAAACCTCAGCAGCCTGGCAGCCTGGGTTACCACCAGGGCCTGAGTCTGAGCCTGCATGGTCAATCCCCCGGAGCGCTGATCCCCATGGTGTTTAAGTTCCTTTCAGGCTCTCATTGCAATACTGCTGTATTCCCCGCACCGCCCCCCTCCCCTGCCCCCCAATCTTTAGCCATCTCCTGCCTCCCTCACCTCCCCCACTGCTGCCTCCTGGCCAGCCATGCCTTCTGGAACTCCCATTTCATGATAAATGAACTCCTCATGCTCTTGCCCTACCTTAACCGAACATGGCTTTCTTGGAAATACCTGCCCTGAGGTCCCTTCTTTCTCGAATGGGCTATCATTCTTTTCCTCCAGAGTTCAACAGGGAGAGGATGTGCAATCCTCCTGGAAAGAGTAATTGTGAACAACAGCTCCTGCACACAGTACTTACCACTTTGGAAAAGTGTACTTAGCAGTCATGGTTCTCTCTCAACTCCTAATTGGTTCAATTTCTACCCCATGGGACTAAATAGTTTAATTCTTTTTAAATGATACTAGCATAATTTTTAAAATTATATTTTAGATTAGGGTTTACAGAGCAAATTAGCTTCTCATTAAACAATACACATTGTTTTGTGACATTGGTTGCCACCCTGGCAACGTGTCAACACTCTCCCCTTCTGGACCTTGGGTTCCCCATTATCAGTCTTCCTGTCCCCTCTTGCCTTCTTGTCCTTGCCCCTGGGCTAGTGTGTCCGTTTAGTCCCGTTTTGTTTTATGGGCCTGTCTAATCTTTGGCTGAAGGGTGAACCTCGGGAGTGACTTCAATACTGAGTTAAAAAGGAGTTCGGGGGCCATA
Source organism: Trichechus manatus latirostris (assembly GCF_000243295.1). Lineage (NCBI taxonomy): Eukaryota > Metazoa > Chordata > Mammalia > Sirenia > Trichechidae > Trichechus > Trichechus manatus. The sequence goes on along the minus strand of NW_004443945.1, from coordinate 23,218,918 downwards.
CTCTTGGGGTTTCTCCAGTTTCTGTCAGACCAGTAAGTCTGGTCTTTTTTTGTGAGTTAGAATTTTGTTCTACATTTTTCTCCAGCTCTGTTAAACAGGTTAATTCTTAATTCCATTTTACTTACCTCTCTAGTGTGGTCTCAGATCTTACCATTCCACTCCCTGACATTTCCTTATAAAAATCAAGTCAAATCAATTCACTTGCAGTTTTTCAAACACGTCAAGCCCTCTACTGCTTCAGCACATGCTGTTACCTTACTAACTCTCTCTATCCTTCCTTAAGATGGCTTAAGAATTGTTTCCCAAAGAGGAAGGACGTCTTTCCTTTCCAAAGGATTTAAATGCCTGTCCTTTGTGCTCCCAAAGAATCCAGTTTATTCCTCCCTGAGGGCACTCATCTCCCATCTCCACTGACTAAAAGCTCCAAAAGGACACACCGTGTTTCTGAAACCTAGGTCTCTTTGATCAGAGGATCTGAGCCTTTCACCACTACATGTACCACATCTGTGTGGAAAGGCTAATGTTGGGTCCACATGGTATTTTCAGAGGAACAGTATTCATACCATTTTCAAGCTAGAAGGAAACTTAGATGTTATTAAATCCGACTTCCATTTTATATATGAGGAAACCCAAGCCCAAAGACACAGTGGCTTACCCACAGTGCCTCAGGAAGTTAGTGGGCACCACTGTTCCGGATAGTTTCCCCATACCACTGTGAGTGCCTTCAAGACTTTAAAAAGCCTGAAATCTCCAAGGTGAATACAACAAGCAGATGGAAGGAGAGAGAAATAACATCTTTCTGCTGGGGTGGGGTGTGCGTAGGGAGGGTAATCAGGGTTGTGTACAATAACAGTTCTTGACATTTTTGGTCTTAGGGACTCCTTTACAAAAATTGTTTATTGCAAACTCCAAACAGCTTGTGTTTTTTTGCAGTTGTATCTATTGCTATTTATCACATTAAAAATTAAAACTGAGAACATTTAAGATATTTATTAATTTACTTAAAAGTAAACAGTAAGCCCATTACATGTTATATTTTTATAAAAATAGATTTTCCAAAACAAACGTAGTGAGAAGAGTGGCATTTGTTTTACTTTGTTGCAAATCTCTTTAATCTCTGGTTTAACAGAGGACAGCTGGATTCCCACATACACTGCTGCACTCAAACTCCTGAGTTATGTTGTATTGGTTGAAACTTTAGAAGAGAATCTGGTCACATGCGGACATATAGTTGGAAAAGAGAGGAGTATTTTAATAGTCTTAGATAATTGTGGCTATTCTTTGACATGACATCAAAACTCAACAAGTGGTAGCTTCTTAAAAGTCAGTTACAATGTGGAAACTGAAATTGTATCAATGAATTTTTAGTACTCTGCTACTTTAATATCCATTGCTCTATCCTGCACTTTAAGTAGATCTTTGCATCCATGCAAAAATTTTGTAACATTACAAATTGGTTGTTTGGCAAAACTGGTTTGCTGTATCATACAGACCTCCCTGATACTGTCATACCTCATTATAGAGTATAAAAAATGTCACTTGCTAATATCACCACTAATCTCATCAGGAAAGTCTTTAAGTATTAGGAAAGCTGTCATGCTCACAGTGGTGGATACAAGTTTTCCAAAATTCTAATTTTTTGCTTGAAAACTTGAATTTTATCACTGGCAACAAATATTGTCAGTTATTTTCCTGAAGGTAAATCACTTTGTTAATTTTCGAGACAATGTATGCCAAACATTCAAGGTGGAATAACTACACTTTGTCCGTCAGCTGTTCTTGTAAGCAAAAATGGGTTCCACAAAAAGTGGCTTGCTCAGCTTATAACCTGGACAATTACACAAGTACTGCTTCTTCGAGGAAATCATTACACAAAATTGACTCGATGGCAGTGGGTTTGGTTTTTTTGGTTTAGGTAGCATAAGTGCTTTAGGGTACTTCCCATTTAGTCACACAGTATATTAAAAAGATGTGTTTTCAAGGGCAGAGAGCAATAAAATTAATTTTTACTGCCTTCAATCAAGGACATTAAGTGAAACTGGCTTTTTTTTTTTTTTTTAAACTCTGAGTGCATGGCACCACTGCTTTGAATTGTGCTAAGGTGCCAGCAGTTTTACCTAACATTGCTTTTGTACCACTGGTGCAAATTATCAACACAATGAAAAAGGAAATTAACATCTTAGTGCCATGAAAATAGGTTTGAACCCACAGACTCCCTGAAAGATCCTTGGGGACTCCTCTGAGAGGGCACCACACTTTAGAACCCCTGGTATACAAGACATAGGCTTGAAAAAATGAATAGGATTTTGATTGAATATGGTGAGGGAAGGTGGGATTAAGAAAGCAGTGAAACTTGAGGTGTATCTGAGGAACAATGAGTGGGCAGTTTGGTTGGAGGAGGAGAAAAGCAGAAACAGATGAAGCTGAAAAGATACTGTAATGCCTTCATGAGAACCCCAATTAGGTTTAAGCCAGGCAGGAAGAGGAGGGTGGCAGGCTAGTGGGACTTAAAAAACAAAAACAAAAAACCAACAGCTTCAATTTATATAAAATAAAGCTGGCCATGTTTACATCCACTCGTTACAAAACAAAAACGATAGCACTGCCGTTTTTCTCATAGGGAATGTTCAGGGAATGACTAAATAATGTGGTTAAATGCTTTGCTGTTAAGGAACGTGCTGCATTATTTAATTTAGACAGTATTCATTTTACAATTTAAATCAATGAGACATTTACTGAGGACTTATTCTGAATCAAACACTATGCTAGTCACTTTTCATACACGATCTCATTTAATCCTTATAAGCTTACTAAAGAGATATAACCAATCATATAGATGAGGCAATGAAGGCTAAAAAGTCAACTAACTTTCCAAGGGACATGACTCTCAACTTCATGTCATTCATTATCTCAGGCATTTGGGGAAAGTCTGAAAACAAATGTAATTATCATTCATAAATGTTTATATCTCATGCAATCTTTTCAAACAGGGCACAAAATGGCTGTCACAAAACCAAAGAAAAATACTAAGATGTGAAGCCCCTAAAGATGTTGTATATTTTTGAATTTTTTCTTTCCTTGAGGAATTATTTAAACAGTAGATAAACCTGACTAACGGGAGTAGTATGTTGGCTGATAGGTATTTTGTAAAAACGTTAACAGCTGAGAAAAACCAGATTTGAACTATATTGCTAAGCTTTATCATAGTATTACTGGATACAAAGACTTATTTTTTTCTTCTTCATATTTTCTTTTATATTAGGTCAGTAAGAAAAGGAGGGAAAGTAATTCAAATTTACAGACTGATGCCACTTTCCTTTGCCCAAGAAAAGAGGTTTACTAACAACAACAGGGTCTAGGTATATGCTACCATATCAACATGGTTTGTTCTTTCAGTATTTTCACCTGCTCCTTTGAATACCCATGCTGTTTTACACATGCACGTACACACACATACACACACCACACAGAGTTAAATTTATGGCCTGCCCCTCCCCCTCAATGTAAATAAATTCTCTGTTCAACTGGATGGTTGCACATCCTTTTTTGTTGATATTTTAAAAGAAATTACCAAAATTACTTCAAATTAATCCTCAATGAATATTTTACTATAAAAATACAGAAAATGTAACTAAATACGGAGTAAGGCTATTTATTATTCATTCATTTCTAGGCAGGATAATGGTCTGAGAGTATGATACAGTTCAAATAATGTATCTACCTGGGCTGACATAAGATAGATACTTGCTGAAGGTACAAAATTATTATAAATTTTGAAAACACACAGGCAAAACAACTTGGAAGTTTTATTGACTTTGCATTTTTAAATTACAGTTGATTGGAAACTGTGCTTGTCTTCTACATTGATACTAAAGTAGTTGCATTTTGCCTTAAATTACAATCTGTAGTAATTTATCTATTTGTATGAAAACATAATATTCTTCCTACATTTTAGACAAAATAGCACAACACTAAAAAGCTTATGAAGTGAATTACCAATAAAAATATGACTCATATACATTTCTGACATTAGGAAATTATTATTATAATAATCGCATTGTGGAATGCCAAATATGTGCAATGCAATCAACTTACAAGATAGTTATAATGAAATAATAAAAAAAGAAAAAAAAAAAAAAACAGGACAATTTTTGCCTCTCCCAAGTAGAGGCAAAGTAGGTTAACAGAAACAATCTTTTCAAATTAATGATTTAGTGAATTTGCTCATTTGAGCAAACAGAAAACACCAGTACTGTGATTAAAGTGCCAAATTTTAATGGATTCTCAATGTGTAGATCTTTGTTGCTCTGCTATGTTTCGTATACAATTACAATGAAATAAATTTTAGGGAGTAAAAAATTTTTAATTGAAAGGTAAAATCTGTAAAAATATCCTTAACACAAAAATATGAGCATCTGCCACTATGAGAGTGTTCTGTTGCAATGTTAGACCTACCAGAGCAAGTTATACAAGTATGCAAATGTGTCATGGCTAGGAAAAGGATTCTAATGATCAGATCTCTACAATTACTCCCTTTCAGAGGGCCCTGTGTTACACATTTGAGCTATATGTTAGACACATGTGGTAAAGAGCTTTTGGCAGACTGGAAAGCCCCTAGAATCCTTAATGCGGCTGGGAGATGGTAATTTTTAAGTAACTGATTTCCTGAAAGTCCTGCTGTTATAGGGATCTCCAGTCTCAATGATGGTAAGGAGCCCGACAGGTTACGTGCTGGTTCATCCCTGCTTTATTTCTGTTTTCATGCACTGAGCTAACAGTTTGTTTACCTGATCCTACCAGACAAGTCAATAGGCTGCCTAAGAAAATGTCTTACTTGCAGTTCACTTCACTTCATGGGGACTTATGCATTAAAGGCAAAGTACTTGGAAAATTCAATGAACTGTTTTCTGTATTAGGATTTTTCTTTGTGGTTTTAGGTGTATCAAAAAAAAATTTTTTTTTTATAAATGAATATTTGCTAAAATAGCAAACTAAATACTTGACTTTTCATATCTAAATGAAGAAAAACTAAAAGTAGTATCATGTATTTATCATTATTGTGCCATGGTATCATTTTGAGTCGGCGAGGTAAGATCAGATATAGGCAGTGTTTTTACAATATACCTGTACTACTGAAAACCCCTTGGTTAGCCACTGATCACTTGGTTTCAGCCATGTTTAATTATGATTTTTGGCAACAACAGATGTGCCTGTGGGAGGGATGGAGACACCCCTACAATGAGCTCTCTGCAATGGTCGGCTTTATCCTCTTTAATGGCTATAAATGAGGAATGTTTATGTTAAGTGTATTAGCAGTCAATAATATTGTTGTTGCTAATGAAAGGTTATGTATTGTATGAAACTCCATAATTAAACTGCCATTTAACAGCACATAGGCTAGCAAAGAAGAATTTGGTTAACTTGTTACCTTAGTAAGTAAAATGTCCACATAGCAAAAAGGAATAATTCCCAAGTGCTGAAGTACATTATTTCCTCCAGTCCATCTGGTCTTCAAAAATTTGTAGAGTTACTAAATGAAATTCACCGCCTCTTTCCAAACGGCATGCTATTTCTATGTACCTTTACCTAAATAGCAACACAATTACCGGAAACTGCTCTCATGAATACATTTGTCTGAATGTGAAAAATCTCCATCCTTAATGTTTACCACAAACCCAACGAAGTTGATGATCCATCCGAAGGTCAGTCAATTCTTCAACAGTTCTCCAGCTACACTGGCAAGCATATGCCCGTGCTCCTTTCTTCTTTACCAACTTTGTTTTTAATTTGTGGAATTCTGGCATGTTGTTCCTATTAGTAAAACATGAAGGTTTTAGCAAAGGGCTTTGTGCAGTGTTTAATGACTTAAAAAAAAGATGTTACAGTTGATTTATTATCTTATCTTTACAGCTCCTGAACACTAAACAACCTTGGTCCCCTCACACTAACAACAAAAGATATACTGAGGTGTTTTCTTTCTGGTGGTATTTCTTTGCTATTTAGTACTTTTGAATGGCAATCCTCTAGGCCTATTTATTAAGGATATTGTAGAACACAATGACCTAAAGGGCTGAAGAATTACTGATTTGTCCTTTCGGAGATATGGTATGAGAACAGAGTGGGAAGGATGGTGTTTTGTCTCCTATCTCAGAGACTCAGATGAGCATCTGCCACTATGAGACTTTAAAAGCCTGCAATATGGCAAAGGGAGGGGGTGTAGCAGACATAAAGACAACAGGCTTCTGATGAATAAACTACAGAAATTTTTCATTAATAGGGAAATGTGCCTGTTATTTGTGTGTGGTGAACTCAAGTTGTATCTTTCATTTGCTTCAACCATCTACTTATTTACTATCTGGAAGAAAATAAATGCCTATCCTGAAACAAATGTTAATAATGTTAAAATAATTAAACCATATAAGAAATGGTAACTGTTATGGACTGCATTGTGTCTCCCCAATATATGTGTTGAATTTCTCGTCCTGTACCTGTGGAAGTGATCATGTTTAGAAATAGAGTTTTCTTTTGTTGTGTTAACGAAGTCATACCAGAGTAGGGTGGGTCTTAAATCTAATCACTTCTGAGATAAAAAAGCAGAATATACACAGATACAACAGCAGAATATGCCATATGAAGACAGATGTACGCAGCAGATGCATCTACAAGCCCAGGAACTCCAAGGATTGCTGGCTACTAGAAGCTGAAATGGACAGAGGAGGATGTCCTTCTAGAGCCGTGCCCTGAATTTGGACAGTGAGAAAATAAATTTCTGTTCTTTGAAGTCACCTACTGTGGTATTTCTGTTATGGGAGCACTAGGTAACTACGACAGTAACCATTTAATACTATTATATATATACATATTAAAAAAAATTGAAGTTAATTTAACTAATTGAACATAGATGATGATTTTCATGATAAACTATGTACTGAGTTTATGTAAACATTCCACGGCAGAATAAAAATGGAAAATTTACAAAAGTGATGAAACAAAGTGAAATGATAAAATACAGCATAAATATAAAGGAGATACAGTGTGATCCATTACTTGTTGATGTCACTGCAATAGAAGGGAGGTTACAAAGTGCCCTCTGGTGGTCAATGGGCACCACATTCAGTACTGTAGTACTAAATTCAGACACAATTTAGAAGGTTAGAACCTAACAGAATCTGAGAGATTTTCCAGGCCAAGTATCTGGTTTCAGAAAACGGGGGCTGTGACCAGCTAAGTGACTTACCTAGGGTTACGGTGAGCGAGGGGAATTGTATAATTTAAATTTTATCGGGAAAAAAAATTAAGTTGGTTAAATTAAAGAAAATGTCCCTTATTCAATCTGCAATATATTTTGACAAATTTAACATTTAATACTTAACTGAATCCTTAATGAGGGATTGCATGAATAGGAATCATGAAGGGCCAGGCAACTAGTATGTTTCAAATGCTTTTTAAGAAGCACATATTTAAAAAATTATTCCATTATTTTCCACAAGGAAAACATAGGATTTATTGGAAAATAAAAGCATCTTATTTAGTTATTGTGTCTGGGTGGTCAATAAGTATAGCTTATTCCTCTTTAGAAAGTTCTAGAACTTGTCTAAGCTAGACTACACTTACTTCCCTCACCTATAAAAGAAAGACAATAATACAAACTGCACAGTGTTTCAGTGGATAACATGTGCAGATCACTAACACTAAAAATAAATGGCTCCCCACATTCTGTTGGACATTCAATGGCACTCAGCAAATCTTATAACTTGCTTTGGTCACTACCTATTCTTAGCTTCTCCCCGAGACTATTCCCCACTCTCCTAAAGTGTTTAATCTACCTCCACTCCCTTACTTACAGCGATCACACCCTCATTCACAAAATCAGGCCACCAGATGTGAAAATCATCAATTTTCCAGCTTTCAGTATCTTACCTCCTTCCACCCAATCACAGAGGAGGTGGCCCTCCTCCTCCTTCCAAGGCTGGATTTCCACTGGCGCTCTGGACCCCATTGCCTCTGGGAGCTTGTTACTCACATGCCCTTCCCCTCTCATGTCTTCCATCTTTCCTACTCCTTACAATAGAAACATCCAAGTATCTCCTATCTTAACAAAATGACCTCTAAACACTGCATTCCCTTCAGTCTTCCATGTGGCCCTTCTGGGTAATATTCAATCTCATGGCTTCAACTACTGCTTTACAGATTTTATTTCCTGAGCTTCAAAGCCACAGTTTCAATAGCTAGCTGGACAACAGCCACCTCCTATAAATGAACACAGAACCTCTTCCTTCAAATCTGTTCTTAAATACCCTCTATCAACGGGCAGTACCATTGTCCATCTATGTAAACCAAGACAGAAACCTAGGATTCATGCTAGATAATATCTGTCTCTCACTTTCCACAGCCAGGACTGCCTCTAAGTATCTCTCAAATACATCTACTCTTCTTTACCCTCCTCACTATCACAATTCAGATCCTCATTTCTGTCCCACTGGACTACCACAACATCTTTTCATTAGTCTCCATAATTCTAAGCTGGCCTGGTTCCCATACAGTAACTCCCCAAACATGCCATTTGGTTTCACCTCTCTGTGCCTTTAAGAATACCTCCCTAAAAGAGAATCAGTCTCCATTCTCATTTGTCAGGCAAATTCCTAATGATACTTTAAGACTCTAAGAGGCCTTGCCTGATGCCTCAGGGTAGAGTGTACAGACTTTACCTTCTGATATCACTCTTCTTTTACTTAACTCTACCACCACACTTACTGTACAACACTGGGTTTATTCTTATGCCTCTCTCCCTCTCAAAATTATGCATTACTTAAGAGTAGAAACTGGGTCCTACTCATCTTGTGTGCCCAGTATCTAAGGATGCCACAGACTAGGTGCTGAATAATGCCTGTTGGATAAATAAATGCTAATAATCACTACAAAATAAGAAAATATGCCATCAGTGACTTACATCCTGATCATGGTGACAGCCTTATTCTGTAGCTGCTCCATTCTCTTATCTCGAAAACAATTTCTAAAGCATCTTGAGGGCTGAGAATTTTCTATTGATTTACATAATTACTTGTTTGTTTCTAATAATATAATAAATCTTGTTGTTGTTTTATTTAAAAATAAGTATTTTTTTTTTTTAACCAGGCTGCCGCGAATCTAGAGTAAACCAGCTGATGGTCTTGATGAGTCTGGGGCACTGAAAGTTCCTCAAGTACCAACAAAATCACCAGTGAGCTATGTCTGTGCTCACCATAGTTTTGACGTGACATGCATTATATTATCCTAGTTTTAGAAAAAATGATGGCTTATCTTGTGACATGCAGGGATTATTAATCATTTATTAGATTAACCAGAAGGTAGTGAGTAGTAGAGATTAGAGAAGTCAAAAAAGACTCATAAAAGACAAAATAAACCTGACATTAAAGCTAATTTTTCCAACTATAAGATTAAAAAGTGAGCTAACACAAACCTAACGAATGGGGGTTCCTGACCTGGGATTTTGGAATTGCACTAGGCTTTGTTTAGGTTGGGGACTGTGAAACCTCCCGAATTGTCATTTTTCCACGTATTTGTATATTTAAATTTTTCTCGTGGAGAGGATTCAAAGCTTTCATAAGATTTTCAGAGCAGTTCCCAATGTGAAATAGTTTGTTTTTGTTAGCTGCCAAGGAGCCAGCCCTCGACTCAGGGAGACCCCCTGTACAACGGACTGGACGATTGTGATCCGTGGGGTTTTCACTGGCTGATTTTCAGAAGTAGATTGCCAGGTCTATCTTAGTCTGGAAGCTCTGATTTTCAGGAACAGATCACCCGATCTGTCTTAGTCTGGAAGCTGTGCTGAGACCTGCTCAGTATCATAGCAACATGCAAGCCTCCACTGACACATGGGTGGTGACTGTGCTTGAGGTGCATTGGCTGGGAATCGAACCCAGGTCTCCTGGATGGAAGGTGAGAATTCACCACTGAATTACCACTGCCCCCATGAAAAAGTTAAAAAGCTATTAAATTAGGGGAGACTTTCCTATGGATTTATATGAGAGTAGCTAGAGATGTTAAAAGATGTATGGAAGAGAGATCTCACGCTTTTCTTCACACTCTTGAAAAATGCTGCAATATATTCTGAATACTTCTATCTGAAAATATAGTCTGTTTTTAGGCACAGGCTGGGGGGGGCAAAAATGCATGATATATGTACTTTATTCATTTTTAGCTGTTAATTTTTATTTGAAAATGTAAATGTATAATTCAAATACATTTTTATAACTTGTAACATCTTTAAAAATTAGGTATTCCGTTAAGTATATAAGGATGTACAAATTACAAAAATATGTGTAAGACACCATTATCGACAATAACAAGGACAGCAGACATCTACCAACCTAAGACCTTCAATCCTATATTACACTAAGTGCTCTAACAGGTACAAAGTGCTGTGTGTACACAGGAAACGAAGAGTTTACTTCCAAGTTGAGAGGGTGGTGAGGGAATCATAGGTGTGTGATGAATTGTACCCTGAGAGACAGGTAGGGTTTAGATAGATAAAATGGTGGGAAGGTGTCCTAGGAGGTGACAAGCTTGTGCAAAGTCATAGGGAATGGGAGCACTGAGTAATTTAGTGTCATGAAAATCTTTTGAGTGTGAAAAGCATATTGTGGAAAGACAAGGCTGGATGATGGATAGAGGGGGACTGAATCAGGACAGTGTGAATGCCAGGCTAAAGAACTTGGACATTATTATCTAAGCAGAAGGGTGTTGGGTAGGAGAATGGCATACCGAGAGCTATGCTTTAAGACAGCTCTGAAAAAGGGAAAGACGATCTGAAAGGGGACAGAATGTAGACAGAAAAATCAGTTGAGGAGGCTACCGCTATATTCTCATTTAGAGGTAATAAAGTTCTTATTGAGGCAGACAGCTGAGAAATGTCAAGGAGATGGGTGAGAAAAACACTGCAGAGGTGAAGTTCACATGATCTGGCAAACTCCACCAAGAGACATTATAAGAAAATAAGAAATATACAGTTGTACTTGGTACATTTTTCACAGAGTGAAGTTCTTTAGAAACATACCTGAAAAACAAATAATCACATGATTTGTCCCACATATAGTCATCGTAACTTACTATCCGGAAATCACAGGCTATACAACGTAGATGGTCACATGCTCTGTTCAAAGGAAAAGAATCAAACATAAAATATTATTTGTGTTTAATAATGATAACAGAGTGATTCATTCATACCATCTAATTTAGTTATTATGAATACCACGTATTACAGATTACTGAACAACAACATAAAAGTAAAGATTAACTTGATTTAAAATTTTTGTGTTAAAGGACTAATTACATTTTCAGATTAAATTTTTGCACAATTATTTGTTTTACTGAGATCTTGCACACTGATACATATATGAATACATGTATGTTGTACAGATATAAAAGAAACAAAATGGCTTTGTAGATCTTTTAGTTAAATGGTTTTCAAATTGTGTCTAAAAGAGATCTTCAGTTAAGCTTACTTCTTTACACTTCTTTTCTATTGAAATTTCCTGTGATGGTTTTGCACCACCTAGAGGAGTTTCCAAATTTTAAGGGATGCCTCTCTCACAGATTTGTCATGTTATATTGAAACAGATGTTTCCCCCATAAGCTACTTCAGTGTTGGGACACTATCTTACTAGTTTTTGTTTCCCTACTACTTGGTATAGTGTGTCCATTAACTCATTTAAAAAATATTCACTGAAATCCTACAGCTAGGCATAGTTCTAGGAATTTGGGATATATCAGTAAACAAAACTGACAAAGATTCTGTCTTCGTGGAGCTTAGATTCTAGTGAGAGAGGAAGTAAGCAATAATCCTAATAGCTAAATCATGTAGTATGCTTGAAGGTGAAAAGTGGTTTGAATGAAATAAAAAAGTAGAGTAGGGTAAAGAAAACTGAGAGTGCTGGGAGTGAGTCGGTTGCAATTTTAAACAGGGTGGTTGGCATATACCTCACTGAGAAGGTGTATCTGAGCAGTTTCTTTAAATAGAGTGATAGCTGTCAGAAGTGGGGTTAAGCTTATGTTTAAAAAGGGAGAAAAAAACAACGTGCTTGCATGCGGAAGGGGAGGATCCAATGCAGAACAAAACTCTGATGATATAGGAGAGAGTGGGTAGAACTGCTAGAATGATACTTGACGAACAATAGGTCTTCAATGAACGTCTGGGGAATTGAAATTCCAAGGAATTTTCAAAGCAAAATTATGCATATATTACACAGTAACTTCAAGGAGTAAAATGAAAATATACAGCAAGTTAAAAAAGAATCGTGAATTGCTGCTGCAAACAATTTAGTTTGTATAATAATTTTGATTTTCTTCAAGGAAAGAAATCACCTCCATTGTTTGAAATGTTTAAAAACCAGAATCAATATAGATACATCTGATCATCTAAAAATTAAAAATAAGAATTTTTTAAAACACCAAAAACAAAGTGATAGATGGGAAGAAGACATTTTCAACACACAGCTGAATATTTATACTATAAAGAGTGCTTACCAACGATAACAAAGGAAAACAAACCTTATAGAAAACTGGGCAAAGGATATAAACAGGAAATTTATGAATAATAAAGATAAAAATATTCTCAATCTCACTGGTAAAGGCAGCATGGAATAGTAGTAGAGTATGGACTCTGGACACGGATTGCCTGGGTTCAAAATGCTGATTCCACTAGCTGTGTAATTACAGTCAAGTAACTTAACTTCACTGTGACTATCTGTAAAAAGGGGCCAGTAACAGCACTTATACACCTCACAGAATTATTATGAGGACCTAATGAATTAATATTGATAAAAAGTGATTATAATACTACCTGGCGCTTGTTGTTGTTGTTGTTGTTAGGTGCTGTCAAGTCGGTTCCAACTCATAGCGATCCTACATACAACAAAATGAAACTCTGCCTGGTCCTGCGCCATCCTCACAATTGTTGCTATCTTTGAGCCCATTGTCAGCAGCCACTGTGTCAATCCATCTCGTCGAGGGTCTTCCTGTTTTTCATTGACCCTCTACTTTACCAAGCACGATGTCCTTCTCCAGGGACTAGTCCCTCCTGATAACATGTCCAAAGTACATGAGATGAAGTCTCAGCCATCCTCACTTCCCAGGAGCACTTTGGCTGTATTTCTTCCAAGACAGATTTGTTTGTTCTTCTGTCAGTCCATGGTACATTCAATATTCTTCGCCAACACCATAATTCAAAGGCATCAATTCTTTTTCAGTCTTCCTTATTCATTGTCCAGCTTTTGTACGCGTATGAGGTGACTGAAAATACCACGGCTTGGGTCAAGTGTACCTTAGTCCTCAAAGTGACATCTTTGCTTTTTAACACTTTAAAGAGCTCTTTTGCAGCAGATTTGCCCAATGTAATATATCACTTGATTTCTTGACTGAGGCTTCCACGGGTATTGATTGTGGATCCAGTAAAATGAAAGCCTTCACAATGTCAATCTTTTCTCCATTTATCATGATGTTGCTTATTGGTCCAGTTGTGAGGATTTTTGTTTTCTTTACGTTGAGGTGTCATCCAGACTGAAGTTGTAGTCTTTGATCTTCAACAGTAAGTGCTTCAAGTCCTCTTCACTTTCAGCAAGCAAGGTTGTGTCACATGCATATTGAAGGTTGTTAATGAGTCTTCCACCAATTCTGATGTCACATTATTCTTCATATAGTCCAGCTTCTCAGACTATTTGCTCAGCATACAGATTGGATAAGTATGGTGAAAGGATGCAACCCTGATGCACACCTTTGTTGATTTTAAACTATGGAGTTTCCCCTTGCCCTTTTCAAATGACTGCCTCTTGATCTATGTACAGGTTCCACATAAGCGCAATTAAGTGTTCTGGAATTCCCATTATTCTTGATGCTACCCAAAATTTGTTATGATCCACACAGTCGAGTGCCTTTGCATAGTCAATAAAACACAGGTAAACATCTTTCTGGTATTCTCTGCTTTCAGCCAAAATCCATCTGACATCAGCAATGATATCCCTCGTTCCACGTCCTCTTCTGAACTTGGCTTGAATTTCTGGCAGTTCCCTGTCTATGTACTGCTGCAATCGCTTCTGAATGATCTTCAGCAAAAATTTACTTGCGTGTGATATTAATGATATTGTTCAATAATTTCCGCATTCTGTTAGATCATGTTTCTTTGGAATGGGTACACATATGGATCTCTTCCAGTCAGTGGGCCAGGTAGCTGTCTTCCAAATTTCTTGGCATAGACAAGTGAGGACCTCTGGCTCTGCACCCGTTTGTTGAAATCTCTCAATTGGTATTCTGTCAATTCCTGGAGGCTTGTTTTTTGCCAATGCCTTCCATGCAGCTTGACTTCACCCTTCAATACCATCGGTTCTTGATCATATGCTACTTCCTGAAATGGTTGTTTTTGGTACAGTGACTCTGTGTATTCCTTCCATCTGCTTTGATACTTCCTGTGTCATTCAATGTTTTGCCCATAGAATCCTATGAAATTGCCAACTTGAGGCTTGAATTTTTTCTTCCGTTCTTTCAGCTTGAGAAATGCTGAGCATGTTCTTCCCTTCGGTTTTCCAACTCTAGGTCTTTGCACATTTCATTATAATATTTTACTTTGTCTTCTTGAGCTGCCCTTTGAAATCTTCTGTTCAGCTTTTCAAAATTTTATTTCTTTATTTATTGTACTTCAGGTGAAGGATTACAGAATGAATAGTTTCTCGTTAAACAGTCAGTACACATATTGTTTTATGACATTGGTTAACAACCTCATGACATGTCAACATTCTCCCTTCTC
>NW_004443945.1:23192467-23203901 GCF_000243295.1 Trichechus manatus latirostris | reverse complement strand
AACCTTGGGTTCCCTATCACCAGCTTTCCTGTCCCCTTCTGCCTTCTAGTCCTTGTCCCTGGACTGCTGTGCCTCATTAGTCTCGTTTTGTTATATGGGGCTGTCCAATCCCTGGCTGTTCAGCTCTTTTAGTTCATCATTTTTTCCATTCACTTTAGCTACTCTACATTCAAGAGGAAGTTTCAGAGTCTCTTCTGACATCCATTTTCGTCTTTTCTTTTCTGTCTTTTTAATGACCTTCTGCTTTCTTCATGTATGATATCCTTGATGTCTTCCCACAACTCGTCTGATGTTCAAAGGAGTGGCTAGTGTTCAATGCGTCAAATCTATTCTTGAGATGGTCTCCAAATTCTGGTGGGATATACTCAAGGTCATATTTTGGCTCTTGTGGACTTGTTTTAATTTTCTTCAGCTTCAACTTGAACTGGCATATAAGCAATTGGTGGTCTGTTCTGCAGTTGCCCCATGGCCTTGTTTTGACTGATGACATTGAGCTTCTCTATTGTCCATTTCCACACATATAGTCCATTTGATTTCTGTGTTTTCCATCCGGTGAGGTCCATGTGTATAGCTGCCGTTTATATTGTTGAAAAAAGGCATTTGCAACGAATAAGCCATTTGTCTTGTAAAATTCTATCATGTGATCTCTGGTGTCATTTCTGTTACCAAGGCTGTATTTTCCAGCTAGTGATTCTTCTTCGTTTCCAGCTTTCACATTCCAATCACCAGTACCAATCAATGCATCTTGATTGCAGGTTTGGTCAATTTCAGACTGCAGAAGTTGGTAAAAATTCTTCAATTTCCTCATCTTTGGCATTAGTGGTTGGTGTGTGTCTTAGTCATCTAGTGCTGCTATAACAGAAATACCACAAGTGGATGGCTTTAACAAAGAGAAGTTTATTCTCTCACAGTCCAGTAGGCTATAAGTCCAAATTCAGGGTGTCAGCTCCAAGGGAACGCTTTCTCTGTCAGCTCTAGAGGAAGGTCCATGTCATCAATCTTCCCTTGGTCTGGGAGCTTCTCTGTGCAGGAACCTCAGGTCCAAAGGATGCGCTCTGCTCCTGGCACTGCTTTCTTGGTGGTATGAGGTTCCCATGTGTCTCTGCTTGCTTCTCTCTTTTATATCTCAAAAAAGATTGGCTTAAGACACTATCTAATCTCGTAGACCTCATCAGTATAACTGTTGCTAATCCAGCTCATTACATCATAGTGATAGAGTTTACAACACATAAGAAAATCACATCAGATTACAAAATAATACACAATCATACAATACTGGGAATCATGACCCAGACAAGTTGACAGATATTTCTGGGGGACACAATTCAACCCATGACAGTGTGTAAATTTGAATAACAGTTTTATTAACTGGTCTTCCTTGCAGGCATATAGATATTATCCTACCACTGACAGTGCTATATTTCAGGATAGATCTCAAAATGTTCTTTTTGACAATGAATGCAATGCTATTCCTCTTCAATTTGTCATTTCTGGCATACTAAGCCATATAACTGCCTGATTCAAAATGGCCAATACCAGTCTATTTCAGCTCACTAGTACCTAGAATATCTATGTTTATGTGTTCCATTTCATTTTTGATGACTTCCAATTTTCCTAGATTCATACTTTGTACATTCCACATTCCGATTATTAATGGATGTTTGCAGTTGTTTCTTCTTATTTTGAGTTGTGCCACATCAGCAAATGAAGGTCCCGAAAGCTTGACACCATCCACGTCATTAAGGCTGACTCTACCTTGAGGAGGTAGCTCTTCCTCTGAGTGCCTTCTGAGTGCCTTCCAATCTGAGGGTCTCATCTTCCAGCAATATATCAGACAACATTGCACTGCTATTCATAAGGTTTTCACTGGTCAATTTTTTCAGAAGTAGACTGTCAGATCCTTCTTCCTTGTCTGTCTTCAATCAGGAAGCTCTGCTGAAACCTGTCCACCAAGGGTGACCCTACTGGTATTTGAAATACCGGTGACAAAGCTTCCAGTATCACAGCAACATGCAAGTTACCACAGTACGGCAAAATGACAGACGTGTGGTGGACGTGGCATACAGCGTTTGTTAAAAAACTTACAATATTGTACAAACACATTTAAATTTAAAGCAATCAAAAGATATAAATTAGCAAAAAATAGTACTTTCATACTTTTCTGTTGGTTATGTAAATTGCTATAACCTTTTGTGAAAATTTTTGGCCTTATTTTAAAACTAAAATTATACCTAGCTGTTGTACTAGCAATCAGGAACTATACTACATATGTATAAAAGCACTGATATATAAGCATATATTTCAAGAATGCTTATTGCAGTATTGTTGAAGTGGCAAAAAAACTAAATACCACTTGAAATCTACCAAAAGGGGAAAAAACTGAATAACATGCAATATATTCATAGTATGGAATATTACCAAAACCAAATCGGTTGCCATTGAGTCAATTCTGACTCATAGCGACCCTATAGGACAGAGCAGAGCTGTCTTATAGGGTTTCCAAGAAGTGGCTGGTAGATTCAAACTGCCAACCTTTTGGTTAGCAGCCGAAGCTCTTAACCACTGCACCACCACGGCTCCTATGGAATATTCAGCAGCTGATAAAGGGAATGAATCAGATTTGACTAGTGACTGGAGGAATGCCCAAAGCAAGGTGCATAGTAATATATAGCATGGTCCTATTTCTGTGAAAACAGCCCTCCAATTTCCTGTACAGGTGTCTGTAAATTTGTAAGAACATGGAAGACCATTTAAGAACGTGGAAGCTTACATACTATACAACACTGGTTGTCTCAGAAATGGTAGGAAAGGAAGGGAGGGTGGGAGAGAGATTATTATTTTTCTCTGAATACATTCTTAGATTTTGTTTTTACTTTTCTTCTATAATACTTATGCAGTTAAAAAATAATAAAGTAAAAAAAAAAATCTTTAGATTTTTTCATTTATTTTCCTCTAAAATTCAGATATGCTGACTTCAAAATTGCAAACATTTTTTGGCCTGAAAGTTTCATTGAGAATAAATATATATTTAAAAAACATTATTAATCATAGGAATAACTAAACATTTAAAATACATCTAAGTTTCATAAACAATTCCGTATTTTCTTTCAAACTGTTAGCAATTTATGAAGTTGTTACATGTAGAAATTTGACACAATTACATTCATACACATTTAAATTGAGATTTTGAACGTACAAGTCAGGAAATGCAAAATGATGGTTCCCAAAGCTGCCATAACTTGCTTTCTTATGCATACGTAGTTTATTACATGATTGTACAGAGTGTTAACTTTAATGCCTTAATACATATGTGCAATTTGGCTGAATTACTGCTGTTGTGGGAACTATAATTTAGAACTTCCTGACATTTTGTATGCGTAAAACTCAACCATTATGTTAAATACAGCTTTTTAATTTAATTTAAAATTTAGTAGTTTATTCAAATCTATTCACACTACCACATTTTCCTACAAACACTGTCCTTTGAGAAAAATAAAACTAACTTGCAGCTAAGAAATCATTCCACTGTTACGATTCATTCTATTAGATCATAATTAGTACCAGTCTATGAATAATCCCGTCTTGCAAGTAGTTTAAAAAATAATTAGCCAAATAATTCAATGTAGCTTGAAAATACCACGTTGGTCTCAATATACCACTTACTAATGCTACCATACTTCCAGCTACTACTCATTATCCTTTCCACTAACTGGGTATAAGATTCTAAAATCACTCAGTATTACCTTCAAACCAGAACTTTATCTAGAAGTCAAACAAACAAAATAAATGCAAAATATGCACAATATACTCAATTTCCTTTATGTCCTGGGCATGTAAATCTGTGCTTATTTTCATGGCTAAATATACTTCTCTTTCATAACTATATGTAAAAAAGTGTATCTAATATAAAATCATAATTCCAATGAGATAAATTGTCAGATCTTTTCCTCTAAAGTGTTGAAGAAATTCCAATAGAAAGTGTCACAAACAGCTATGTCCTTTTCTCCTGCAAATATATAGAATCTTGACAATTTTGGAGATGTTTATGGCAGGACTGCCCGAAATACAGCCCAATACAGTATTTTGCCCAGATACTGTGGTTTTCAGTTAAATCATGTCTGATCTACCTAGTGGGGCTGAGGAGTCTTGCTGTTTGGGCAGAGTTTGAAAATAACAGGAGCTGCAACAGCAAAAGCAATAAAGCTCTTCCCTCTTAAACATATCACATGGGCTTCTGTAAAATGGTATACTAGAAAGCATAATGAACTAGGAATCAAGTCACATGTTACAGCTCTTGCTTTGTAATAATTTGTTATGTGACCTTGGGCGAGGCACATTAATAACTGAATTCTGTCAATTATATATTCTAAATATTCCTCAAATCTGACACCTTTTCCCCGTAGCCACTACCACCACCCAGGTCACAGCTACCATCATCTTTCCTGGACCACTGCAATACTGCCTGCTGACTGGTCTCCCTATGCCCTCTCCTTTCTTGCCCCTCCAACTTCCAATCCATTTCCACACAGCAGCCAAAATGTCTTTTTAAAATAAACACAAATCTGATTATATCACCCCTGCCTGCTAAAAGAAGGCACCATGGTGGTACAATGGTTATGCACTCGGCTGCTAACCAATCTACCAGTGGCTCCACGGGAGTAAGGACCTGGTGATCTGCGGCCGTAATGACTGTAGTCTAGGAAACCCTATGGGGCAGTTCTACTCTATTCTATAGGGTAGCTATGAGTCAGAATTGACTTGAAGTCACAAAACAACATCTGCTAGAACAAACAAAACACCCAGTGGCTTCCCACTACACTTAGGATACACTTCTGTAAAACCCTTCAGAGGACCAAAGGATCCTAAATCATCTGTTCCTCAGCTACCTCTCCAGCCCCATCAGGAGCCATTCTCTTCCCTACTTACTATGCTCCAGCCCATCCAGCTGCTCTCTGTTCCTCCAATACCCCTAGCTCCTTCCCATCTCAGGGGTCTTCTAACATGGCTCCAGTGGCTTTTCTGGCTCCAGTGGTCCTCTCTCCTTGCTTAACTCTTACTCATTTTTATATATTGGTTTAATTATATGTTATCTGCTTAGGGAAGCATTCCCTGATCTTCATATTAGTTAGGGTACCCATTATCCACGCTTATAGTATGCTGTACTTTCCCTTCATATCACATATTACACTGAAATTAGTTTATTTATGGAATTATCTGTTTAATGTCTATGCCTCCCTTAAACTGAAAGCTCTATGAGGGCTGCAAAGTGTCCATTTATTCACTCAATCCCTAGACTTAGTAGATGATTAATGAATATGTGTTTGATGAATTTAACATTGGTGTCTCAATTTCCTCATTAAAAAAATGGGGCTAAAAATTCTTGCTCTATCTGGATATTGAGTTTTTGTCTATGGAACAGATGAACTAATATACACATATAAAAAGTGATCTGGAAACTATAAAGTGCTTCACACATAAAATGTTTTACATGTACATGAATATGGATGTACTTATCTTCTATGGGTGAGATCTATGAAAAGGGTGGTCAATGACTGCTATCTTTGTGATGGGTGAAGAAGAAACAATCTGTGAATATAAACATCTACCTATGCATATATATGCAAACGGTATGTTTTCTCCTCCTGTAGCTGTGCAGAAGACAGGAATGGGATTTGATGGATTTTGGCATCCTCAAGGACCAATATTACGTGATAGGACCCTCAAGCTTTAAAATCAGGCCCTTATTTTTCCTACCAAAATTCCATATGGAACAAGACTCTTCTATGTTAGAACTAAATTAAAGTACACACAAGTATATACTGTATGTAAGAAAACCTTAAACAGTTGCTCTTTGGAAATGAACCAGAATGTATTGTCTTTTTCTGAAAGATCATTTTTAAAATCAGAAGGTACCTGTAAGTAAACACTTATATATATATATATATATATATACACCCTGAGACAAAATCGAAAAAAAGTAGTAGAATATAGAATTCTTGCTCCTGAGATATAACATAATGAGAAAACTGGATTCATAGATGAGAAAGACATGTAAATAACTGCAGTGTAGTAGACCCACAGGGGCCAGCTGTTTTTGCACCCTAGGCAGAACTTTAATGCATTATTTAATTTAATCCTCACAATATCTCCGTGAAGGATGTATCCTTTTTATGGGCAAGAAAACTGAAGTTTTAGAAGATAACATCCATTTCCCAGGCTTCATAGCTTGTAAGTGGCACAGTCAGGAGCTGAACTCAGGCAGGCTGCCATCAGAGCCCTTCCTCTCAGTGCCATAGGTGTAATCATTTGCTTCTTTATCGCTTCCCCTGCTGCCAGTGTTTTATATTTCTGTAGCATCTGGTGCCTAGCCCAGGGCCTAGGTCATGCTGGGCATTTGATGAATATTAAAAAAAGAGAAGAAAAAAATTTGAAGCAGAAAAAAAATATCAATTTGAAGTGGATGAATTAAGCTGGTAACACAGTAGGGGACAGGCTTTGGAAAGGAGGGTCACTCCAGACAGGGAATAAATGTTAAAAATGCTCAGAGGCAGAAAAATGAAAGTGGAAAGCAGGGGATGATAACAGAAGTTCTAGTGAGAGTGGAGTATCTGGCGCAGGCTTTAGCTGGAAAAGGAACTCAAGTGACAAGAGAAAGAATAAGGATAACAATTTGGTAGAGCACATAATGAGTTTAGAGTTCATGAGAGACAAATGGCAACTCTTATTTCCTCCTGAACAGGGGAGAGGTGCTCAAAATAATCTCTAACGCTCTATGTGGGTGAGACTAGAGAAGGAGGGAAGATGGAAATGGGATGGTAACCGGGACATTGCTGCTGTAATTCATAAGTGACTTGACAAAGCTTGGATTAGAGGTTGAACAGCTCTGGGAATGAATGACATGAGTCCAGCTGAGCTGACTAAGATAACTCAGGAATGACAGCAACAAGACTATATTCTTCTCTATGGGCAGTCTGTCTCTCTAATTCTTTGTATAGACTCTTCAACACATGATGATTCAACCGCTGTCAATTCTTATTTACAGTACTCATAGCAGGCAGCACCCTGTGGATTTATCCCCAGACTCTCAATTTCACTTTGGTCCTACAGCCCTTCTTTCCAGGCTCCCAAGCATCTAGGCCAGCACCACTATAACTCTCCAACAATGTCTTTTTAGATCCCTCTTCTATCATGCAATATAACGGTTACCCCTCCAGAAATGTCATCACCATGCAATCACATATTTCAGTCATTTCTTCCATAAAAATATTAAAAAAAAGTGTTTTAGAAATAACTAGACAAAAATAAAGTAACTTAGATAAGCAGGCCTCTGCTGAAAGTGGAACCCAAAATAGCAGGACAGTAGAAAGATTTGCTTGTAATCAACCTGTTTCCCTATATTATGATACGGAATGTGCTGGGAGTATGAGGCTAACATGGGCTTGAGGTAGGTGGCATCATGACAGAGACATGCCCTGTTAGAGGTCCTGAGTGGGAACATGGGTGGAGGAAGAAGAGGAGAAGCAAAGAAAAGAAGGGTTTCTGCTTTTGAAATATGTAAATAGGTAAAACCAAGTGTCTGTTTGAGAACTTTTTGGGTGCTGCACACTCGTAACTTCCCATGCTGACTGGTTTGGTCGTCAGTTTAGGTAACGAGTCCTGTAGCTACACAGCCACATTGCTTCACCTGTCTTACCCAGTGGCTTCACTGCTTGGAAGGAAAAATGGAAAGACGGAAGTTTACTTTCTTGGAGTCCTGTGTAAACTGTGCTGGAGCGATCCAGGTACTGTGGGGCTTCAAAAGACCTCAACACAACAAACAATACGTACCCAACATTACAGCTTTAAATAGCTAACCCCTAAGAATAATAAATATTTCAATAGAACATTTTTAGATTGGCTAGTAAAATATGCCTCTCATTATAAAACAAATTGATGCCAAGACAATAAGAACTACTTTTAACAACAGGACATCAATTTTGAAAAATCTAACAAGAAAGTAGAATATATTTCTGATATCCTACCTCTGAGAGATATTTGTTCCAATACCACATGGAGCAGTACTTCCACCAAGGTACACTGGACTGCAACTAGATGTGTTCAACAGATGGGAGAAAAGTGAAATTACAACAAAAAGAAATATGAGAAGTTAATTTAGCCTCGTTGACTCTATGTTGTTGTAATCAAACTGTATATTTTCCCTAGCAAGCCAACTGTTTCAAAGAAGAGGTATGCATCCCATGATCACTGCTTTACTGGATATAACATGTACATTCAGGAACACTCAAGGAGTTAAAATGAGTCACAGAAAGATGTGTTTGCCAAATAATATAAGGGACAAATACTGAAGAATATAACAGAACATTAATTCTGAGAAACTGTTCACACTTTTTTTTTTTCCACATGGCAGAAAATTATTTACAATAGCAATAATCTCCCGTTCAAGTTCTTTATACACTAAGGGGTCACAGACCATAAGAATACTGAAGATATTGCTAGCGCCCTTTCTTTGAAACGCCCATCAGTGCTTTGTTGTTGTTCAATGTCACTGCTGTTTAAATGGTAACAAAATCTCCTAAACTATGCTCCCAGTGTTTGCTCACTAGTGTGTATAATTCACCAAAGCAATCTTAACTTACCTTTTACCAACGCCTTGAATGGAAGCTCTGACAGATGTGTTACCTGAAGATTTAGATTTTAATTTCTGTTAAAAAAACAAAACAAGGAAACGCCAAAGATAACTTCAGAGAAGTGCGACATGAAAGCTAATATTCTTTATTTTATAATAAGAATTTTTTAAAAATGGCTTAAATAAAATCTTGGTGGCATCATTAAGTTCCTGAAATAAAAACAATGATCAAAACCTTTTAAAGGCAAGAAGGAAGTAGAATTCCCTGAGGAATTTTCAAATTACTTTGCTAACTTTTAGTCTAGGAAACTGATATACTGCCATTATTAGCATGCTAAGATTTAGAGTCCTTTTATAACTCTTCAGCTAATACTAGAGTTCAATGATTTAATATGAAGGACCTACTATTTAAAACTTCATCCTGGAAAAATTCAACTAAGGAGGGGAAAAAAAAATCAGACTCATTTTAAAGGCTGTGAATGGCACTCATCTGAATTAAAAATAAGCTAACCAAACTCCTGGGTAACTTCAGGAATATTAATTTTGATCAAATGGAATGGTATCAGCCAATACACGTTCAAGGAAAACGTAGAGCTATTTAGTCACAACTATACAGTAGTTCCTATGTGGTTGCATAACATCATCGTCATTAGCAAGCATTTATTAAGTGTTAACTGGTATATGGTACCAAACAATATAAACCAACCACATACTAAGACCACCGCTGAGAAGAGGAAGTGAGATGGAGAAAAGGCAATTTAAACTATGCAGGGACATGCCTTCATTTTACCTAGTGGGTTAGAAAATTTAATGGAGGTAAAAATATTTCATTTTATGATTTCTCTTCACTATTTTATTTAATGTTAAAGAGAACTGGAATACTTTTTGGTGCATGTCTGAGAAATAATAATGTGCATGATTCTCTTTTTGTTTTGGGGAACATGTTTCATGAACCACCTTCTTCCTTACATCCAGGCTCATGTTTATGACTCTAAGCAGGCACGCTGTGATGTTTGTTGTTGGTGCCTGGGCTCTCTTAGGTGGGTCTAAGAGCAAGAGGGTGTAGGAAGCAGTACTCTCAGGAACATAAGATGGCCTCTGAGGAATTGACTTGATGGCAACTACCAACAACAAGGACAACGTGGGCATGGACCAGCCATTCATACACATCTTTCTTTCCTTACCCAATACAGAAAAGTAGTGGGCTGTAAATACATAAGTGGCTGTTACATTATTTTCTGAACTTATCGTAAAGTTGAAATATACATAAACATTTTATAAATTGAAAAACTGATGATTTAATCATTGGTTCCTGGGAAAACAGTAGCATGATCATGAAAGCTGTTTGTTTTCAATTTTTCAGAAAAGTATTCTTAGAGCTGACAAATAAATACAAGCAAGCAACTTGATCTGTGAGCTGACTTTTGCTCTAATACCTTTTCTAATTTCTCATTCTTGCTGAGCAACGAACAGCAAAACACACACCCAGAGTTTTTCATATTTTAATTTTTCTACAACTCTTAAGGGGAATCATTTATTTAAATAACTATATTTCTCAGAATTCAGAGGGCTACAGATACTACTTGTGCCTTCTTTAAGTTTTCAGACTATTCTAAACACATCTTGAAATAATGCAAGAACTACTGCACATTTGTAACACTTGACTTACAAAAGTTTTTTTGTCAAAGTCAGGCTCTTCAAATATTTCATTAATAAGACTGTCAAGATCATCTGCTCTTTTAAATGTGTCTGCCAATCTGAAAAAGAAAACATACCTAATGCTTAAAAGCAGATAAAGCAACCAGTATCAAAAAAGTTTTGTTTAAATAAAGTCCATTATTAGAGTTGATAACAGAAGGATAAACATGATATTAATTTTTTTTCCCTGCAAGGGACATAGCCTAAGATTGTTGAGACAAAGATGTAGTGTATCAGATACAAATTCACATATGTACTTTACTATTACTATATAAACTTACAAAATAGAACATTTAAAGCTAAACATTATATTCAAGAGAAAGCTGAGCATGTACTTTTCTAAATTACATCAACCACTTATTCAGAGAATACAAAATATGTACAATTATAAGTAGAACCTGATACCATAAACAAATATAATTTTAACCAATCTTTCTAATTTTTTTCCTACAGGTTCCATTATAAGTCAAGTAACCATACCTCTTTACTAGAGGAGCCAAAGTTATGTAATTACATGAGCGGTACAAAAAAAAAAAAAGCCATTTGTTTTGACAGAATACCTCAAATACCTCTTTATCTTCTGCAGGTAAAGCTATCAAAGGAATACTGATACAAACTGCTACTGGAAAATGGAACGTCTATGTAATTGCTGACATTTACTGAATACTTACTATGTGTCAGGCACTCTCTTAAGTCTTTACATGGGTTACACAGTAAAACCTGCGAGAGCCAGAACGGGACTGCCTTGTTTTTCTGGGTGTCGCCAGTTTTCCACCTTCGACAGAGTGCAGTCTTACAACTTTTTCATTGCTTGTTTTAGTGGAAAATCCTTGTTTTCCTTCTCTGACAGGTTTTTGTCTTACACAGGTTCCGGCTTTGCAGGTTTTACTGTAGTTCTATAGATGAATACACACACACTGAGAGATTCAGAAACTTGTCCCAGGTCATACACATAGTGGGTAGAGAGGCCTGGAAATCTAGGGCAGTCCATACACCTAGCACTAAACTAGATTAACTCTCTCTAGAGTTTAATATGTTGCAGATGCTGTACATCAACTTCATAGGACCATTATTTGTTTTAGTAGAAGACAGGTGTTTTAGTCAAACTCT
>NW_004443945.1:23189092-23190703 GCF_000243295.1 Trichechus manatus latirostris | reverse complement strand
TACTCTGTCACATAGGGTCACTATGAGTTGGAATCAACTCAGTGGCACACAACTACAGCAAACCACTGGATGCCAGTAGCACCCCTTCCCCAGTCGGGACAATAAAAATGTCTACAGGCATTGCCAGATGTCCCTGGATGGTAAAGTCATGACTGGCTGAGAACCACTGACCTACTTTATTTAACCTCTCTAAACCTCAGATATTTTATCTGTAAAAATGAGACCTAGATGACCATTCTAAACTCCTTCCATGTATAATATTCTCTGACCTCTATGTAATTAGTTTCACTATAGTGAAACTCTTTTCTCAAAGGTAACTGCTACCCAAATCACTAAATTCAATGGTCTTTCTCAGTTCCAGTCTTAATCTCTCAGAAGTGTCTGACATTGTTAGGTACGACTTCCTTAAATTCCTTTTATGACAGCAGGTTGTTAAGACGTCCTCTTGACGTTCTTTCCTCCTTTGGTTTCTATGACATACTCTCTGGGTTCTCCTCTCTCATGCAATTTCACAAATTCAAGAATCAGATGCATTCAAACTTCACCAATCTAATCAGTACTGTTAGTGACCCAAACTGTCACCTTACATAATATTCCGGCTATCAGATCATATGATTTCAGGATGTCTACACTTACTTAGGAGCCTTGGTGGCACAGTGGTTAAGAGCTTGGCTGCTAACCAAAAGGTCAGCAGTTCAAATCCACCAGCAGCTCCTTGGAAACCCTATGAGGCAGTTCTACTCTGTCCTATAGGGTCATTATGAGTCGGAAGCAACAAGACTGACTTAAGGAGCCCTGGTGGCACAGTGCCTAAGTGCTGGGCTGCAAACTGAAAGGTCAGTGATTTGAACCCACCAGCCGCTCCACAGGAAAAAAGACCTGGTGATCTGCTCCTGTAGAATTACAGCCTAGGAAATCCTATGGGGCAGTTCTACTCTGTCACGTGGGTTCACTATGACAACTCAACAGCAACTAACAACACACTTACTTGTAATTTGCTATAGAAATGAATACATAAGAAAAAGAGTGCCAGCATTTTGTTCAGAACTCATACAAATTTTAAAGGACAATATCAGTTTTTTTTTTGTCTTTTGATGCTCTAATAATCTTAATCAAATGTTATAAGCTTTCATTGGTTCCCTCCCTAACTCTGCTTCTTACGTTCTAATCTTGATTCAAGATGCAGTTTCTGCTGAAAATAAAAAGTATATTCAAAATAAAATACAAACACTTAAACTTACAATTAAATGTGAGAGGTATATATAAAAGTTTTGGAACCAGATAGCTGGTTTTAAATCTAATTTTACTATGTCTTGGTGGATTTGGCAGTGTAACTTTGGGCAAGTAACTATATTTTTCTAAGCCTCAATTTGGTCAGTGAAATGGGGATAATAACATTATGCACCTCATGGGGTTGTAGTGATTAAAATAATGCATATAACATACTTAGCACACAGAAAGGAGTCAGTAATGTTGGTGATTACTATTATAGCTATTATCTTGGAGGTTATGACATTATCTTTAACTATTCCCATCTGTATCATCCTGAACCACTTTATTTCTATTACAGTACCACTCAACCCACATCAGTCTTTCTTCTTTTCTTTAACT
>NW_004443945.1:23181734-23187608 GCF_000243295.1 Trichechus manatus latirostris | reverse complement strand
AACCGTGAATCAAAAATATTTGGGAAAAAAGAGTTAGGTTGTTGCTTATGTGTACTATGTAGTTAATCCTATGATGGCTGAGTCTCTACTGAACATGTACAGGCTTTTTTTTTCTTATCATTATTCCCTAAATAATATAACAACTATTTACATAGCATTTACATTAGGTATTATAAATAGAGATGATTTAAAGTATACACGATGTGCGTAAGCCATTTTATATAAGGGACTTGAGCATCCGTGGATTATGGTATGGGGGGAGTGTCCTGGAACAAATCCCCCATGGATACCAGAGAGGCGACTGTAATTCCACAAGTGTTTCCAAAATGCTCTAGCCAAGAGGCAATGTCCAAAAGATTCTAGCAAGAGTTGCTGCACAGCCTTCCAAGTCATCACTTTGAAGGCCAATACTCACCTTAATGTAAAAATTTTGTTTCCTTTTGGGACGGGCAGGGGGGTGAGGAAAAGGTGGGAGACCTATTATCTTATGATTACACAGTGTAATAAATTTGAAACGTAGTTTTTGGGATCAGAAATCAAAAGACTTAAGAAATGTCCCCAAATTTCGATCTGGATGCCTGGGATCCTCCTGGGATCTCCCTGGGACCCTTACCTGAGGGCCGTGGGGGCGAAGGAAGGTGGCTGGCCTAATACAATGATAACAATAATTAACCCTTTTATCATGAATCTAATTTCACCAACTCCCTGATCTACACAATAAACAAATATCATCAATGACGTCACAGAACAGAACAGAATCGTTTTCTTTCTTAACAAATGGCCCAAGGGTCACTTGGCCTAGAGAGGGGGGATCAGAGGCAATAGGATGAGGGTCTCTGAGAGGGCACTCCCACAGGGCAATGAGAACTGCTCAGCCAGACGGCGGAAAATCTGGCGCCAGTCAGTGCAGCCCTCTTGGAGCTGAGGAGAGGGGCGCTTACGCTGCACCTCCCGATTAGGACCCACTGTCAGGCACAGAAGAGGTGAAAAAGTGAAGATGAGGGCAGCGGGCTCTCAGAGGCGGGCATCCGCGGGCCAGCTCTCTCGAGTGTGCCGGGTGCGGAGTCTGGGCTTAGCGAGGAGATGCCAGAATCCTCGAGGACAGGGCGTTGGAGATGTGCGCTGCCCCGGCGGTTGGGGGACAGAGGGCCCAAGCCCTATCCGAGAGAAAGCCGGAGATCGCATATGGGGGCACGTCTCTTTTGGGTGTGGCGGCGGAGGGGTGGCTTTGAGGCCTGGAGCAGGCTTTACCAGAACAGCCCACCCCTCCCGCCCGTTAGAACCTGAGATTCTCTTTCGCCTCGGCGCGGTTCCGGTCGCTGCTGTGGGTGCCTTTCGGCTGCTCGACCATGCCCAGTCTCAGTGGGTCGGGTCTGCAGAATTTGGACTCGACCTCATCCAAGAGCTCATCCAGATCCTTCGCCATCTTGAATCCTCCAGTCTTCCTCCAGCTCATTTAGCCGCAGCGCCGATGGTTTCTACGGGCAACGCGAGGACCTGCCTTGCGCCCTTTCCGGGGCCCACTGCGGGCCTCGCGCATGCGCGCGCCGCCTTGCTGGCCGATCAGAGGCGCTTGCAAGGCCACGGTGTCAACGCCGCTGTCGCGCAAAAGGACGCAGGGGTCCGCGAGCTCTCGGCAGCGCTAGCTTCTCCGGAGGCTGTGGATTGGAGCTGTCTGTTCCTACGTGATGTCGAGATGCTTCGCCTCTCTTTGTTGTTGCTTGTCTGCGTGTTTTGTCCTGTCTCCCTCTCCTGGATCTAAGTTGTAAACAGTCCCACAGTTCCCATATTCCCTCTTCTGCTCCGCTTCCGGCCCTCTCGGTGTCCTGTTGTGTTTCTACTACTCATGAATTCCTTAAATAATCTGCAGAAAAGCGGGGAAGAACTCTCGGAAACAAAAACAGGTGCCAATGTCATATATCAAAACTTCATTTTCTCGTAGTCGGCAGGATTCGAACCTGCGCGGGGAGACCCCAATGGATTTCTAGTCCATCGCCTTAACCACTCGGCCACGACTACTTCTGGTAATGTTTTTGGCAGTGATAATCTATGTACACTCTACGTAAGTACATTTGGAGTCTGGAAAAAAACATTACAAAGCTGTTCTGTCTGATAAGAGCAGATTTGAACTTTATAGCTCTAATAGTTTTAGCTTTTTAGGACACAGTGCATATCTCGTCCACTCTTTTCTTTTTCAGTAGAGAAAATGAAGTTCCAGTCGCATTTCCAAACTTTGAAAACCGGAGAGAAAGGAAGGAAAACTCCGATACTACTTTACACCCACTTGTACACTGACTGAACCATTCCAGAAGGGAACTGGGAACCGTGAGGCTACGGTCTTCTCGCTTGGCTCCCAGCTCCACCCCTCAGTCTGTTTGAGAAACAGCTCCCGGGACTCCCTTTTCACCCACTAGGCACTAAATTGCTAATACCTACCGATTTAAATTCACTATGTAGGGTCAGACTGTCCGACCATGCCATAAAGGCACTACTTTTGAAAGTGCAAATGAAAGATCTTGTCATTACTAGTATTCCTTAAGTACTCTCCACCGAGTAACCTGTACTTTGAGTATTTCTAAAATAGGGTAGCAAAGAGGTTGACACCCTTAGAAACTCAGAAGATAGTTTGATCCTGATGATTTAGTATCTTTGTTTGACTTGTAATATGTTCAAAATATCTTAATGTCCCTGAAGAGCAGCGTGCAGTGGTGTGCTGGAGCTGTTGGTACCTGCTCACTAGAGCCCACCTTTAAATTTTTGTCTATCATGTAAGCCGTTGTTAAACACAACCATTATTAACAATTAAATTATATAAACTGACAATTGAATTAAAAACAAAGGTAATACTCAAAAATCATCACATCCTAGTTGTTTCACTACATTTTACTGTAATTTATGCTATTTAGGTTACTTACATCTATTGTATTTGTATGGTGGAAATACTATATATGGTGTGCGATTGCATATCTCTTTTTAATTTCCCATTCAACAATGTCACTTGAGTACCTTGAATCCACCACAGTGGGTGTTATTTAAACCAGGGAGATTGACAAATAGTACAAATCATAGCTTTTTCTTGCTAAGAATTGACTGTTAAACCTTAACCAGCATACCACTAAATGTTACCATCAGAACAACTTTGAATATTCCCAGCAAGGCAACTTGGGAAAAAATGAAAACCAACTTAAAACAACTGATGAGCAGGAAATCATACAACATAGCAGAATTCTAATGGCTAAAACAAAGCTGCAGGTAGTGAGAAAATAACCAAAGCAGCCCTACAAGTGGATGGAGGGAGGAGTCAGGAAGGCCTTCTTGCATTTCTTGACCTTTCCCCATTAGGGATTTGTTTTTTCCAGAAAAGCATTGCCTTCTGTTGAAATGTAGTAATACATTTTTGCTGTCATGATTATACCTTAGCAGAGATTGGTTTGTAAATCTGCTAGTGGGTGCCTAAAAAGCAGAGAATGTAGACTTGAAGGAATATTACATCAGTACGATAAGTTTTGGTGGGTGAAGAGAGGAGGGGAAGGTAGCTTCTGAACTAGTGGATCATCACAGTGGGGAACCTGGGATCAAGAATAATCTGGTTCTAGGTGCCTTTGTGAGGAGGAGAAACCAGGAGGGAGCCAAGTATTTCAGTATTTCAAATACTGAAAAAGGAGGAGCTAGAATTCTGAAGACCAACTTCTGTGGTTTTCACTATTATTTCAGGTTGGCCTTGGGGCTGACCTTGGGGAAGGGGAGTTAGTTTAAACCAACCAGAGCTGGGGCATAGGTCTGTTCTCCTTTGAAGAGTTCCTTTGAGGATCCTACCATTACTGTTCAGGATCTGTTGGCTTGCATTTTACAACTTGTATCCTTCCTCAACTTCCTATTTAATTAAAAAAATATTTCCCCTATATTGTGTGCATTTTGTTGGCTACTTCAAATCCTTTTTTTGGGGAATAAGACAGCATATAAATAAATAATGACATATATTTAAACTTCTTCATCTCTCTTATGTGTACATCATCTTCTAGTTCTGGGTCCTTTGAGGCAGTTGGAGTTTCCATTCAGCAGACCTGATGATTGGGTTCAATTTAGGTTCCTCAAAGCCCCATCCTCCCCACTGCCCTGGGCATGTTCAATAACCACCTAAAGTCTGACTTCACCATCAACCTTGTTTTCCTCCTTAGGGTTCCCAAGATTGGGAGTGACCTGGGGCTGGCTTCAGACTCCACAGAAGAGCTTCTGGTTGGGGGTAGTGGTGACTGGAGGTGGTTATGGTCAACCAGAGTCTAGTGAGTGTACATGAAACTGGCTTCCAGCAGAAAAACAGGAAAAAGCCATATTTAACTTCCTGCAGTTGATAATTGAAGCCGCCCTTGCATCGTGGTTTCAGGGAAGTAATGCCTAGCTGCTATCCAGTTTGACAGGCTTAAGTTAATGTTTTAATTCTTCTCTAGAAAAGATGAAATCTGAGGTGGTATGTACCCGTAGTTGAAAGAATCCATTAGCATGTAAAAGATTTGCAGGAAACACCGTGAAAAGAGAAAACGTTTCTGGTTGTGTTTTGTTTGAAGAACATCAGAAAAAAATTAGAGTTTGTTCCCTCCTTCCTCACTTCCACTCCCATTTTAATAAAATACCAGGTATAGATCATCCAGAGTTTGGCATTTTGAGAATTTCGTTTAGAGTTCATTAAATTTTCCAGTGGGTCTCCTCATTTTAGTCAAGTTCAGAGTCTATAGGAAAAATGCCACACATCACATAAGTGTGACACATATGTGTACGGCTGTGTGACAAATTGTAAAATGGTAGATAATGCACTATTAAACATCTCCAGATGTCAGTAGTGATATTAGAGTGAGCTTCAATGGACTCTAAACAATGCATCGTAAAGAACATACACATGGCTTTAGAAGATTCCTCTACATTATGCAAATTGTATTAGAGGATTTTTTAAAAAACTATGTTATATATTCCTTTGATGTTTTCCTTTTGTTTTCTAAAGTGAGAAATCTTATTTATTATCTCTATAATTGTTAATATGGAGTCCCTGGGTGACACAAATGGTTAAGTGCTCGACTGCTAGCCAAAAGGTTGGCGATTCAAACTCACCCAGAGGTGCCTTGGAAGACAGGCCTGGTGATGGCTTCTGAAAGGTCACAGCCTTGAAAACCCTACAGAGCAGTTCTGCTCTTCACATGTGGGGTCTCCATGAGTTGTAATCGACTGAACAGCAACTAACAACAACAACTTAATTGTTGATGTGTGTAGACAATGTTGTCTTTCCCAATCTGGAAAATCATGAGCTTCAGATATTTCATACAGAAGTATAGCTAAGTGCTTTCAGGTGATGCAATTATTAAATATGATCAAAGGGGCATGCTATATATTATTTCACTTACTTAGTATTCCAAGGAAGTATTTTAGGGAAAAGGTGTCCCAATTAAGAAAACAAAGCCCTGTTGGCTTTTTCAAGTAATCGAAGAACGCTCTGAGCTTGCGTTCTTGCTAGCGCCATTATAAATGAGTTAGAGGTGGTGATACAGCTGGTTCTGTTGTCCCCCACAGCTCCAGGCCAACCCCTTCAGTTACAAGGTGTTTTATAATCCTCCTGGCTATTCAAATAATGAATTGCAAGGCCTCTTTGAATTCCCACGTACTTAGGTTTAATTTTCTCGGCCCTGCTTTTCTCCCCACACATCGCAGGCCCTTCTAAATAAATACCCACTGCTGGGCAGCAACCTCGATGTGAGGGGAGGCATCCTCCTGGAGCAGTTGTGAGCCTCCCAGAGGCTGTTGCTGTGGAAGAAATGGAATAGCTCTGAGGCAGATCCAGTTCTTTTAAGTGGTCCCTGAGTTAGGCCTCGATGTCATGTAGGTAAA
>NW_004443945.1:23178954-23179917 GCF_000243295.1 Trichechus manatus latirostris | reverse complement strand
CTGAAACTTTGTTCAAGCCCCAATTCCTTGTCCAAGGCCCTGATAAACTCTTGGCCCGTGTTGGTCCCCTCATCCTGAGGGATTGGCCCCCTTATCTCTGTACATCCTGGTTAAGGTTATGTTTCAATATGAATGAGTCCATCTGGAATCAAATTCGGCCATCCACAGCTCACAAGTTCTTACTGCCTTTCTAGGTCCTCAGTTCCAGCCCCTCCGATATGAGTGTTATGCTAGGTTGGACTCCAGCTTGCCTTCAAATAATGTGATTAGCCTGATAGACTTCTTTCCCAGGAATAAACCTAAGGTTGGGACAGTTCTCTTGGCCTGGGTCACATTAGAATGATTTCCATCCTCCTGTTGGCTCTGCATTGAGATCTCAGCATGCCTTATCACAATGATTATATCAGTTAGAGTATTCTTATGTCTGTAATACAAATTATGGAACACCTACCGTATTCTTAGCTCTTTAAATAATTTATTTAATCCTTACAGCTGAAGAAATAAGGTTAGAGAGATAAAGTTACTTGTTCAAGGTCATACAACCTGGCTTTTGAAATTGGGTCTAAATGCAACGCTCATGCTCATTTAACTGTGCCATACTGTATTTTACGTGGGATTATTATTTTTCTTAATGCTAACTTCTCTCCTTATTAAAAAAAAAATCTAGGATAAGGGCAGGGGTTCATTTTATTTGTTTTTAAATTACTTATGAGGACTTGGCAGATAAATTGACTCAACCCGATGACTTAATTCTTAATTTCTTGTCTGTGGCAATCTTTCCAGCTCAGGGTCTATGAGTGTACATGAGTTTATACTACTATTGCCAGTTTTCATTATTCCGCATTTGTTGTAATTCCCCACTGTGGTAGAATCTGTCTGTACTCTCTTAACATTCTCCAACAACCATCCTGCATACACAGAGAAGATGAGACATGAGCGTGAAAGAAAACACCTACAAGTTCA
>NW_004443945.1:23176446-23177476 GCF_000243295.1 Trichechus manatus latirostris | reverse complement strand
AAAATTCAAAGCAGAAAATAATTAGGTCTTGAATTAATTAAGTCAAGCCTACACATCAAAGACTACTTTGCTCAAGCACTGGTGAGGGCTGTAAGATGGCAGTTAAATGCCCTGTCCTCATAGCGAGGATGTAGATGGGCAAGCCAGAAGGGGCCTCTGGGGGACCCCTGTTGAGAGCAGAGAGAACAGGTGAATGATGTTCTGGCGTAGATTAAGTGAGAGGAAACATATCTGTATTGAACACAATGCTTTCTGTCGAATCCCCCCTGCTGCCTGTCATTCCAGTTCAAACTCTCATCTGCAGCCTCAGTCTGCAAATATCCTCTAACCGGTTCCCCTGCCTCCAGTCAGACCTGTATACTTGCCCTTGTAGCAATCTTCTTAGAGCGGAGGCTGTCACACTTCCCCCCCACAACCCACAGTGAGAGATGCATTTAGATCAGAGCCTCCGTCTTTTGGCTCTTCACTATCATATATTTTTAATACTACCAGAAATTAAATAAAAATAATCCTTGGTTGATCTGAGCCTTTCACATATACATAATCTGCCAGTATAAGGGACCAACTTGTGCCTGATTTCTGTATGAATGATAGTAATGCTCTTACCATTGTCATCTCCAAGACTATTTTGTGTCTGTGTTCTAATTCTTGTATCAATGCACAGTAGGGGGAAATGGGTTAGTAAAATAACAGAATGATATAGTTTTAGAATAAATTCTGGTTTAAGAGTAGAGAGTGGTGGTTATAGATAGAGGCTGTGGACCTAAACTTCCTGAGTTTAAACCCCAGCTCCTCTATTATTGGTTGTGAGAATTTGGTCTCTATTTTTTTATCTGTAAAAGTGGAGGCTAAAGATAGTACCTACAGTATTACAACTATTTTGAGAATTAAATGAGTTAATACATATGAAGCACTGAAATAGTACCTGTTTATTATCTACTAGAGTAACATTGTACATACCTTATGATCAGTAGTTCCTCCCCTAAGTACATATGTTTACTAAAAGACATGTACTAGTATGTTTATGGTA
>NW_004443945.1:23140346-23175140 GCF_000243295.1 Trichechus manatus latirostris | reverse complement strand
GCTTGATAGATGTTAGATATTATTATCATTTAGAGCTAGGTGGAACATGTTTTGATTCCTGGCTCTGTGGTCTTTCGGATCAGGAATTCTCTTAAACTCTCTGTTTCTAAAATGGTAAACAGAGATGATACTTGCTTTGAAGAGATGCTAGATATTATTGAGAACTGGTGAGATGAGATTTTTAAAATGGTGCCAGCCTCTTTAATATCTAGTAGCAGCCTTGGAGCAGATTTTCACTATTGTTGTTGTTAGGTGCTGTTAAGCTGGCTCTGACTCGTAGCTACCTTATGTACAACAGAATGAAACACTGCCTGGTCCTGTGCCATCCTCATGATCGTTGTTATGCTTGAACCCATTGCTGCAGCCACTGTATCAATCCATCTTGTAGAGGATCTTCTTTTTCTCTGACCTCTACCAAGCATGATGTCCTTCTTCAGGGACTGGTCCCTCCTGATAACATGTCCAAATTATGTGATTTTTTTTTTTTTTTAGATTTTCATTAAAATAGGAAAAAGTCACTTGAAAATCACATCCCTTAATTATGAAAATGTAAGGCCAGTAGACACCTGTTACACCTGGGGAAAAGTTATAAAATGATTTTTATTAGCCACCTGACAAAGGTGGTCCCTCGCTGTAGCCTTTGGTATATAGAACTAGTTCTGAGTAGAAGTTGGTAATTTTGCCAGTGGGTTAAGGATCCCCCTAGAAGGAAAGGGAACAAAGACCTTGGCCCTTCTCTTTTGAGTTAATGTCATTAGACACTGGTAGACTGAGATGGATTGGACCAAAGTTTGCTGGCAAAAATACATCAAGGGCCCTAGAGTGGAATTCACCATAGTCATGTTTGCACTGATGATCTGCATTAAGGGAAGGTATACCAGCCTTCTTGCTGATAGTGGCTTTGGAGACTCAAGTGATTCACTAGAAAAATAAATTAAATATTATTTGTACTTTAAGCTGGTAAAGCATATATCCTAGTTAACAATTGTTGTTGTGTGTCATTGAGTTGATGCCAATTCATAGTGACCTTCTATGACAGAGTAGAACTGCCCCATAGGGTTTCCTAGGCTGTAATCCTTAGAGGAGCTGATTGTCAGGTCTTTCCACCTGCGGAGCTGCTGAGTGGGTTTGAACCATCAACCTTTCGGTTAGCAACTGAGCACTTAACCATTGTGCCAGCAGGGTTCCTTGGTTAACCATAATAGCTATCATTTATTGGGCACTTAATATGTGTATGACATGGAGACTGCTCTCTGTTCAACAAAATCTCTTCTTCTTCCCAGACAAGTGATTAGACTATATTTCTCAACCTTCTTCGAGTTAGGTGTGTCCCTGTGACTAAATGCTGAGCAGAAATGCTGTGTGCCACTTCTGGGCATCAGCTTCAGGACAAGGGAAGGGTTTCCTCCATACTCTCCTTTTCCGCCTTTTGCTGGCTGGAACCAATAGTGACATGCAGATGTTGGCAATGTCCTAGAGGATGATAGAGTAAACAAAAGAAGGGACCTGGGTACCCGAATGACTGTGTGGAGCAGAGCTTCCCTGCAGTCCTGGATTGCTCACTCTGTAACTGTTATGTGAGAGAAAAATAAGCTGCTTTTTCCTGTAAGCTTGCATTTCTCATACTTAAATGGTTACAAAAATCACCTGGGAGATCTTCTTAAAATATGAATCCTGATTCAGATAGTCTTGAGTAGGGCTTCAGATTCTGTGTTTCTAACAAACTCCTAGGTGATGCTAGTGTCATTGGCTCAGGATCTATACTTTAAGTCCCTTACCCAGGAATTCTGATCTAATTGGTTCAGAGTGGGGCCCAGAAACATGGTATTAAAACAGAAAACACCTCAGGTGATTCCAGCTTGCAGCCAAGGTTAAGACCCATGGGGTGAGAGGAACATTTTCTGAGGATGTAGGAATCCAGTTCCTTTCCTGGTGCACTTCAGAGAAGAAGGTGATTCCTTTTAGCTCTTCTAAATAGCTTTGTCATCCTATCTTCTCATTAGATAGTGCTTATGGATAGTGCTTCTG
This sequence comes from Trichechus manatus latirostris, assembly GCF_000243295.1. NCBI lineage: Eukaryota > Metazoa > Chordata > Mammalia > Sirenia > Trichechidae > Trichechus > Trichechus manatus. The sequence continues at coordinate 23,173,112 of NW_004443945.1, read as the reverse complement.
GTTGCTTGTCTGTAACTACTAGGAGTACTTGTTTCCTTCTTAAACATTTCAGCCAGAACCTTCTTTTTTTGACATCTTCTTGTTTAACATCTTGTTTTGGATGCGGAGCTTTGTCTTTGAACAAAATAATTCAAGATGGTGATGTATAGAGAAGCTGACTGTTGGCTCTTCCCAAAATCTGCCTTTAGGGACCACATATTGAGCACTTAACCTTAAACATTGCGGCAGCAGTCTAACAAGATTTCAGCCCTAAGAAGACAGACGCTTGCCATTACTGAGATGGATGATGTAATAATTAAACTACTATTTTGTGCTATCAGTTTCACCCTAAGGTTCCAAAGCCTTAAGAACATCTGGTGGCAGTTTGTTAGTTAACAGAACATTATTTTGCATTTATTAAGTGTTGATAATGCCCTAGGTATTGTACAGAATACAATTCCTGCTCAGAGGTCAAGAGGGAAGGCAAATATGCCCCAATAGAGAGAAGGCAGGCTTATAATAGTTAAGGATTTTTCCTAAAAACTGATTTTACCTATGTTAGTTAAAAACTTATAATTTTGGAAAAAGCTATCATTTATATAAATTTTCTGCAGTTTACAAAAGGTTTCTGCATAGATTATAGAATTCAATCTTTACTTCAGCCCCCCTGCATTGTGGTTTAGTCAGCTGCAAGCAACAGAAAATCTGATTCAAACTGTACTAATCAATAAGGAAATTTATTATTGTCTTAACCCTAAATCTAGAGGTGTGGTGGGTTTGGGATTCCTAATCCAGCAGATTGGTGAGGACTCAGATGGTTTTCTCCGCCTTTCCACTCGGTCTGCTACAGCAGTTCCACTCTGTTACACACGGGGTCGCCATGAGTGGAACTGGCTAAATGGCAACAGGTTTGACCTTTTTTTTGGTGGGGCTTTGTGGAATTTTTTTTTTTTTAACCCAGTGAAGAACAGCTGGTCTACCTTCACTTTCCTCCTTGCCTTTGAAGAACCCGCATGGCTTGGGTGGAGCTGCTCTTCCCCACTCAGGACACTGTGCTTCCTGGGATAAAGGACAGAAAATGACCTCTGTGTTCCTCAGAAAGGTCCAACAAGAATTCCAAGCACACAGAGGATATTTCTCTGGTTTTTCAGTCAGTTCCCTCAGCAAACATATTCTGATTTTGTCCGTCTTTCACTGCAGCTATGCATAGGGCTGATGATTAAAAAAAAAAAAAAATACACATATGTATATATTTTTTCTTTTCCCAAATAACTCCACTTATCTCCCTTCTAAGGAGCCTTGGTGGTGCAATGGTTAAGCACTTGGCTGCTAACTGAAGGGTTGGCGGTTGGAACCCACTCAGTGGCTCCTGGGGAGAAGGACATGGTGATCTGCTTCCATAAAGATTACAGCCTAGGAAACCCTATGGCGTAGTTTTACTCTTTCACACGGGGTCGCTCTGAGTCGGAATCCACTCTACGGCACCTAACAATAACAAACAACAACATTTCTCTTCTTGTTTTTTCTTTTCTTCCTGATCTGTGCTCAGATTTCACTGTTTCATGAAACACTTTCCATTGCCAAGTCTCTGCTCCAGAAACATTATGTCATGTTTCGCTAATACTAATTATTTTTACCTTGCATGGTGGATATAACTTTTCCCTGTGATGAAATGTTTTCTGTGCACCAACAGGCTTTATCACGCTTTCCCTCCTTCCACATCTCTCTGAAACAAGAGAGGTGGCCATCCCTGCTTCCCCCTGGGGCCAGGGCACCACAGGTCCTAGGAGCTGGCAAACAGTTCACAGGGCCTGGCAGGCCTTCTGTTCTGGGGAGTTGCAGTTCGTTATCGTTGAGCTGTAAGTCTGCCCTCCTCCTGCACAAACCGACAGGCCCCCAGTGCTGCCAGGAAGCTGCTTTATAGCAGAAAGGCTGGATTCATGCAGGTTCACAAGCAACCTTCACTCCAGAAATCAAGTCCAGTCTAGCTGTTGTCTGAACTGCCAGGTTGTTTCTCTGCCTTGACCCACTTGCCAAGTGGTTTGGACCTTAGGGTGCAAACCTTAGCATTAGTTTGTGTCCTTTGTTTGTCTTCAAGCAGACCAACTACCAATTCTATAGAAACTTGGGGGCAAGAGAAGTCTCAGAGGCTGGCTAATTTCTCAGATTGGATCTGCTAGTGAGGCAGTAGGAGCCCTGGTGGTTCAGTGATTAAAGCACTCAGCTACTAACCAAAACGTCAGCCGTTTGAACCCATCAGCCGCTTGTAGGGAGAAATATGTGGCAGTCTACTTCCATAAGATTTACAGTCTTGGAAACCCTAAAGGGCAGTTCTACTCTGTCCTGTAGGGTCGCTATGAGTCAGAATCAACTCGATTGCAGCGGGGGCTTTTTTTTTTTTTGAGTGAGGCAGTGCCTGGAGGTAACTCAGTTGTTATAGGTACAGGGTCTGCTTCACAACTTTATTGATCTCAAATTTTACTTTATGAATTTCTAAGTACCAATAACAGCTACTACATAACCCTTACTGTGGGCCAGACACTCTTCTGAGTGCTTCAGATATATTATTTCATTTAATGCTTTTATCAGTCCTATGAGGTACGTTTGTTATGACACCCTCTTTACAGACCGGGAAACAGAAATTGCCTCAGAGAAATGAGATTCTTGTTTGAGGTCCCATAGCAAGTAAATGTCAGTACCCAAGGTCCCAGAGCTGATAAGGGTAGAGCCAGGATTTAACTGGAGGTAGGCTCACTCCAGAGTTGTAACTACTATGCTCTACTGAGGGCCTGGCTTAACTCATGTTGGAGCCAGAATGGAACCTGATTTATTTACAACAAGAGATGTAGTAACTATGATAATTAACATTGTCTATTTTCTCTGGATACTCCTTCCCAGTCAGCAAATCCACTTGGAAGTCCAAATCATTCATTGATTGTTGCTAGATTGAACAAATCTGTCTTGGAAGAAGAACAGCCAGAATGCTCCTTAGAAGTAAGGATGGCAAGACTTTGTCTCACGTACTTTGGACATGTTATCAGGAGGGACCAGTCCCTGGAGAGGGACATCATGCTTGGTAAAGTAGAGGGTCAATGAAAAAGAGGAAGACCCTCGACGAGATGGATTGGCCCAGTGGCTGCAACAATGGGCTCAAAGATAGCAATGATTGTGAGGATGGTGCAGGACCAGGCAGTGTTTCATTCTGTTGTACATATGTTGCTATGAGTCAGAATCGACTCGATGGCACCTAACAACAACAACAACACAACAGATGAGCATAAAACCAGAACAAAAGCAGTACAAAAATATTGATTGGATTGGCTGGATAGAAGACTGGGGCACTGTTGTCCTCTCTAGGCTCTTGGTTGCATGACCTCAGCCACATCAGTGTTTGGAATAAGGAGTGATGCCTAAGTCTTGCCCAATAAAGCCCCATGTCAGTGCCAAGAGTCTGAGGCACTGTTACCGGCTCCTCACTGGACAACAAAGAGGGAGCCAAGGCGAGAAGCCAAACCTGGAACCATGTGTGATGTATGAGGAGGCTCCAAGCAGGCCATGGGAAATTCCAGAGGAATTTCCTGAGCCAGAGCCCAGATGTTTTCCATGGCTTTTTATGTGTGCCCGAGTGTGGGCATCATAGGGGTAGTTAAAGGAGCTGCTGAAGAGGAGACTTGATATCTAGGATGCTAGGGGAGTAGCGTGGTTTACCCTTCCTCCTTCTAGGGATGTGCCTAGCCTCAAATTCTGACCTTAAGTCTCAGAATCAGACCACCTTCTGTTCTGGGTAGATCAGAGTCACAATGACACTCTCAAGTTACTTTTTAAAGTACTTTTGATTTTGAAATAAATATAGATTCCTAGGAAGTTGTAAATACAGTACAGGAGATCCTGTATACCCTTCACCCAGTCTCCCCCAGTGATAACATCTTACAGAACTAGAGTACAATATCAAAACCAGGAAATTGACATTGGTATAATCCATAGACTATTCAAATCTCACCAATTTTACATGCACTTATCTCTCTCTCTGTGTGAATGCTTCTATGCAATTTTATCACGTGTAGGTTTGTGTAACCACTGTCAAAATCAAGATACAGAACTGTTACATCACCACATAGATCCTTTTTAAAAAGGAAAAATCCACTTCTGAAAGTACTATCAGCTCATGCTGCTACAATACAGTCGAGGAGGTTAGAATTTCCTTTACATATTTTACATTTATATTTATATTTTTGTGTGAACATATTCTGTTTGACTCTATAGGACCTAACAACACTTGTATCTTTTAGCCGTATTGGGAAGTTATGTTGCTCCCATTTTCAACACATTCTTAAGTAAGCCATCTAAAGGGATGGACAATTCGTCTGTCTTATTTACCACTGTATTCCCAGCACTTGGAGCCCTGGTGGCTCAGTGGTTAATGAGCTCGGCTGCTAACCAAAAAGTCTGCACTTAGAATCCACCAGCCACTCCTTGGAAACCCTATGGGGCAGTTTTACTCTGTCCTACAGGATCGCTATGAGTCGAATCGACTTGACAACAATCAGTTACCCAGCACTTAGGACAGGGCTTAGCACATAGGAGGTGCCCAATAAACATTTCTGGAGTGAATTAACCCATTATAGCTTGATTCTTCCTACTTGCGCTCTCAGGGAGGGGGCTGCCTCTAACTCTGTTCTCAAACACTGGTCACCCTATAGTTCTGTCCCAACTACTGACCTTGATTTTGTGTCTAATTCAATCCTAGAACTTTCACTGCACTGTTATTTTAATGGTTTATTGTCCATAATGGACTACCATGTGCTTTTTAACAAAATTGCAGTTAAAAATTGTTTAGCCTAGAATAAGTGTATTTGCAAATATACACAGATGCTGCTCGTGCCTGCCCCCTTCCTCCTCATCTACCTCCTAGCCTGTTTGTTCACACAGTTCTTTATTTCACTGGGCTAAAACATCTACCAATGCAATGACATCCATGACCCTCTTACCTCCAAATATAAGTTCTCACGAAAATCTCATTAGTGGAGAGGCAGAGCAAATTGTATATTTTTTCGAGTCCCAACTGTTTGAATTTCATTATGCCTGCTTCGTGATTCTTGTTAAGATGATGCACTTTGAGTGGCTGGCAATGTGGTCCAGAGCTTATTTTCATGACTAGCCTAGGGTGATTTCATAGTTACTGAGAGTCCCTGTGGCAGTGACTGCTGGCTGCAAAGGGAAACTTGCAGGTGGGAGGTGAGAGGAGTGAAGGAGGGGCAGAAAGGCCTGGAAGGAAAATCACTAAGTAGAAGGGCAGAGATTTTCTGTGAATACTAGCATAGAGTCCTGACTCCCCTCATTGTTACTGAAAACGGAGGCAAATTGTTCACGTAACAACAAGGTACTGGCTTCAGATGTTCAAATCAGCATTGGTTAAACTGCCATTCAGGTTAATTTTCTTTCTAATATTCCCAGTTTGGACAGAGGCACTACCATTTTTCCAGCTCCCAAGCTTGAGGTTGTCACTTTGGAATTTTCTAGGGTGGTTCAGTGGTAGGATTCTCGCCTTCCCTGCTGGAGACCTGGGTGTGATTCCCAGCCACTGTCCCTCATGTGCAGCCACCATCCATTTGTCAGTGAAAGCTTGTATGTTGCTAGGATGTTGAACAGGTTTCAGCAGAGCTTCCAGACTAGGAAGACTAGAAAGAAAAAACTAGAAAGAAAGACTAGGAAGAAAAGGCCTGGCAATTTACTTCTGAAAATCAGCCAATGAAAACCTAGTGGATCACAGTGATTTGATCCCCAGCCGATCATAGGGCTGGTGCAGGACCGGGCAGCGTTCCATTCCCTTGTGCGTGAGGTCGCCAGGAATCAGGGGCCAACTCCACATCAGCTAACAAGAACAACAAGAACAATATATTAAGTCCAGTTGGTTCTTCTTCTGGCATAGCCTTAGTCCAATGTCTAGACTCTTGAAACTAAATGTCTAAATGATGTTCCTGACTTCAGAAACCACCTCTCCCTGCCCACCCATTCATACTGCCCATTATTTTCCAGTTTAATCTTAAAAAACAACAACAACAGTGTCTTAGTCATCTACTGCTCTTATAACAGAAATAACACAAGTGGATGGCTTTAACAAAGAGAAATTTGTTGTCTCACAGTTTAGTAGGCTACAAGTCCAAATTCAGGGCGTCAGCTCCAAGGGAAGGCTTTCTCTGTTGGCTCTGGGGAAGGTCCTTGTCATCAGTCTCCCCTTGGTCTGGGAGCATCTTAGCGCGGGTACCTCAGGTTCAAAGGACACACTCTGCTCCCAGCACTGCTTTCTTGGTGGTATGAGGTCCCCAACTCTCTGTTTCCTTTTATCTCTTGTAAGATAAAAAGTGGTGCAGGCCACACCCCAGGGAAACTCCCTTTACATTGGATCAGGGTTGTGATCTTAGTAAGGGTGTTACAATCCCACCCTAATCCTCTTTAACGTAAAATTATAATCACAAAATAGAGGAAAACCACACATACTGGGAATCATGGCCCAGCCAAATTGATACACACACTTTTGGTGGGACATAATTCAATCCATGACACCCAGCCTTAATCAAGCTAGTTCCTTGTCCAAGAGTCTAAGGCTGCCCATTGGACCAAGTCATGTCAAAACTCCTGTCATTCATAGCTCTCCCTTTGACTGCTCACCGTTCTGTCAGTGCTTCTCCTCTCAGGCTAGTCCAGGCTTCTTACCAAGTACCCTGAGGGTAGTCACTTGTACTTCTGTCTCCATGCATTTTAAAATGTGCCCTTGGGGTCTGTATGCTCCTCTTCACACAACATTGAACGCCTACTAAGATATATAACAAGGAGGAAAAGACACACACACACAAAAGTTGCCATTGAATCAATTCTGACTCATGGCGATACCATGGGTGTCAGAGTAGAACGGTGCTCTAAAAGGATTTTCAATGGCTAATCTTTCAGAAGTAGATCTCCAGGCCTTTCTTCCGAGGTGCCTCTACGTAGACTCGAACCTCCAACCTTTTGGTTAGCCAAGTGCTTTACCATTTGCACCACCCAGGGACTCCTAGGTACACAATAGGTAGTGGTTAAACATAGAGTGATTTAACAGTTTCCTGGGGCTGCCATAATAAACGCCCACAAACTTGGTGGCATACAACCATAAAAATGTATTCTCTCACAGTTCTGTAGGCCAAAGGTCCAAAATCAGGTGTAGGCAAGGCTGTACTCCCTTGGAAGCCTCTAGGGGAGAATTATTCCTTGCCTTTTCCAGCTTCTCATGAACCTAGATGTTTCTTGGCTGGTGGCTGCATATATCCCATTTCTGCCTCCGTCTTCACATGGCTTCGTCCTTGTCTCTCTGTCCCCTCTGAGTGTCTCTTATAAGGACACTTGTCCTTGGATTTAGAGCCCACTGGGATAATCAGGTAGGCTAGTTTCAAATTCACTCATTACCATGCTTGATCTTGGGGCACATTACTCAACTTCTTTGAGCCTCAGTTTCCTCCTCTTTGAAATGGGGATGATTATGGGAATTAAATGAGGTAATAATGTATATGAATATGGTTTGGAAAGTGCAATTCAAATATTAGTTGTTATTCTTCTCAAGTCCTGTTCCCTAAAATAGAAGATTAAATGGGATACCTGCGGAAGTCTCTAGGAGTTTTTTTTTTTTTTTTAGCTCCACTTAGAGGCATACATAAAATGAATACCTTATTAATCTTCCAGCCAGCATCATCACAAAACTGCAGTTTACATTTCTTTTTCCCTTCTATTAATGATAAATAAATGAATAATCACAGTTGTTGCAAAGTCTGGTTAAAAATCAAGCTTTTCCTTTTTCCCAGCTCAGGCCTGCTTTGGGCTGGGAGTCTGTGTGGGGATGGAGGGAGGGTTTGGCTGCTCCCCTCTTTCCCCACCTTGTTCTTTTACTTCCATCCCATTCACTCTGCTGCCCTGGGATGGTATGAGAGGGAAGGAGACGGGGCTGGGGGGGTCTTATTTACAGGGCAGTTGTAATCTGGCATTGGGGCCTCGGTGAGTTGATGCACAGTGCTGGTGCTTACACTTGGGGTTTTCAAGTTCTTTCAGTGGGTTTTCCAGAGACTCCCTCCCTAGCAGTCTTCCACAGTGGCTACTGTGGCTGGATATTTGTGACTCTCCCCTCAGCCCTGACTCCTGGTGGTCTGCCCCTCTGTTGGAGTCACCTTGTCCCTCCAGGGGGGCTCGTTTAAGACAACCTCAGTCTGGTTCTCTTTCGTGGGTTTATAGTTGCCCAGTGGGAAACGAACCCTGGTGGTATAGTGGTTAAGCACTCAGCTTCTATCTGACAGATTGGTGGTTCGAACCCACCAGCTGCTCTGCCGGAGAAAGATGTGGTAGTCTGCTTCCATAAAGATTATATCCTTGGAAACCCTGTGGAGCAGTTCTACTCTGCCCTGTAGGGTCACTATGAGTCAGAATTGACTTGCTGGCAATGGTTTTTTTTTTTTTGTGTTAGTAGGAAACTGCAAATATCTTTGACCCACAAAAATTTGGTAAGGCAGGCTATTCCCTTTCTTGTCCTGTCAGTGATGGTTATGACTGCGTGCCAATTTGGCTGGGCCATGATTCTCAGTGTTTGTATATGATCACCCCCATGATGGGATCTGCTGTGAGTAGCCAATCAGTTGAAAGGGAGTTTCCTTGGGGGTGTGGCCTGCATCCAAATATAAGGAGACATTCTGGCTTTTGCCTGCTCTAATCCAACAACTGGCTCCTCTTCATCTGACCTCTGGTTCTTGGGACTTGAGCTAGCAGCTTACCTGCCAAACTTGGGATTCGTTGATCTTCACAGCCTGAGAGCAAGAGCCCTGCTCTCCATCCTGTTGATCTTGGGTTTGCCAGCCCCTGCAGCTATGTGAATCAGGAGAAGCCTCTATCCTGATCCACAGACTTGGGAAGTTCCAGCCTCTACACCTGTGTGAGACACTTCCTTGATATAAATCTCACTCTATATGTATTTATATGATTTACTAGTTTTGCTTCTCTAGAGAACCTAGCCTAAGACACTCTTTGCCACTAGGCAGGACACACCTACCAATCTCTCACCTTTAACACTTTAGGGACGAGTCAGGTGTCAGTGATCACAGTCTCCAGGGAACAAGTGACTAACTTGCCAAGTTGTTCTCTTGCAGAGTCCCTCAACTGGCATTAGTTGGTGGGAGGAAGCACACCTTTTTTTTTTTTTTTTTTTTTAATATTTTATTGTACTTCAGGTGAAGGCTTACAGAACAAATAGTTTCTCATGAAACAGTAGTACACATGTTGTCTTATGACATTGGTTAACAACCCCCCAACATATTAACCCTCTAAATTCTCAACCTTTTTTTTTTTTTTTTGGTGAAAATACACATAGCCAAAGATACACCGTTTCAAAAATTTCTACATACACAGTTCAGTGACATTGACTATGCTGGAAGCACACCTTTCTACTTGTCTGTAATGGGGAAGAGACTCTTAGGACACCAACAACTCTCTTCAAAGAAAATCCCAACTACCAGCTTCTTCCTCTCCTGAAGGATTCTCATGTTTCTTTTTACATCACCAGGAGGTAGAAGAGCCATTTTTGGCCACATCCTTACAAATCTTCCACAGATGACCTTGACATCTATTGTCTCAGCTTTGAACATAGCTGACACTCTGAGATGGGAAGAGTTCCATCTGAACATCCTGCTTTACAAGGTGTTCACAAGGACCTAACTGTAGGAAGAATTTCTTCAGGGTCCTTCTGCTTTTTCTGGATATCCAGAGGCCCCTGGACCCCAGGCTTCTAGGCCTCTCTTCTTGCACATGCTCCAAATGCCTTCATATAAGTCTTAATTTTCTCAGTCCCAACTAGTCCCAGACCAAGTTGCAGCTTGTTAGAGAAAACTAGTCTGGTTGAAATCACATTAAAGCAAATGCAGAACCAATGCAGTTTACCCTCCTAGAGTTACTCGCATACTTAAAGACAAGAAAAATTCACGGAAGGAAAAAGAAATTCAACAGGAAAATTTCAGCATAGAATTTTTGGCAGATGAAGCATACATTATGTCTGTTGTGGCCACTCTGTCTGGGACGGGAGGAGAAACTCTGAAGAAGAATCAAGGCACTGCTGCTTCTCTCCCTAGAGGGTGGTCTTCTACTTTGCCCCTGTCTTTTGAAATAGTTTGCGGAGACTATTTTGTGACTCATAGACACTTATGTGACTCATAGACATTCTCTGTAAGCTTGTAACCAGGATGGAATATGTACCAACATGATGCTCAGTTTGATGGATATGTGGAAAAATCAAAAGAAAAACGCACCACGTAGATGATTTCCCTCAGCACCATTTACAAAGCCACTGCCATTACCTCTTAGACGCTTCTTAAAATGACCAGTAGGGGGCGCTGCAGAGTGAGAGTCACAGAACTCCCCCAGCCCCTACCCATGAAAGACTATTGGCACATGAAGTATGGAATATAATACACCTATTTTAGCTACAATAATTGCTTGCAGAGAGATTGATTATAAATTTAAAATCTCAGTTGCTCTTGGGATGCGACTAGCCAAAGAAGTTTTAGCTTGAAGGATACAGGATGTGCTCTGACTGGAAGGATGTGAAGCGTTCGTTGGAAGGATATGAAGCACTGTGCCCTAATGACTGTCCCCAGGAGAATGGTTCGGACAGGACCAGTGGGGGTCAGTGATGCATTTGGACAGGGCACTGAAAGAAGGATTTGGTAGCCTTAGACTGGAGGATGTGGGGAGCCAAAGAGACAGGAAAGCTGAGTGTTGTAGAATCTCAGGAAGCAACTATCTTTTCTGCCGACTTTGTTGGATACTGTCAGCTCGGGCACTTGAACTTAAAGCCAGAAGCAAGTTTACTATAAAAACAAATGAAGAAGGGACAAACAGTTCTTTTTGACAAGGAAGGGAAAGTGAGATACCCATGGAGAGTAAAGAGAAAACAAATTACAGATTTTGAAAGAGTCACAGATACTGAAACAAAAATCCAAGACAGATTGTGAAACTGGGGCTTTTTATTTAAAACAAAATGATTTATTTTTCAGTCAGGGAATGCATTCACATGATTCAAATCAAAGGGTACAAAAGGAATTTACCCATTTCTCCTCCCTATGACTTTCTGGAGATATTTTACACACATACAGATTATAGATCATTCTGGTTTTAATTTTGTAATATGACTATATCTTGGAGATAATTCTGCTGGAGTCCCAAAGTGCATCCTCATTTTTCTTTTTCTTTTTAAGTGGCACACTTTAAACTTTAATCAGTAGTGCAATTGTTTATAGTGTTATTGATATAGCTATTTCTTTTTTCTTTTTTTGGTTAAAATATACACAACGAAACATACACCCATTCAACAGATTTTATGTGTATGGTTCATTGACAATGACTACATACTTCACATTGTGTCATCAGTCTCACTGCCTCTGTCCGTATGGTTTCACCATCATTAAATGAGACTCTCTGGCCCTTAGAATTCTTGTTTGTCTTTTAGGGTTACTGTTGTCCATTTAATCTCATACAGAATGTTCTTTAAAAGAGTACAATGGGCAAGGTGAACATTCTTTATTAAATGAGGTAAATTGTTGCTTAAAGATAACTTCATGGGATAGTTTTGGTTCAAGGCTTATAAGTTGTTTCTAGGCAATAATTTGGGGGACCTCATTCTTTTTTTATTGGTGTAAAACATTCCATTGTCTATGGAGAGACATCTGGGCTATTTTCAGCCTTTCACTATTACAGACAAGATTCGTTGGATGTCTTTGCACAGGATGCAGGACCTCTGGGGAGTACACCAAGGCTCTCCACAGCAGTCAAATCAGGAACAGGCTGTCATAGAGAGGGTGCGTTCACAGGGGAGACAAGTTGCCTGAAAGATCTTTATATACTCACCCACCCTGAGATAGTAAAGTCTGTGAATCTATGACCTCAGCCCCAATCCACCACCACCACCACCCCCAGTTGCCGTTGGGTTGATTAGGACTCATGGCAACCCCATGTGTGTCAGGGTAGAATTGTGCTTCATAGGATTTTCAATGGCTGATTTTTGCTAGGCCTTTCTTCTGAGGTCCCTCTGGGTGGACTCAAGCCACCAACCAGTTGGTTAGCAGCCAAGTGTGTTAACCATTTGTATCAGCTCCAATCCAAGGCCATTTATAATGTTTATAAATCTTATAACATGGTCTTGCTGTGTAGATCCCAAGAAATTTTCTGACCTTCATATTGGTCCTTTGCCTCCTCTGCACCTCAGTTTATTCATCTATAAGATGAGAAAGCTGGACTATAAGTCGTTTTCAAACTTTTTCTTAAGAAATGTACTTTTTTTTTAAAACAGATGAAATTTAGGAGTAACTCTAAAATAAGTACCACAGGTAAAAGCAAAGAGTGGTGTGTTTCTTTAGTCAGTTTTTTCATTATTTCTTGGCCAGTAGTGTTCTGTGGAACCTCAGAAGTACCTCTAAGGAGTTGCAGCACTCTGTGGAGGGTTGTATGAAAAGAAACAGATGACAGCTTGAAGATTCTTTGTCCATGTCTGTGACAACATTATAATAACGGCTGGCTACCAGGATTTATGGTGGCGTAGGTTTTGTTGAGAATCTACTATCCAACAGATTCTATCTAAATAATGAAATTAGAAAGAAGCTGCTCAAAATGGAAGAGCCCACAGACTTAGAACATTAACAGTAGGTGGGGGGAGGGGGAGGAAGGAAAGAAGGAAGGAAGAAACAGGTAAGAAATAGGGAAAGAGATAAGGAAAGGGAAGAGACTTACACGACTTTTAGATTCATTTGGTGAGCATTACATACCTCTTGTGAGCTGATTCCTGAATGTGGGAGGCTGTGAGGTGGAAAGGGACCATAAAGAGGAAGCCGAGAGACTAAGAGGTGCTTACAATTTAGTTGAGATTTAAAGAATATGGAAAAGTTTAGATGTTGGCATTTTTCAGCAATATAAATAACTTCATCTCCAGACTTTAGCCAGGTTGGAAAGATTCTAAGCACAGTGTGGTTAAATAGCCTGCTGAAAATGTATTTCCATCTTATTTCATCTTTTGGACAAGGAACCACGATCGGCGCGTGTGTTTTTGTCATGTTTTCGGCAGATTGAACCATCAGCCCTAGACTAGGGATTTGGCACGTTTTGCCTACTTAGGAAAGTTCCCTGTGCATCTGGGGTGTCTGGGGGAATATGGCTGTGGCAGGTAGACTTCAGTGGTGATTTAGTCCTGAAAACACTTCGGAGTAAATGCATGTAGCCCTTGCCCATCGAATGATAACAGGGGAGTTGGACTGATTGCATTGAATTTTAAGGAAAAGTTATTCTGACATGTGAATCACATCTAAAAGTTCCTGGTAGGCTTCATTTTTCTCCCCAATCATAGTAAATTGTCTCCTACATCTGATATAAGAAAAATTCTCAGCATTGGCAAACTAAGTATTTAGCCTTTTTTCAAACTTGTGAAATGTGAATAAATACAGTATATGGTAATAAAATCAGGGTTATATGGACTCATCACTTTTAATATTATGCTAGCATTATTACCTACCCCATGCCTATAAGGTTTACTGTCTCAGAGTTTGCATCTGAATTTTAATGTAAGTCAAAAGAGGGAAAGGAGAGTGCAAGATGTGTGTGTGTGTGTGTGTGTGTGTGTGTGTAGAGCAGGGAAAAAGAGTTATAGCTTCAAACTTTATTGGAGTTTTCAGATTTGTAAAGATAGAGTAACTAAGCTTAATGGTCCAAATATTCTGTCTCTCTCAACCCTCAATACTGTGTGGGATTATGGGAGATGCTGGGACTTTCATTTTCTGCAAATATCTGTGAAGTTTTGTGGTTCTTCAAAATAGGAATCCAAATCTCTGTTACCTGTGCTTTCTGCCATTTGCTAGACGCCATCCTGCTCAAGAAATGCCTTACCACAGTGCAGGGAATTTCTGAAGTCTTTTGACCGAAATGTGTTTGCACAGGCTAATGACAGGCAGCAGGAGAAAGCAGGAGATGAACCTGCCCTGAAGGACTGTATATGGGCCAATCAGCCTCTGAGCTTAGGAAGAGGGAACTGACAAGGCCAAGAACAAACATATGATCTCCTTAGAGGCTATTAATGAGTATGCCAACCTCAGAAATAGCTTGCTGCTGCTAGTCACAAGCCAGGCAGGCTCAGCATAAATCTCATCACTCCCATTGAAAATCTGGCTCAAGATTGTTACTAATGTTGGGTCAGTGATACCATTTTTGTATAACTAGGAGAGAATAGTATTGTAGAAGAGACACAGCTAGTCAAACAGTTTATTAAATTAACTATGTCTCATTTAAGCAGTCTCTTAGAATGGCCACAATGATTTTGAACAAGCAAGGCAACCATATGTTTTTGACGGAATTCCTCTACTTACGTACCTAAACATTGACAAGTAGAAGATTGATAGCCAGTTGTTGATAAAGGATAACTACTCTCCCATAAAATCCTTATGAACAGCGGAAAGAGTGTCCTTAAAATAGGGAGGCAGAGGGAGATTTGACACATACAGGTAAGGAGAAGGCAATGTAATCATGGAGGCAAAGATTGGAGTGATGTGGCCAAGGAATGCTGGCAGCCTCCAGAAGCTGGAAGAGAGAAGGAACGAATTCTTCCCTACAGCCTCCAGAAGGAAGGTAGTCTTGCTGACAACTTGATTTTGGCCCAGTGGTACTCATTTTAGACTTTAAGCCTTCAGAACTGACAGAGAATAAATTTCCATTGTTTTAAGCCAACAAGTGTGTGGTACTTTGTTATAGCATCCACAGGAAACTAATACATGGAAGAGGGAAGAAGAAGGCCAAGGACAGACTTCAAGGGTCATCGCATTGGCATTAAGTGTGGGTAGAGGAACAGGAAGCAGCAGAGGAGACTGTGAGAAGGAGAGGCCAAAGAACAAGAAGAGGACCAGGAGAGGATAGTCTCAGGGACATGAAGGAGGAGCAAATTTGAAGGGCAGACTGGTTAGCAGTGGCGAAGGCAGCAGAGAAGTCAAATAAGGTAAGGCCCTAACTGAACTACAGTAATTGAATTTGGCTTCTATGTGGACATAAGGGACTTCACTGAACTTGTGTAATGAAACTTGTGGAGAGTTTGAGTAAAGCATGTTGAAAATCCCTCCCCACCACACCTCCCTTTCAAGAACGCTTCCCTGACTAAATCCACATCACTCTGTTTACTCAACTCATTAAAATCATAGAATGACATCTTCTGAAATGGAAGTCACCTTGTGGGTCATTTAATCCAGGCCTCACTTAATAGGCGAGGAAATCAAGGCCCAGGAAAGTCATCACTTGCCTGAGGTCAAGTGGCAGATCCAAGACCTCAATCCAGGCTTTTCCTCATATTTCGGCATTGGCACAATTCTTTTGTACTAATTTCCTATGTGTTCATGTGTTGCTTATTTACTCTCTGGTTGTGTTATATTTATGTATTTTGTAGTTTTTGCTGTGTTCCCAGCTCACGGAGGATAGGCACTACATTCCCACTTCTTTATTACCTTCTCTCTTCTTTTTACTGTTCATCTTTTGACTTCATGGGTTATTTAAAGAATAAATAAGCTAGCAAGGATAAAATTCCCCACACAGAGCATGCTACATAGAAGATGTTCAATAAGCATTGTAATTGGGCAGTCAGAAGGTATTTAGCAAATATGAGAGAATCAATAAGTGAATGACAGTTTATAGCAGTTGTTATGGATTCAATTGTGACCCCAAAAATATGTGTTGTAAATCCTAACCTATGCCTGTGGTTATAATCCCATTTGTGAATGGCTTGTGTTTGTTATGTTAATGAGGCAGGATTAGGCTGTGTCAATGAGGATTAGGCTATGTTTATTATGTTAATGAGGCAGGATTAGGGTATATTTTGAGTCAATCTCTTCTGAGATAGAAAAGAGATTAAACAAGCAAGCTAGAGAAGCAGAGATGAGAGATGTCAAGCCACATGAAGATTGCCCAGTAGCAGAAGTTTAAAGAGACAAGGACCTTCCTCTGAACCGACAGAGAGAAAGCCTTCTCCTAGAGCCGGCACCCTGAATTCAGTCTCCTAAACTGTGAGAAAATAAATTTCTGTTTGTTAAAGCCACCCACTTGTGGTATTTCTGTTATAACAGCACTAGATAATTAAGACAGTAGTTAATAACATTTCTTTTTAGCTTCAACATTTTGATCAAGGATTCTAAGTATCATGTAATCTTAACATCAGAAAGTCAACTAGCTACAGAAACAGGTGACATATAGGTGTGGAGCTCAGAAGAGAAGTTTGCACCTGTAGCTCTTACCTGTGGGCAGGTGCTCCTCTAGAAGTCACTCTTCCTGAATCTCCAGCCATAGAAATCCACTCCATGTACATGTGATGTGTGTACCAGGAGAAGGATGAACCCACCAGGAATTCATAACAATATTTAGTGTAACGGACATTTACAATATTTGGATTACCTCCCACCCATTCTCCTTTCCTAGAAACAACCTGATTTTCCTTTGAGGCAAGGCCTCGTCCCATTGTGATGTCTTGGGATAATCCACACGTTGGTTGGTCATCATGGAAATAGAAAGGACAAAATTCTTTCTCTCCCTGTCCTGGTATAGCTGGGGATGAACACATGGCAATCAGTACTCTGTTCCCGGACTTTCAATTTTGAGTGAGTGCTGGAAAAATGAGAGGCACAGCTGGCATTTCCTCATCTCAGCAGGGGCATCTGGACCAGTGCTGAGTTCTTCATTCCTGGTTCTCTGGAGCTGACTGGATCCTGCCTACTTCCAGGCCAGTTCACCAGCCTGTAGTCGTTTCTGTGGGCCCTTGTTGTTGATTCTGTTTCTGTTGTTGGTTTGTGACTTTGGAGAGACCCCATATGTTACAGAGTAGAAATGCTTCATAGAGTTTTCTTGGCTGTAATCCTTACGAAAGCACATCGCCAGGCCTGTTTCTTCCACTGTGCTGGCACCGCTGGGTGGATTCGAACTGCCATCCTTTGGTTACCAGGCGAGTGCAAATGGTTTGTGCCACCCAGGGACCTTCCCTCATTTCCTTTGACTGGAGTTAGCCAGCCAAAGTTAGTTTCTTTTGCTTGCAAATTAGGAACTTTAGCTGATACACCTAAACCTAAAAATGATAGTCTTATTTTTCCTTTCTGAACTCCAACACTGAAATACTTACCCCTCCCCACCACCTTTCTTGCTCTACAAGGCTGGCTTTATACAGTTAATTGAATTAGTCTATTTAACAAAAAGTAAGGGCCTTTTGAGCACTATAAGTCTTTCTCCTCCATCTCCTCTTCTCTTTGAATCTTTGCTGTCTTCCATGGCACTTTTAGGGCAAGCCTGTCAGTCAAGCAGGTGATTGGAGACTCTCTGATGTCATTCTCCACACTGATGTTAGATGCCAGCCTCAGGGCTGGCTGGGTGGAAAAATGACCAGCTTGGCTCTTACGGTTCTGGCTCCGTGTTGCAAGAAGCTGGCAATTCTCTTCTTGCTTTTTTCTTTTTATTGCTTGTTCCACAGTCTGAGAAGCACACACAGCTGGTTGGCAGCTCTGCCCCTCAAGTCCTGGCGCACACCAATTTAAAGCTCTTCTTCTGCTTTCTGCTCCAGACATAGGACCGTGATAAATAATATTGCACCAGGCCCTTCTCCCAAGGACCTCTGAGCTAAAAGTCTGTGTGGGAAAGCCACATAAAACTGTCCATAGGATAAGGCTGTTCTCAAACAAGCAGCATATATACCGCGTGCTACATTTATACGTGAAGACTGGCCAACCAACCTGGAGAAAGCTGTTTCTAAATCTGACCCTCAAAAACTTTTGATTCATGCTCATTTCATTTTTTATTCTGCCCCAGTATGCCCCTCTGCACCTGGAAATCACTCAGTGTGAAGTAAACCACAAGCACTTTCCAGAACTGTTTTTGTGTTTTTTCAACTGCAGATGTGTCCAGGAAGCAGTAAACTCTTGTTTTGAAGCTTTTTAAAACTGAACTCTGATTCCAAGCAATTGAAAATTGTTCCTGTTTATGCTTCTTATTGGTGATAGTTTAACTAGCTGGATTGTGTTTTCTCTGGATTATGTTTTTTTTTTATGGTTTTCCTTTAGGAGTTTACCAGTCCCCTGAGCTCACTGGTAGCAGAGGAAAAAAGTGTCCAGAGAAACTGAATTTCTTTTATGTCCACAGAAAAAGTGGCCAGTTGCCATTGCAGAATAAACCTACAGCTTTCTTCCCAGGGATTCATGGGTTAGTAAAATCTGAGCAATATTAATACCTTTTTTTTGCTTGCAAGGCTAGACTATATACTTTGGAAAGTGTCTATAAAATTAAGTCAAGATAGCCACTTATTTCTGGCATTTGTTATGGGATAATTATCCTAATAGTTCCTTACTCTTGTAATTTAGCAAAAGGGATATTTTCTTTTCTCTTGAGTTGCTTGGACAAGCATGACTAATGGTTACCAAAGTGTAGATGGCGTATTAAAATGTCTAAATCCTTCTTTTTATGTCAGTCTAACAGGTAGTTGTTACCATTTCAGCAGCGTTTTCACCAGTTCTTTCCACACCTACCAATTAAAAAAGTGCCCAAGCAGTTACTGAGAATCCATTGTGTGCATATTCCTGGGCTCTGGGACTAGGGCTGAAGGGAGGATGTGATGAAGGAAATATTTAGAGACAAAGGGCAGTGCTTGCAGTTAGTCCAGGGAGTAGATGGTACTAAGTATGTTGCTGTTGTTGTTAGCTGTGGTTGTGT
The DNA here is from genome assembly GCF_000243295.1 of Trichechus manatus latirostris. Lineage (NCBI taxonomy): Eukaryota > Metazoa > Chordata > Mammalia > Sirenia > Trichechidae > Trichechus > Trichechus manatus. The sequence continues at coordinate 23,154,365 of NW_004443945.1, read as the reverse complement.
TGGCCCCTGACTCATGGTGACCCGATGCACAGTGGAACAAAATGCTTCCCAGTCCTACACCATTTCCATGATCATTTGCGGCTCAACCATTGTGATCCTCAGGGTTTTCATTGGCTGATTTTTCGAGGTAGATCACCAGACCTTTCTTTTCAGTTCATCTTAGTCTGGATGCTCTAGCTGAAACTTCTTCAGCAACATGGCAACATACAAGCCTCCACTGAGGGGTGGGTGATGGCTGCTCAAGAGGTTCATTGTTGAGAATTGACCTTGGGTCTCCCACATGGGGGCTGAACCACTACTGCCTCCATACAGGGTATGAAGAAACCAAAATGGGGGCATGTAGCCTTTGCCAGGGTGCGTTTCTTAGAGGAGTGGTTTCACTGGGTCTTGAAGGGTGATGAACATGGTTAATGTTATGTGTCAGCTTGGCTAAGCTATGGCACCCAGATGTTTTGTCTAACACTAGCCTAGATGTTGCTATGAAAGTATTTACATGCAATTAACATGTAAATCAGATGACCTTAAGAAAAGCAGATCACACCCCATAACGTGGGTGGGTCTCATCCAATCAATTGAAGGCCTTAAGAGGAAAATCTGAGGTTTCCTGAAGGACAGGGATTCTGCCCAGGGTAGACGGCATACATTAAGCAACGTATGCACAGGATTACTTGTGCTTACTTACTAATCTGTAGTGCACAGTTTCACCTGTTTTTCACCACCCACCACATCTTTGATGTGGTGAAACCCATGTGAAATTGTGCACTACAGATTAGTAAGTAAGCCGAAGCAAGCCCGTGCCTACCTAGCATATTGGGTAATCCGTCCCTGAAATTACTGCCTCTAGACTGTAACATAGAAATCCTGCCTGAATTTCCCGCCCACCTACTGATTTTGGACAAAAGACTGCTGGAGTTTTCCAGCCTACCACCTGACCTACTAGTTTTGGGAATGAGACTTCTGGAATTGCCATCCTGTGGCCTGACAGATGGATTTTGAACTTTCCAGCACACACAATTGTATGAGCCAATTCCTCAAAATAAATCTCTTTCTCTCTATATATATTTTACTGGTTCTGTTTCTCTGGAGAACCCTCTTAAGATAACGGATTATTGAGTAGATGGTGGGAAGTAGTAAATCAAGGCTGAAATATGGTGAGAAGAGATGTGAATGAGAAAGCAAAGTGAGTAAAAATACTAAGAATTGTTGAGCGAGGCTAATGAGGCACAGCAGTCCAGGGACAAGGTCTAGAAGGCAGAAGGGGACAGGAAAGCTGGTGATAGGGAACCCAAGGTGGAGTAAGGATAGTGTTGACATGTAGTAGGGTTCTCAACCATTGTCATAGGGCAATATGCGTACTAACTGTTTAATGAGAAACTATTTTGTTCTGCAAACCTACATCTAAAGTGAGAATAGCAGCACAACTAGAAGAATGTAATTGACGTCACTCAATTGTACGTGTAGAAATTTTTGAAATGGTGTATCTTTAGCTATGTATATTTTCACCAAAAAAAAAAAGGTCCTCCAAGGCTGAGAAGGGAGCATGTTGACATGTCATGGGTTTGTTAACCAATGTCATAAAACAATATGTGTACTGACTGTTTAATGAGAAAATATTTGTTCTGTAAACCTTCACCTAAGGTACAATAAAAAAAAAACAAAACAAAACTAAGAATTGTTGGACAGTCATATATGCCAGGCACTGTGCTCAGTGTTTTATGTGCATTTTAAAACATGTAATCTTCACTACTAATTTATGATGTAGTGGGAGGTTTTATGTCTTTGTTTTATAGGAGGAATCTAAGGCGGAGGTCACACAATAAGTGTCAGAGTCAAAAATAAAAGTCAGGTCCATTTTATTATAACGAGCGAAAATGAGCAAGACTAGCAATTTAAAGGTTGGCAGTTTGAACTCACCCAGCATCATTGTGAAAGAAAGATTATAGTCAAGAAAATCCTATGGAGAAGTTCTACTCTGTAGCACATGAGGTCGACATGAGTTGGACCTGGCAATGGGTTTAGCTTGGGGAATATTTCCCTGGCTGGAAGGGGCCTATGTTGGGTGGAGCAAGAGATGCAGTTTGAAACCTTGGAAGAGGGGCAGCAAAGGGACATTTATGTCTCATGGGAAAGAGACAGTCTGAAGGTACTGTAGATCCTTGAGCGAGTGATGTGAAGGGACAGGTTTGGGAAGTACTGGCCTGGGGCCTTGGTCCCTTTCCTCAGGGAGGAGTAACTAAGGGCGGTTAGCATGATGCCTAAATATCCTACACTTGCAAAACATCCCTTGCTTGCTCCCAGCTTCTCCATTCTAATTGATCCTGTTCTTGCAGTGAGAATCTGCTTTCTTGTGCATTATTTTGAGCCCATTTCTCTCCTCTCTTAATAGAATAGTACAATCCCAAATGAGTGACTTCCTAATTGCAAGCCCACCACCTCTTATTACCTAACTGCCTCTTCTTTTGGACCTTAGCTTATAATTTCCTGTCCACCCTCCTACTGGCAAAACTCTTGTTCTGCCAAACTTCTGTCTTCAGTTCAACCAGCTCAACCTTTCCGGTGAAGTCTTACTAAATGGCATCAACTTGACTTTGAGCTTTTAAGTCATTCTAACACTCCTCTCAGTTTTTATGATAAAAATAGAAGTATGTTTACTAATGTAATCATGTTCTTTTATCAGCTGCATTTACATAGACTGATTTGTGGATTTCATGTGTCTGCTTTTAGATTGCAAACTCAAGGAAGGCTGTCAAAGAACTGTCTCATCCAGAGGCTTTCTGTTTCCGTCAAATGCCTAGTTAAATATTACCTTTGATAGCCACTAGATTATTGCCCAAATGAGTACAACACACGCCCCATCAGCCTTTCTCCTTTTCGTTAACATTCTTGCTTGATGGTGGTCTCCTTTTTTTCAGGCCTGTATTAAGGTTCAAGGGCTTTCAGGCTTATTCTTCTTTGCTTGTCTGCTTTAATCCCATAAGAAGATCAAGAGAAGACTGCTGTAAATCAGGCTATTGATTCTGCCTTATATTGGTTAAAAAAAAAAAAAAAAAAGAATAATAATAAGAAAATCCAAACTACCAAATTCAACTTTTCTCCCTCACCCCCTTTGCAACACTGCAACTCTTCTGGAAGCTCTTGCAGCTGCCCTGCCTTCCTGGGAGCCCTGTGGGAGCATGCAGAGCTTGGTGGTCAGCTGATGATGCCTGACCCCGTGCCTGGATAGCTGCTGGATTAGGCCAGTTGTTGTTGCTAGGTGCCATTGAGTCAATTTTGACTAATAGTGACCCCATGTGACAGAATAAAATGGCTCCATAGGGTTTTCTAGACTGTAATCTTTATGGGAGCAGATCACCAGGTCTTTCTCCTGTGGAGCAGCAGGGTGGGTTCGAACCGCTAACCTTTTGGTTAGCAGCCGAACACTTAACGATCGTGCCACCAGGGGTCTTTGATTAGGCCAAAGAGGAACCCTTGTGCTGTCTCCTGGTTCCTGCCTTGCTCCCTTGCTTGCGTGTCATGTGAGCAATCACCGTCCAACATAATCCCCCTTCCTTATTAGAGCCAGCTGCTCAGTATCTAGCTCAAAACCCCTCCCCACCACAGTGCTCCTTACTTGATTAGTGTCACCATCTCCAGTTGACACAGGATCAGTCTCCTTATGCACAGTTGGACATATGTTCCTCAGGCACATGAGAAAGAGTCATTTCTTGCTTCTTTTATGTCTATCAATCATCATTTTTGGTTAAGAAAGCATTGCAACCATCTTTATTATTACTATTTTATACTTGGAGAGACTAAAATAGTTCAAACTTAGCATAGTGATGCACTTTCCTATACTATCTCTTAACTAGAAAGTATTTCTCTAGAAAAATATTCTTAAGTGAATCTTAAATGAATCCTCTCTATGAATCTTTTATTGACTCAATGAGAGGTGAGCTGATCTTTTTTTACTGGGCTCCCTTCTCCAGATGCACCTGCCTCCATCTTGATCTCCCCTCCTCTTCACAGGGCATCAACTGAGCTTGCTAAATGGCTCACCCAACACTGCAAATGCTGTATTACTAGTATCTGTGTGTCTGAGATCTTATACCAGCTTCCTACCTCTCTGTGAAGGGCATGAATAGACAGCAGCTCTTTGGCTATCTTAATGGTCTATTCTCATTCTTGTCTAGTGGAACTGATTGACAAGGGTTCAATTAAAAAGAAGAGAGACATGTAATAGCACAAGGATCAGGTTGGATGTTTTGCATAATTCCAGGTTTATGTCTAATGTTTTTGAGGTTAGTTCCCTCATATATTGGCTGTTTTAGATGATAAGATCTTCAGAGGTCCAAGATTATACTCAGCAGCTGGCATTACCTACAGCACATAGTTCCTTGATGAATGCCTTGGGAAAGGAGGCCTGTGGTGAAATTAGAATATTCAGCAAAGAAGTAAAAGTAAAATCAGCTGAAGGATATTGATGCGTTCTTGTGTGTGTATTTGTGTGTGTGCCTGTGCATATGTGTATGTGTGTTTTTCATTTTAGTTCCATAGTTGGGGCTCAGAGAGCTTTAAGAATATTTGCTCTAAATACAAATGAGTCGATATAGATTTGGGTTCCACCCTGGACCGGCCAGGTGGAGCTGCTCATGGGGGTAGCATATTGTAGAGGGAATCCTGAGTTGAGCCTTGAGTGTTGACATGAATGTGCCCAGGCAGAGAGAAGAGAGAAAAATGTCACAGGAGAGCAAGGAGTAACAAGAAGATGCTTTGTATTGAAGTATCAAAGCAAGGCAGGCTAGGGAGGTCTGAGCAGGGCAAGTGGAGAAAACAGGAAGAGTGAGATACAGAACAGGAACACCAAAGCATGTAACAAGGGAAATAGTTTTTGCATTACCCATAGAGCCTGCACGGAGCCTTGTGAGTTGTAGGGGTGTGATAAACACTGAATGAATTAACACTCCGAAGCTCATTGAGAATCAGATTCTCCACACTGCAAGAAAGCTACAACGAACTTCAGGAAAATCAAGACCATCCAGATCCTGACAAAAAGAACAATATAACTCAAACCTTCCATGCACTGTTTGAAATCTTGCCCCATTTTTTACCTTTTAACATCAGGATATTACTCAAAGGTGAACCAAAATACTTTCCATGGACAACTGAGCCAAAAAGCTTGTTTAAAATAATAGAGTCTTGTGCAAACAGAGATCTTTTTATTTGAGAGTAATAAAATGGTTTTGTCATCTTAGATGATCTAACAAATTTTCTAAGAAACAACTGTAGCTCTTTGTTCTAAACTTTCTCTTACATTCAGGCAAGGGCCTGAGAACCTCTTCTGGCTAGTTGTTGATCATACACATGACACATGTTCTTTCTTGAAAGACAGCAACATGATGTAGTGAAAAGCACATGATATGGGTTTAAATATCACCGTAGACTCACTCTTGCTATGTGACCCTGAACAAGTGCTTGCCTCCCTGGATTTGTTTGCTCATCTGTAATGTGACAATGACCATTTCTACCTCTCTCTGGGTTGTAAGGGTGATGTTTGTGAAAATGCAAGTTCAGAGCTGGCATATAGATGACACATAAGAAAATTTCAGTCTCTCTTCCCTTCAGTTGGTGGCAGTGTGATGCTTGGAGATAGTACTGGCTTTGAAGTCAGATCTGAATGGGAACCTGGACCTGACTGTGCCACGAGCTAGCTGTTTGACTTATTTAACTTCACTAAGCTTCAGGTTCTTCATTTATAAGATGATGATATTATTACCCACATTATAGGGTTGACGTTAGCTGCCATTGAGCAGATTCTGACTCATGGCGACCTTATGTGAAACAGAACAAAATGTTGCTCAGTCCTGCAACATCCTCACAGTCAAAGGCATGTTCAAGTCCATTGTTGTGGCTATGGTGCCAGTCCATCTCACTGAGAGTCTCCCACACCCTCATTGACCCTCTACTTCACCAAATATGATGTCTGTCTCTAGCAATTTATCCGTCCTGATGGATTGTCCAAAGCAAGTGAGTCAGATGATGTTCTGTTGTGATCCGTAAGGTTTTCATTGGCTAATTTTCAGAAGTAGGTCATCATGACTTTCTTCCTAGTCGCTCTTAGTCTGGAAGCTCCATTGAAACCTGTTCAGCATCATAGCAATATGCAAGCCTCCACTGACAGATGTGTGATGGCTGTGTATGCGGTGCATTGGCTAGGAATTGAACTTGGGCCTCCTGCATGGAAGGTGAGAAGTCTACCACTGAACCACCAATGACCTCTTTTCCTGGAACTAGTTAGATTTTATTAGTAGCTATTGGCAGTTTGTGTATCCTTCAATTGAACCCTGCCAGATACAATTCTTACTCCCTAGTTTTGTCGGAATTCTCTTGACCATGTGCTCTGGCCTGTGACTGTAGACTCTGGTATCTTGTCTTCCTCTTTTATACTTGCGTTCTGGGGTTGGGGCATTGACTCAAACCTGCCCTGCAGCCCTGGACACATTTTATGATTGGCACCTGCTGGCCTGACTCTCAGCTTTCATTGCTATGTGAGCTCCCTGCTGGGCTCCGCCTGTCTGAATGGACTGTCCAGCACACATTGTTTCTGGAAGTATCCTGATCTTGCTATAGCCTTTGAACCCTGTGCTTGGACCTTCTGACCACCTCCCTCTATAGTCACTCAGCCCTCCCAGCTCCTTACTCAGGTCTTGAGCAGGGCCCACTCTCGTGGTCCCTTCTCTGTGGCCATGGCTGATCCATGGTGCCATATACATTACCTCTAATCACAGACCTTCTTTTGGATCAGCTTCATGACACTCTTTCTTTACCCAGAAGAGTTTAGGGTCAGCTACTAATTTGGTGTTATCACTAGATACTCCTTCTTTGATATCACATACAAAAATAGTAAATCTGACAGATCATTTGAAAAATAACAAAAGCTCTATTGTTTATATCCTTCTAGTTAAAGAAAACAAAAAACAAAAAAAATCTGTCCTATTGAGTTGATTCTGACTCATAGCGACCCTATAGAACAGAGTAGAACTGCCCCATAGGGTTTCCCAAGGAGCAGCTGGTGGATTTGAAACTGCTGACCTTTTTGTTAGCAGCCAAGCTCTTAACCACTGTGCCACCAGTGCTCCTGTTTCTGCTATAGTTATCATGTGTTTTTACCTACATCATTATTGATAAAAAGAGAAAAAGAATGTTTTTTCCACACATTTTCAAGGGGATCTGAATATTTTTATATTAGTTGAGTTGATTATACCAGTGTCATCGTCAGAGTTAGTAGGTTGAACAGTGTTACATAAATTTCCTATAACTAGTGAGTAAATATATTTTCTTATAACAAACAAGTAAATAAATACTATAGTCTCAATGTTAAAGGTTACATAAAACCACTATATTTAACTAGAATTTATAGGAAAATTTCTTGTAAGTGCTCACTTTTATAATGACATGATATAGAATAAATATAAATGTGAACTGAGAAGAACTTCACCCCCATTTTGGCTAATATTTATAGCCATAGTGTCTTCAAGGAAATGTATCTTGTAAAGATGTTCTTCTTTTCCTCCTTGCCTATAGTGTGCTGGCATGCTCGAAGTCCTGAGTCAGTAATTTAAAGTTTCTCAGTCTTTCAACTTTTCTGGTATTAAAAATCTGTGTCCTCTGGTCTGAACTTTTAATCAAGGCTGAATTTAAAATTTGGTTTATAACTTTAAGTTCAGCACTCTCTATTAATAATAAAACAGTATTCCCCAATTCCAAGCTACATCATCACTAAAATTTTAACAATTTTTGGTGTAAAATTGGTCGACCCATTTTGAATGTTAACTGAAATTCATCCATGAATTTACTTTCATGCGCGTGCTTATATCTCCCTTTTGAGAAATGCAAACAATTAAGCAAGTATCCAGTAACTGTCCTACATTATTTTTGCTTAAGTGTTTGCTAATCTTTTCCTGTTGGATTTAGAAGCACCTCATTGTTATCATCATCATCATCATCATCACCTTATTACAACCTTTATTGCATTTTATTGTTTCTCTTTCTCTCACATTACTGTTAAGTCATTGTTTCTCAAAGTGTGGTCCTCAGGCCACCTGTAACATATGAGAAGCTAGTGAAAATGCAAAATCCTGGACCTTACCCAAGATTTATTGAAACAGTCTCTTGGATTGGGGCCCAGGAATTTGCTTCAAAGTGATGATCCATATATGTTGTTGTTGTTAGGTTCCAACTTATAGCGACTGGTCCTATGCCATCCTCATAATCGTTGCTATCTTTGAGCCCATCGTTGTATCCACTGTGTCAGTCCATCTTGTCGAGCATTTTCCTCTTCTTCACTGACCCTCTACCTTACCAAGCATGATGTCCTTCTCCAGGAACTGGTCCCTCCTGATAACATGTCCAAAGTACATGAGACGAAGTCTTGCTATCCTCTCTTCCAACGAGCACTCTGTCTGTACTTCTTCCAAGACAGATTTCTTTGTTCTTCTGGCAGTTCATGGTATATTTAGTATTCTTTGCCAACACCATAATTCAAAGGCATCAGTTCTTCTTCTGTCTTCCTTATTCATTGTCCAGCTTTTGCATGCATATGAGGCCATTGAAAATATCATGGCTTGGGTCAGGCACACCTTAGTCCCCAAAGTGACATCTTTGCTTTTCAACTCTTGAAAGAAAGAGGTCTTTCACAGCAGATTTGCCTAATGCAATATACTGATTTCTTGACTGCTGCTTCCATGGGTGTTGATTGTGGATCCAAGTAAAATGAAATCCTTGACAACTTCAATCTTTTCTCCATTTATCATGATGTTGCTTATTGGTCCAGTTGTGTAGATTTTTGTTTTCTTTCTGTTGAGGAGTAATCCATACCGAAGGCTGTAGTCTTTGATCTTCATCAGTAAGTGCTTCAAGTCCTCTTTGCTTTCAGCAAGCGAAGTCGTGTCATCTGCATATCGAAGTTTGGTAATAATCTCTCTCTCTATATATGTACATATATATATTACATACATATTCCTTCTCTCTCCTAAATTTTAAAAACCACTGGTCTACTATATGCCAGGCACCTAACAGACATTATCTCTTTAATCCTTAAAAATGATCATAAATTATAATTCCTACTTTACAGATAAGGGGACTGTGGCTCAAAGCAAATAAGTGACTTGTCCAAGATCACACAGCTAGTAAATTATAGAGCTGAGAGTAGAAGCCAGATTGCCGATTACAGAAATAATCCTATATGATGATGAAAAAATCTTTAGCTTTTCTATGGAAACTGATCTTAATGCTCAACTGAATCAACCATCCAATTCAGCTGCAAGAGTCTCTCTGGTAGCTGGGTGTAGACATAGGCTAGATGGTGAGATATGTGTTTGGTAATGAAAGTTAACCTTCATCCCGTTTATGAGATAAGCCACATTTCTGTGGGAGCCATGGTCTAAGGTATAAGTGATGAGTTAATTACACAAGGGCAGCTGCGGATGATCAGCTTAAAGTTGCAGAGCAATAATATAATTTCTGCAGAGAGACATGTGATTGTTGAGATTGGGGCTGAACTTGAACTATGGGGATCTAAGTTCATTTTCTTTTGGCAAAACATCTCTAAGGAACAGGCTTTAAAAGGCTTATAAAAACTTAAAAGGCCCTTGGACATCAAATACCTCTTACAAATTAATCAGAAACATATGGATTAAATTTTTCATAAAAAACATTTAGGTTTAAAATTATGGGAAAAAGCACAGGACAAAATGTCTTTTAGGTTTGTCCAAACCAAACCCTAAATGCTTGGGGAGAGTTGGAAATACTTTAACAAAAGCAGGATGACATTGAGCACGTATGTGGCATCTTCAGGTAACACAGGAAAACAGAGCCCCATTCTCCTATGGGGGCAAGGCTGGACTCACATGGAAATGTGGAAGGGAGTTCTGGAAGGTTTTCGTGATGCTGGATGGTGGTGATGAGGGTGGCAGGAGGAGATGGGAGAGGAGGAAGAGTTTGGAGGTTGAGGAGACAGTCGTCCACTCTTCCCAGGGAACGCTGGCTAGCAGCATTTTTTCCTTCCTTACGTTCTGGCTCGTTCCTACCCTTGGAGAGCCTTCTAAAAACAATTTTGGTGTAAAGGATTCCGTGGAATCTGGATTTATGACCCATGAGGCTTACTAAACCTCAGTTTCCCATCCATTAAATGGGTAATAGCACAAACCTTGGAGTGGTGTAGGAGTCTCTGGATGGCACAAACGGTTAAGCACATAAAGTTGGCTATTCAAATCCACCCAGAGGCGCCTTAGAAGAAGGTCCTGGTGATCTACTTCTGACAGGTCACAGCTGTTGAAAACCCTGTGGAGCAAAGCTCTACTCTGATACACATGGGGTCATGATGAGTTGAAATCATGAGTTTGGAGTGGTGTTGGCAAGATTTATGTGAAATGACAATGTAACTCAGCATAGTGCCTGCACCTTCTAAGAGTGCACCAAATGGCTGTTGTTGTCATTCCTTGGCATGATCCTAATGTTCTGAGATTTCTAAGCAAAAAGGAACCAGCTGCCACCCAGAATGCACCAGGCGGGAGGGACGGAGAAGGGGATGGTGGAAGGAAGAGTTTTCCTTGCATCCAGATGGAAGATAAATTTCAGAATTGAATTTGAAACTAAGTATGGGAGTGAATGTTCCCTTGCATAGGGGGGAGAATCTGATCTGTTAACTTTTCCTTTGAATGCAAACAACTTTTTGTTCTTTCCCTTAAAAAAAAAAAAGAGTATCAGTCATTGGAGCACAAATGATTAGTTGGTCGTCTAAATCTGTGTTTTGTTTGGAAATGACCCAGTTTTCAAATAATCATACTTTAAAAAAAAAATTAACTCTTGTCCCAAAGGATTTTGAAGTTATAAGAAGGGGGAAAAAAAAAAAAAAGTCTTGCCTTGGACTCAGTGTCTTTCTGATTCCAAAGGAGATTATTATTGGAAATGGAGGATTTAGCCTCATAAAGCCCATCAACCTGTTTTGACCAGTTTTTTTCCTCCTCTCTGATCTAGGCTTCTACACCTGCTACGTACTTGCCTAGAGAGTGGCAGAGTAATCTACCAGAAACCAGATGCCATAGAGTCGACTGATTTTTCGGAAGCAAATCACTAGACCTTTCTTCCGAGGTGCTGCTGGGTTGACTCTAACTCTAACCTTTCTGTTAGCAGCCCAGTGCTTAATCATTTGCACCACCCAGGGGGACTAGAGCAATATAGGCTCTCCATATATGTATGGCCCCTGCTCAGGGGAACTCAAAGCTGTGTGAACCTAGCTAGATCTTCAGAAGTGGCCCACCTTCCATTCCCTTCCCTCTGACTCTTCTCCCTCTTACACTCAACCTCACAGAAAGCTCAGGGAGACTCACTACCTGACTAAATTTGTCCATCTGCAGAGGATCCACCCACAAAATTGTCTTCTTACCTTTGAAAATATTTTGATTACTGTTTTCTAGATGGTCTAAAAAAAAAAGAGAGTTTTAACCAAAATGGGTGGATTGCCACCATCATATAGTTGACTATATACTCTGGACATTCTATAACAAATGTTAATTAGATATTGAAAAAGTTATAAGCAGCTAATTATACATTTTGTAAATAATTTGTGACCTTAGATTCTTTATATTCATTATTGTGTTCGTGTTTATTTATATAAACTTACAGCACTATCTATCACACAAAACACATCTGTCCTACCTAAGAAAATGAATGTGAAGCTATTCTGTTATTGGTTGCATAAACATATGTTCATTTGTGTGACTGTATATATATCTTATTTAATTTTAGGTTTTAAATGAAAGAAGGAGGGCTAAAATGAAATAATTTAATGTAACCATGAGAATTCAATGTATTTTATTATCCCTAAATTTATGGTTAACTGTAGTTTTGTTTCTACATTACAGTGGTTACACATCTTGAGTCTATATCTACAATGGAAAAAAAGCCATCTACGGCCGAGAAGCCCTTGTTAAAACAAGATTGCATAAGCTCAGGGCAACGTGTTACATAATAAGACAATTTACAATCATCATAACAACAGAGGCTGTTTTCTGGAAAGAAAAGATAGCAATATCTGTAAAGCTGCACCTGCAAGGCAGCTATAATTTCTGTGTGGCTGTGACAGACAATGTGAATCATGGATTATTACCATTTTTTTAAGGGCTCCATGCATTTCCCATTATTTATTATAGCCCCTATAGGACTTACTCCAGTGTACTCACATGGATTGAGATAGATATATATTCAGACATACAGATGCGTACATAGTTATATAGTTATACACATATATTATATACACACATGCTATGGTTGTAATTTATGAGAAAGAAAATACGTAAGTTCAATGGTTAAAACCCTGCAAAACACCCAAAGTCAGACAAAAGGAAATTTTACATCTGCCTGTTAAACTCAGGGCTAAATCCCTGGAAGGGCTTTCAAAGCTGCTGCCCAGGTTTTCAAGGAGAAACCTCAATCTCATTACTGAACTGTAGCCAAAGACCAGACTTCCCTCTGGTGTACGCACACTCAGTGGCCCCGTTCGTCATCCTGCCTCTGGGCTCTGCTGAGCTACATCCAGCCCCAAGTGCCTGTGGATGTGACTGATTCCAGCAAAACCAAATGGGGCCCTTTCTTTGCACTTCCCTGTTGTCATCACAAGCTGTTTGTGCACCCCATTCTCCTGGTGCCAAAATGACTCCCTGCTGCAGCAAATGAATCATTTTTGTGAAATACCTATAGTTCAGTTAATTAAATATTTAATAAATGTACATTGCAAAAGTCAGAGTTGGCCTTGGGCAAAAATGGAAAGTATATCACGTTTGATTTCTGTCCCCTTTCTCTCTTTCCTGATAATAACCATGACCATTCTGAGACATCCAACAGCCCTAGGACTCTTCTGTATTAGTTACCTATTGCCATAATAATGTTGAGCAACAAACAATTATAAAACCGCAGTGGACTCAGAAGCATTTATTGCTCATTCATCTGGAGTTGGCTGGACATTGGCTAGAGGGCTCTGCTGATCTTGGCTGGGCTTGCTTTACCTGTTGAACGGGCAGCAGGCTGTTCACTGTCCTAGGATGGCCTCAGCTGGGACAACTTGCCTTGTGCCATGCGTCTCTCATGTTCTAGCAGTGAGCCCAGATATGTTCTCGTTGGTCTCACTGGTCATGTTCTCACTGGTTAATTCCTAAGGCATGCACGTGATGGTAGAGGTGCAAGAGGGAGGGCAAGCTCGGTTGTGAAGTGCTTTTCAAATCTTGTTGCATCACATTTGCTAATATCTCATTGGCCAAAGCAAATCATATGGATGAGCTCAGAGTCAGAGTGGAGAACCTTGCCAACTTATATGGCCATGGGCATGGATATAGAAAGGGGTAAAGAACTGGGCCATGCTTTCAATTTATTATATCCTTTTTCCTATAGAAAAGAGCCCCTGGGTAGTGCAAATAGTTAAGTGCTTGGCTACTAACTGAAAGGTTGACAGTTTGAATCCTCCCAGAGGCACCTCAGAAGAAAGCCCTGGTGATTTACTTCCCAGGAGTCGCAGCCATTGAAAATCCTATGGAGTGCAGTTCTATTCTGAAACACATTGGGTTGCCATGCGTTGGAACTGACTCAAGGACTGGTAGCTTCCACTTCCTCCTCTTGGGATGCTCACTCTTGAGGTATCCCCTCTCAGAATGTAGTTGCCATGATACGAAAAGCCACACGGAGAAGTCACATGTGGGCTCGCTGGCCAAAAGTCAGCCTCAACTGCCAGCCATGTGACTTTGATAGTTTAGCCCAATTGGGCCCCCAGATGACTGCAGTCCCAGACACCATCACGTGGATCAAGGCATTAGATCAGTGCGCAGGAGGCTTTTTTTTTTAACTTATATATATTTTTTTTATTGTACTTCAGGTGAAGGTTTACAGAACAAATAGTTTCTCATGAAACAGTAGTACAGATATTGTTTTATGACATTGGTTAACAACCCCATGACATGTCAACCCTCTCCCTTCTCGACCTTTTTTTTTTTT
>NW_004443945.1:23058615-23140246 GCF_000243295.1 Trichechus manatus latirostris | reverse complement strand
GGTGAAAATATACATAGCCAAAGATACACCATTTCAAAAATTTCTACATGCAAAGTGCAGAAGGTATTTTTGATTGTGAGTTGTTCCAGAGCCTTCTAAACAGGCAGTGACCTATTTTACTTACACTTACAGCTAATTGTGTAAACAGTTACCTGAAAAGGTAGATGCAGTTTATCCAGCTTGGAGGGATCTTAGCCAGAGGTTTTACCACATAAGCACCTTGTGTTCCATTCTCTGTTTCTGACTCTAGAGGGCACTGCAGAGAGATCTTCAGAGCAGGAACGGGGTATTTTCATTCTTGTCACTTCCTAAGGCATGCACGTGCCTGAACACATATCACACACATACACACAAACACACACTTTATTATTGTTTTTAAAACTTAGATGTGCTTTCACTGCTGCTGATTTTATCTTCCGTGACACCCAGTGTGGGTCAGAGCCCTGCTTCCCACCCTTGCACTGATGAATAACAGTCTTTGCCTATGAGATTGGATTTAATTTTGAAAGAGATTTACTATTGTGGTTGACAAATCACGTTGTGTCTTCCCAAGACAGAGTCGGAATTGCCACCTGCTCTGAGCTCTCCACACTTTTGCTCTTTTCCTTGCTCACTGTACCATCTCTTAACTCAGGTTAATTTTCGTTTTAGCTGCAAATTCTTATCTTGTCACTCTTAACTAGGTAGTGTCTGCGTAAGGATGGTGTCACGTTTAATCCCAAGGGCCAGGGACTAAGGGCAAACAGGCAGCCTGGTGCAGTTAAGAGAGCTCTCGTCTCAGGCTTGTGAGACTTGGGATCTAGTTTCTGTTCTGCTACCAACTGTGATGTCTGTGACTCTCTTCAGCTTCTTTGGGTCTCAGTTTCCTCACGTGTAAAGTTGGGGCAGATGAGAGATAACAGTCGGTAAGGCCCCTCCCAGCTCTACTATTCTCTGATTTTACACAGCACCTGGAGGCACTAACCTTGACTTCTGGAAACTTCTTTGAGGGTTCTTTCCACGATGTAGGCAATGTGGGGCGTCATGAGGAACAAGTCCCTTAGGAAAAAGAGTGAGTCTATAATGCTTCAGATCCTTACTTCCTGGCTCTCCCTGCTTATTTTCCGTGTTTGGTTTGAAAACGAGAGCCACGGTCTTACAGTACTTCTTTGATTCACTGCCAATGTTTGCTGAAGCACACCAAAGAGAGGGTTTAGGCTAGAGTGCAGTAAAGAGGGACAAATGGCAAAAATAATCCTTTTAGTTCAATCAATGCATTGAAAACCGAGTTCTTTTCTTCATGGTGGGAAGGGGTCTCGTGACATACCACCTAGTGTGGAGCACTGAACCCTCCCCACCCCTCAACTCGACTCCTTTCCCCAACTACATATACCTCTCTGTTTCCTGAACTGATGGGAATAGCCCAAACCTTCCAGGATAGCTCTGGGGGAGGGCGGCTAGACTCTGGGGTGCAAGCTGCGGGGAGCATGCTAGATGGCTGGATGAAGGTCATATTGGCCCTTGTTTCTGTGGCAAAGCTCTGGGGGTGGTGGATCGCACACTAAAATGATGAGCATTACATTAAAAACTTGGAAAGGTATATTCACGTACTGGATAGCAAACACGGTGATGATTTGGACGTACCCAACCACTTTTCAAGTGTTATGGGGTCAGCGAAGCATAAAGCTTGTTTTGTCCAGCACTTTTTTCTCATAATGTTTAAATCCATGTGTATTTTAATGGAAATTTAATCGTATGTTTCTGATTTATTTACACTTAACTCATCAAAATGCTGTTTTGCAAGAGAGATTCAAGGTCCAAGAAGCCTTTTGAGTTTTTTAATAAGCTTTTTAAGGACTTTTCTTTTTTCTTATAAACAGGAAACTTTGTATCACTGAGAGCAAACAAACTTGAACCCTGAAAGTTTCAAGTTTGATTTGAAACTCAAAAGTCATGAAACCAGAAATACTCTGTGGTGAAATGGATTTCCCCGTGGTTTTGCCTTAGAAATTTATAGGGAAACAGCTGAGGATTGCAGTAGAATACTATCTATTTTTCTAAAATTAGTGAGTATCCTGAAATGTAGTCTACAAATTAGAAATATTATAGCTCTTTTACTTCACTTGCATTTGACACATTTCTCAATGTTTTTTCTGCGTAAAAGTTTGGTTAAGTGCAAAACCACATCATAAGTGGAGACTTTTTCATGATTTCATGTCAAGTTTTTTTTTAGTAGCGTTAAAGTTATACCAAAAAAAAAAAAAAAAAAAAAGAATATGCAAACAAAAGGGGCCATTTACATGAAAAACTGTCTATGGTTTAACTTTTCCCAATTATTTTGTCTATGCTGGCTGTGCCTATACAGGTAAAGTAAAGTGGATAGGTGATTGGATCATTTGTAGCTGTCTGTAACCGCTTGAGTCTGAAGGGGCTGAAGCAATTCTTTTCAAACATCTAAATGTTGAAGAAATCATTTTCTATAGTCTGAATTAGTATTTATATACATTTGAAAATTAGCCATGGAAAACCCTATGGAGTACAGTTCTACTCTGACACACATGAGGTTACCATGAGTCAGAATTGACTGGATGGCAGCTGGTTTGTTTGTTCTAATACACTTATATACCTTTATGAGAAGCCCTGACAGCCCCATGGTGAAGCACTGTGCTGCTAACTGAAAGGTCGAGGATTAGCACCCACCAGCTGCTCTATGGGAGAAAAGACTTCACAATCTGTTGCCTTAAAAATTAAAAAGAACAAAACAAAACCCAAACCCATCGTCACTGAGTCGATTCTAACTCATAGTAACCCTACAGGACAGAGCAGAACTGCCCTACAGGGTTTCCAAGGAGCGGCTGGTGTATTTGAACTGCCGACCTTTTGTTTAGCAGCTGAGCTCTTAACCACCGTGCCACCAGAAAATCCCATAGGGCAGTTCTACTCTGTCTTATAGGGTCCCTAAGAGTTGGAATCGACTCAATGGCACACAACAAAAACATAATTTTATGCTTATATTCTTAACTTACATGCTCTCTGTATTTATTACTTTACTTATATATAGATATATGTACTTATATACTTTGATATTTATATATATTTTACTTATATAGTAATTATTTTATTACTTTATACTTATTATTTTACTTTTTACTTACATACTTTATTTACTAATATACTCTTATGGAATCTGGATTACTACTTATATTACGATTTATTGCTACTTTGTGTTGGCTGTGCCTACATGCACTTTGTCATCCTTTTGGTGTCCATTTGTTTATCTCCTCTTGTAAATACAGGTCAATTGACTGATTGCCAAAAAGTCTACTTAATGTTACTGCTAGAACAGTTGAAATAAGTAAAATGGACTGACCATTCAGCTATGAACTCATCACTCCGTCCTTGGTCTTTGCAATGGCTAGAGAAACAGAAATGGACCTAAAGGCAGTTAATTCATGGTTGCCAGAGAGACACTATTACAGGTAGAAAGCTCTACCAGTAGGGCCAAATGCAGAATGGCAAGTTTCTCCAGGTCCAGTTTACTGGAATACATGACATAAATTGCTGTTTTGTGAACCTGTCAGTTTCTCTCCTGAAGTTTTTTAGTGTTTTGGCGGGAGCAATTGGTCTTTCAGGTTACCACCACCTGACTAAGCTTTCTACTCCTACTATAAATCTGACCATTGCCGTTTTAAATATGGTTCAAGCTAGGAGTAGTCTAAAAACTAATCTTGATCCTGCACCATCCTCATGATTGGGTCATTGTGATCTGTAGGGTATCCATAGGGTTTTCACTGGCTGATTTTCAGAAGTAGATCTCCAGGCCTTTCTTCCTAGTTTGTCTTAGTCAGGAAGCTCCTCTGAAACCTGTTCAGCATCAGAGCAACGTGCAAATCTCCGCTGATAGACACTGTGCGTGTGGTGCCCTGGCCAGGAATTAAACCCGGGTTCCCTGCATGGAAGGCGAGAATTCTACCACTGAACCGCTACTGCCCCTAAAAACTAATCTTAACATGGAAGTAATTCATCGTTTGAATTCTACCAGTACTCAGTATCTACAAGTAATGAGTTGGAAGGGTCTGAAAAAGTTTTCAACAATATCTCACACTCTAAAGAAATGTTGTTTTATTACTAATATTTTACTATAGATTATATATACGTATATATCTGGAGGAAATACCTTTTTGAGAAACGAATAGATTTAAAAAAAATAAAGAACCACAAAATGAAATTTATCAATGACATAATCACAGCCAATGAAGTGACTGACTAGAAATTTTCCCAGGTTCATATCCTTTCCGGCTGTTCAGAGGAACTCTCTATCAGATCTGCCTGGGAGAGCAATAAAGAGACCCGGTGGCAAAATACAACACAAATAATTGCTCATCCTGTGTGAAATGCCTTCCATCCGCTCTGGGAAAACCTCCTTGTGGCAGGAAGAAGCCAGGTAGTACAGAATAAAAGGGTAAGTGATTTCTGCCAAGAAGGTACCCAAGAGCCAGCTGGCTAGCAGAGACTCGTGGGCGGAGACCCAGATTTGAATGGCAAAAGCCAAAGGAAAAACAGGGATTGCACCAGCTTCAGAAAGGAGCACCTTAATGGCCTCATCGAGGAGGCTGTGGGGGGAATTCAGCACATAAATAAAGATAAACAAACTTAAAAACAGGCTTTATAGGCCCAGGGCAGTGTGCTAGCTGTTATGGTGCCTCAGCTGGTGCCCAGGGATGTGTCATCGAGGGTGATTATGGCTCTTGGAAAAGTGCAGAGCTGTGCTGGGGTGGTGCAGGTAAGTTGCTAGACTTTTATGTGTGAGGTTGGGATCTTTTTATGATCCATTTGCAAACTAGGGCAAACTATGTCCTCTGTGTGCCAGTCCTGTTCATCTTCATTCTGAATTTTACTGAATCAGTCTGTATTAGCAGTGTTGCTACATTTTGTGTCTGTTCTGTGAAATACTGCAGCAAAGGCATTCCACATAGTTGTGAACTCTATGTCAAAGCTAATAGCCTCAGAAAGTATGATTCACTTATCCATGCACACGTATGTGAAGATCACTTTTGGATGTATGAGATGCTTTTTCTTTTCTTTTTTTTAGATTTAAAATAAAACTATTTTGATAAATGACATGGATTTCATGGGGAAGAGGGCTTCTAGACAGGTATGCAAGAAGTGAGAATCTTCCTGGCAAATTTTCCAGCTTGGCGTTTTTGCCAGACAAATCTTGATTTCAATTTATTTTGCATTTGTGATTACAGTAAAAAAAAACAAAAACAAAAACAAAAAAACCCCAGAATTTTTCTGTTTTGTTTTTTATTTTATTTATTTAGAGTTCTTAATTTGAGAAATGAAACTCCGAAAGTTTCTCTTCCCCTTTCCCCACAATCCAAATAAAATTCAAATACCCATCACACTTTTGTTTCATCTTTAAAGGGCCTTTACTCTAAGGAGCCAAGGGAGTTGGACTTCTCTACTGCTTTCCCTGTAATACATTTAGCTTTGTTCTTTGTAGCATAGGCAATTGCTGTGAAAGAGACTTTTAGTTTAACGTGTAATTAATAGTTTGGCATTTCCCAGGGGCTTTCCTTGGGACCCTTTCTGTATCTGTTTTGTATTACAGAGCTCCCTTGCTAAATATTTCCAGATCATATAGATTTAGATAAGACAAGTTCCAGAACTTAGAATACTTTTTATTTTGACATTTACAGTATTTATTAGTGTAATGAAAATAATACTTTGACAAGTCCCCAAGTAATAAATGGCAATATAACTGCTGAGTAGTTTTGAGTAGCTTCCAGTGGCTAGTGACCACCTGATATCCCACTGTTCTCCTTTCATATGTGTTAGCAAATTTGAAGTAACTCAGGATAAGTCCTTTTAGAGTGCTTTCCCGTGATGGTAATTTTATTTCCTCCCAGTCCCTCTGGGTGGTCGGTGGGCCTGATGTATCTTGTTCCTGCATCTCTGAAAATTGAAGAGTTAGGAAAGGATGAACTACAGGTCTGGGGCAAATCACATTCTTTGTGCCTGGGCTTAGCATGGGGCATGCTGAGAGCCATCATGTATTTAGGGGGAGTAACCCTTTTCCTCAAACAAGTGTGTTGACCAGAGGGATGTATGGGTCACCCTGACTATCAGGAGACATGACTTAACTGAAACAAATAATTTCAACTCAATCTGGGAACCAATTATGATTCTTTGGGATGTTTTCCAGAACAGTCTTCAGTGAGGTGAGTTAGGAGGCCTTTATTCATTCTCCCTGTCTCCCATCTATACAGTTCTTTCCCTTTCTTATGGAATTTACTTCATTTTGCCTCATAACACAGTAACTTGAAAATACTAGATTTGAGCCTGGGAAAGGACTATATTTTTGGTCATTCAATTTGACCAGCTCTTAAGACTGTGCTTTGCCTAAATATTTTTCAAATGGGGTTGATTAAGATACAGAACTCTGTAATGAGAATTTTCTAAGTCCATACAAGTAATTAATGGCAGAATTGGAACTAGAACTTGGATTTTTAGACTGCCAATTATTTCTGTGGAACTGTGTCTAATCGAAGTGTTTGTGATTTTTGTAGTGTTCGGGTATAGTTATATAGCAGGAGTTTGAGAACAGTGGATGAGGAATGTATTTGTGGAAAGCTCAGATGGAGCATGTCTTCAGGTTTCCTTTTAGTATATTTAATTCAGCTCCCATTTTCTCCTTCCATTCTCTCTCCTCTGATTTACAGAGGTCCTCTGCCCTATGACAACCAACAACAGTAGCAATATGGCTGGGGTTTGGAAGTAAGTGAGAAAGGGAGAGTGGTCTGGGTCAAAGTCCTGGTCACAGTGACTAATGTTGCTGGTGGAGCCATCCTAGTACTGTCAAGATAAGGTAAGATGTGATTTTAAAGAAGATATGTCTAAAACCTCCTAATAACCGACATGGATCTCCTCTTACAGTTATTTTTTTTTTTTAACAGACTTTATTTTTTAGAGCAATGTTAGGTTTACAGAAAAATTGTATAGAAAGTATAGAAAGTTCCCATTTACTCCCTCCTCTTGCACATTGTTTTTCCTATTAAAGTTATTTTTAAGAGTTTCTAGGAGACCCTTTTAAATTGTGTTTATAGGAATAATTTGCATAATATACAAGCACCCACAATATATCATCATTGATTGATTTAACAGCATGTTGATCAGTAGTGAGCAGTATCTTAAGCAAACAGGAAAGAGGGCAGATACATTTTGAGAAAGAAGAGGGGACAGAAAGGTTTGAAGAATGGGATACTTTGGAGAGAGCAGACCAGAGTAGGGTGCTATGTCAGTGGTGGAGAGGAAGTATTTGTCAGTCAAAGGGTAGAATGAGAGCAATGGATATGATGGGGAGAGAAGGTAGTAGCTGGGAAGGTGGGAGAGCACCAAAGACAACTTCCTTCTCTATCCTTCTCTACAATACCATGGGGGCTGACCATCATCATCATATGTCAAAGAGTCTTAGGTTCTAGACTGGGCTCTAACACTCTATCCTTCAATAACACTGAGGAAGTGACTTAACTTTTCTGGGCTTCAGTTTCTCCAACTATAAAATAGGGGGATTGTACTAGACAACGAGTTTTCTAACTGTGTTATTTGGGGACTGGAGAGTTTTGTGGATGTGCTTCAAGGGTATCACTGCAGGGAGGGGAGCAAGCAGCAAGTAGGGAGGCTCTGCCCCACTCCCTCACCACTACAACCAAACTTGTTCTGCTATATTGGTTTTGTATTAAATTTCTGCAGAAACATTTTGTTTGGAGGACTGGTTCTGTGCCTGAAAGAAAAGTCTGGAAAGTACTCAACTTAGACAATTTCTCAGTTTTTTTTCAGTTCTGACATTTTGGGTATCTGTGATCAGTACCCAAAGCCTCTAAACCTTGGGACCATATAGAGGCCAAATTAAACATTCCCATATTCCCTGTCCCGAAGAGGCTGTGACTGAAGGCTAACGGTAAGAATTTGGGCAATCATGGCATAGGACACACTATCAAATGAAAAACTGTCATTTATTGAGGTCTACTGAGTGCCTGGCTCTTCCCTATATAATTGAATATATAAATCCCCCAATAATTTCATTAGATAGCTACTATTATTATTATAATCAGTTGCCTTTGAGTCGACTCTAGGGTTTTCAATCTCTGATTTTTTGGAAGTAGATTGCCAGGCCTTTTATTCTGAGTCACCTCTGGGTGGACTTCAACCTCCAACTTCTTAGTTAGTAGCCAAGCCCCGTTTACCGTTTGCACACCCAGCGACTGTTTTAAAAAGTGGGTGACTGACGCTTAAAGAGATAAAGCAATCCAACTCTAAAGGAACAGGGCTAGGTCTCAAAATCGGATCTGACTCCAGGGTCCGTGCTCTCTTCTTGATTCTAGCTCTCTGACCCGGGAATTTCCTCATGTAACTATTGGTTCTTTTGCTGGCATCATCTGTCCTACTGATTCCCAGGTGACTCTTCCACAGTGGGGTGAAGACTTCCTGTCATGAGGTGGTATAAGCGTCCCTTTGGTTGCCAAGGCAAAACCCTCACTAAGTACAGTACTCAGTACAGGACAGTGCTCGGCCTGGTGACTGATCCATCACTTAGAAGCTCCTCCAGGTTGCACAGTTCCTGAGGTGCAGGAAGCCCCGGAGAGGTCTAGGGAGCACAGATAACATGGCATAATGAAGGAGCTGGGCTAAGAACACCACCTCGCTTTTTCCAGGGTAAAGCATGATAAAATTCTAGTTTTAGGCAAGGAGAAACTACTTAACAAAAACACAACTACAAGTATGAAAAAACAGCTGTATGTTGAGAGGTATCTGGACTTTTCTCAAAGACTTTCAGCCACCCCCAGCTTTTTGGTTCTAACTCAATGTGTTTTTAATGGCTTTGTTAAGCTTAGTCCTGTTACTAAATGCCAATCAACCTGCAAACTAATTGTCCAGGAGCAAAATGAAGTTGAAGATGGGCTTGCAATCTACTCTGCCTCAGCTCACTTCTGTGTTTATAAAAGTTCTAAAGCTTAGCCTATCCTCCTTATTCTAACTCTTTGAGTAGAATAACTCTGACGATGAATTCCAGATGTTGAACTGTGGAGTGCTTCAGGGGCTTATACGTTACAGTTCTGAATGAATAAATGTATTTTTTTTCCTTGTGATTAAAAAGCTAACCAGCAGGTCATACGTACCTATGCATGTGGAAGGCTATTTATATTTCTGATCAGGTGAAATGCACTTGGGGACTCTAAATATCATAGATCTGTGGATGTGGTGGAATCCACAAGCCTGAGTGGCTCAAAGACCAGCTTCAGACTTGCTCTTTTCCCTTTTTCCCCATCCGCTTTTCACTACTTCCCTTTCCTTCCTGCCCCTCCTTGCCTCACTCCACCCTCCCTTTTCCCTCTCTCCTGGTCCCCTCCTCTTCCTTCTATTTCTTTTTAAAAATATCCCTTTGAAAGCAAAAACACCAATTTCTTCCCCAATTATCAGCAATGAACATAGACCATCAGAGTTGATGTTAGGTTTTCCTTTTCATCTCAGAAAAGAACCTGAACAATTGTAGTTTATTCAAAGATCCTGTTGGTTGAGTTTCCATAAGGTTTACAGTCTTCAAATACCTCTGGAAGTCTGGAGTCCTTTGAGAGCATGTGTTTTCCTTAATAACGTTTTCTTGATGATTGTTTTTGGGAGATGGTTGGGATGGGGAAACTTTCCCCATGGCCTCATATTTCTAAGGGAAGAAGAGTCCACTAAAGGGGTACTTCTGGCCTCCTGCCCCACCCTTTCTCACCTGGCTAGAGTGCTCTGAGAAGGATGGGACAGAGCAGCTCAGCTGGGTCTGCCTTCTTTTGGGGAGCTTGTTGCCAAGCGGCAGCAGCATCTTTATCTGCCTTTGGCCTGGTAGGAAGTCTGGCAAGATATGAGCTCTTCCCAGACTGGAGACCTGAGGTTTTGGTATAAGCTCAATTCAGGAGAAGGTTAGCATGTTATTTGGCCAGTCTAGGCCACGTCGTGTTTATCATTTTGTTAATAATAAGGGTGACGTTTTGATCTCCATCTTTCTGAATCTGTGTGACACTCTCAGCTAGTTCAGAGCCTGGGTGGGATGAGGAGGTCTACTCGAACGCCAGTCCGTACTAAAGTAGTACATGCTCATCATAAGAAATTTGAAAATAGAGAATACAAAGAAGAAAATAAGTCATCCATAATATTAATGGGGATAACCCTGTTCACATTTTTGTGTATACCCTTTTATCCTTTCAGTCTCCTCTTCTCTTTCTCTCTATATGTGATTATAAAACCAACAAAACCCATTGCCATTGAGTCGATTCCAACTCATAGCGACTTTATAGGACAGAGTAGAACTACCCCATAGAGTTTCCAAGGGGTGGCTGGTGGATTTGAACTGCCGACGTTTTGGTTAGCAGATATATATATATATAGGAAACCCTGGTGGTGTACTAGTTAAGAACAATGGCTGCTGACTAAAAGGTTGGCAGTCTGAATCCACCAGGTGCCCGTTGGAAACCCTATGGGGCAGTTCTACTCTGTCCTATAGGGTCACTATGAGTTGGAATCGACTTGATGGCAACACGTTTGGGTTTGGTTTGGTTTTATATGCATATGTATGTATATTTATATATTTGTACTTATATGTGTGTATGTACAAGTACATATATATACATACACCCACAATGAGACACATTTTTCTAATCACAAATTGAGGTCACACAGTAATAAGAATAGTGGCTACAGTTCCTGGAGAAGGACATCTTGCTTGGTAAAGTAGAGGGTCAGCAGAAAAGGGGATGACCTTCAATGAGATGGATTGACACACTGGCTGTAACAATAGGCTCCAACATAGCAAGGATTGTGAGGATGGTGCAGGACCAGGCAGGGTTTCATTCTGTTGTACATAGTGTAGCTATGGGTCGGAACCGACTCGAAAGCACTTAACAACAACAATAATTACTTATCGTTTATCATGTGCCAGGCACTATTCTAAGTACTTTTTGTATAATAACTAATTGTAGTAGATTGAATGGTGAGCCCTAAAAGATAGGTCCACACAGAGCCTGTGAATGTGATCTTATTTGGAAAAAGGGTCTTTGCAGATGTGGTTAAGGTAAGAATCTTGAGGTGAAAGCATCCTGGATTGTGATGGGTCCTACATCCAATAACAAAGGTCCGTAGAAGAGAAGAGAAGGGGAGAGGACACAGAGGAGAAAGCTATGTGAAGATGGAGGTAGAGATTGGAGTGAGCAGCCACAAGCTAAGCAAGAATCAGTAACTGTTTATTGAATGAATGGATGAAAGAGGAGAGTGGCAACAGCAGGGGGCATTAAGTAGTTTCCACAGACGGCCAGCTGTACATTATTAACTTTCACTCTACTTCTGCAGCACAATTTTGGAAGTAAGTCACCTTTTGGACTCAAGTCTAGTGTGCTGTTCTGGTTACTACTCTGCTTGCTTCCATGGGTCGCTGCCTGGGCCACCTCTCTGCCTTCTCCACGGTCAGCTTCTTCAGTTGGGTCAGATCCTGCCAGATGCACTTCAGTCCTTGAGAGGATCCCTGCCTGGTCAAGGTTTCCTTCCCCCTATAATCCTCCTCCTTGGAGCCTACCTGAGTTATGACAACAGTGACTTCAGTTATTCTCTGCCTCAGTTTCTTAGTGCTGCTGTAACAGAAATACCACAAGTGGGTGGTTGTAAAGAACAGAAATTTATTTTCTCACAGTTCAGGAGGTTAGAAGTCTGAATTCAGGGCATCAGCTCTAGAAGAAAGCTCTCTCTCTGTCTGCTCTGGGGGAAAATCTTTGTCTCAGCTTCTCTAACTCAGGGATTCTTGTGTTCCCTGGAGATAGCCACATGGAACCTATCTTTTCTCTATTTGTGCTTGCTTCTCTCTGTGTCTAATCTGCTCTGTTTATATCTCAAAAGTCATTAGGTTTAAGGCACAGCCTACACTGATATGATCTCTTTAACATAACAAAAAAACCCAAACGGGATTGTATCTACAGGTATAGGAGTTTAGGATTCCAACAAATATTTTTTGGGGACACAACTCAATCTGTAACATTCTCCTTCATGACACTTATCAAGTAGTTATTCATTAGATAATTATGTCATTAGATGTTTCATATCTGCTAGAAGATAAGGGATACCTCACTTTTCCCCTCCTGGGTACTAATGCCTGGCACACTGCATGACATGCTCCCCAAGGCTCAATAAATGCTTAAGAAGCAAATTAATGTAACACATTCCTCGAGAACATACTGTACTGGTTACTTATACATTGAACTGTCTTTGCCTCTGTTTCTACGGCTGAATTTTGAGCTCTTTGAGGGTAAGATTTTCAAACATGCCCCAGGAACACAGAGCCCTACTGGATTCTCTCCGACTCAATATTGAGAGACTGTTATTTTTGTTTTTACAGCCTCTGTGCTATCTTTGAGACTTTCTCCAAGCAAGTTCTTGTTTTCCAAGCACAAGATTGCTATGTGGTGATCCTGCAGCCCCTGAGGCTGATAGACCTCTGAGTGCCCCCATCCCTTCTTTGAAGGTAGCTGATGTCAGTCCCAAAGTGAAACGAACTCTTAACTTCAGCTGCTGACTGCTGAGGCTCTCCTTATACAGTACACACCAGCTCTCCTGGTTGAGTGCTCTCTAATTCATAATTAATGATACAGCTCAGCATTTCACATTTTCAGAGGTCTGTCTAGGTGTGACCTCACCATGGAGCTGTAATGTTTCACTACCAAGTGGCTCCATGTGGCCCCGGGGGAGGTCAGTCAGTCCAGCCAGTCTGCAGAGCTGATGTTCAGTAATGTTAGGAGCTTGGGGCTCCTAGGGAAACCTGGAATAAGGAATGTCACTTTATTCCTAAGTAAAAAAAAAAATTGGAGAAATCCTGATTGGTTTGATCGAGGTTGCTAAAGACACAAGGTGGTTGACAACTGGGACTTTGCTTTGAGATTGTAAAAAGTGAGAACTCAGCCCACGTGCTGTGGATTCAATTGTGTCCTCCCAAAATGTATGTTGACTTGGCTAGACCATGATTCCCAGTATTGTGTGGTTGTCCTCTATTTTGTGATCTGATGTAACTATACTATGTGTTGTAAATCTTAACCTCTATGATGTTAATGAGGCAAGATTAGAGGCAGTTATGTTAACGAGGCAGGACATAATCTACAGGTTTAGGTTGTATCTTGATTCAATCTCTTTTGAGATATAAAAGAGAGAAGCAAGCAAAGAGGAGAGGGACCTCGTTACCATTGAGAAAGAAGAGCCAGGAGTGGACCACATCCTTTGGATCCGGGGTCTTTGTGCTGAGAAGCTCCTAGACCTGGGGGAGGATTGATACCAAGACAAATGGAGATCTTCAAGGAACACCAGGCCCACAGATGTTGAAAGGAGATAAGGACCTTCCCCCAGAGCTGACAAGGAGAGAAAGCTTTCCTCTAGAGCTGGAACCCTGAATTCAGATTTCTAGCCTCCTAAGCTGTGAGAGAATAAATTTTTGTTTGTTAAAGACTTCCACTTGTGGTATTTCTGTTACAGCAGCACTAGATAACTAAGAGACCATGTAATTTTGGAAATGATCAATTTAGTTCAACTGGGTGGCGCAAACGGTGATGCGCTTGGTGATTAACCAAAAGGTTGGTAGTTTGAATCCACCCAGAGGTACCTTGGAAGAAAGCCCTGGTGATCTACTTCTGAAAAATCACAACCATTGAAAACCCTATGGAGGGCAGTTCTACTCTGAAACAGATGAAGTCACCACAAGTCAGAAACGACTTGACAGCAACTTTTTTTTCCCCCAATATTTGTTGTGTGACTCTTGTTTGTGAGCCAAGGAAGACACTGCTGATAGAAATATGAATAAAACATAATCTCTGCCCTCAAGTAGTTTATAGTTCAGCGGGGGAGATGCACATGATTTGATTGTTTGAACAAAATATGATTCTTATAAGATAAAGATTTGGCAATGGATTAATTCAGCTATATTCAGGACCCAGCTTCTCCTGGTCATTCCTAGTACCTTCTGAGGAGGCAATGTGGGTGAAGGGGAAGGGACCTGGGCCAGCTTTTAAGGCCTGGTTTGTGCCAGTAGAGGGACGAGGGAGATAGGGATAAAAGCAAGGCATGTGAGATTTGGGTTCTAGTGGAAGGATGAAGTGTTATGTATCCCTAGAATTTTTTTTTTTTAATTACTAAGAAAGCAGCCCTCCACACCCATACATGGGTAGAAAAACAGATTTGTAATGCAGACAGTGATTAGATATCAGATGTGCTTTGTAAGGAATTCCCTGTCATACGTGCTGTTGTTGTCAGTTGCTACTGAGTCTCCTCTGACTCATGGCAATCTTATGCATAACAGAATGAAGCGTTCCCTGGTCATGTGCCCTCTTCACAATCATTGGTATGTTTGAGTCTTTATATTGACTCAAAGTCAGTATATTGACTGTGGTGTCAATCCATCCCGTTGAGTGTTTCCTTAGTTTTCCCTGACCCTCAACTTTACTAACTATGATGTCCTTTTCTAGTGATTGGTCTTTCCTGATGACATGTGCCAGGTGAGTGAGCAGCTTCTAAGGAGCATTCTGGTTGTATTTCTTCGTACACATGTACAAAATCAAATAGACTGAGTGATGATGCGATTTCCAAGGCAGCTTGCATTTAGAAAACCCTGGCAGAATGAAACCAACTCAGACAAGCAGGCGAATAATCAGCCTCTTTTGGGCTCTGTTTAGAGCACTTCTCCTTTGAAGCAGCTGCTGCTACCAGGTTTTCTGGCAAATCTGCTCTCTCTACAGGGGCAGATGGGAAAGAACGCAGGGCAACGAAAAAACAAAAGAACCTGAACAAAAACCACTTGAACAAACAGATGCCTGGTTTACCCCTCTAGCCTTTATTCTAGCCTCATGATGCATGACAAAAATTGAGTCGAAAGTGACACCTGAGTTAAGATGAGGCCAGCAACGTGTCACCCACTCAAGCCCAGACCCCTGGGGATGGAAAAGGCATTTAGCTCTAAGCTTAGCAGTGGTGTTGCAGCAAGACAAGAGCCCTGGGGCTCTGGCAGCTCCTCCTCCTCCTTCTTTCCACATGATTCAATTTCATGCCATTTGCAATCGTGAGACAAAAAAACATTCCAAATTCCAGGCTCCTTTCCTGAAGCACCCTTTGTACACCCAGGGAAGGAGGACCAAGAGCCTCATGCATTCCTCCAGCCACAGGCAGTGGGAATGTTCAAGAGCTAGAACCAAACTTTTAGTTTTCAATATTTAACCCCAATGGGTAGGATATCTCTTGAACCTGAAAAAAACATTCCATGCTTGAAAAAAAGGCAAATGCTTCTAGAAGCCCATGGTTTATTTTTCTGCACTGCAGGGGAGATCATGGCATTGAAGTATACAACCACAGTTGGGTGACAAAGTCCTGTAAGTCATCTCAGCACATGATGCTTTTCTTATCCATGCTGGGAAAGCAGCTAGGATCTCAGAAAACCAAGCCCATTGGTGTGTTTGCTCACCACCATCATCACCTGTCGTCTGTTGCATCATAGATTACACTTTCCATCTTTTTTGGCATTGGCTTCCACCTAAGAGAGTCTTGGACGGATGTGGCCCCTAGCTTCTGGGACCTGAGCCAGTATTGTCACAATAGGACAGTTTCTTACAGAAATGCAGCAACTCTGGAGTGTGTGTGCGTCTTAACAGTAATGGTAATACTTCTGATCCATCATGTGGTTCAAAGATAACTTAAGGTATGATCCTAGCCTGTAATCGTAACTTACATCAAAATGAGATTGCACCATACTGGGTGAGTCATCTCAGCATCACATGGCCTTAGACTCGTCCTGAGCAGTTTCAGTGCAGTGCCAAGAGGCTGAGGCCATAGTTCAGGTGAGCGTGTGAATGTCAGGTAAGAAAAGGGAGACCGGGCATGTAGGATGGGGCCACATCCATCCAGGACTCTCTTAGGTGGAAGCCAATGCCAAAAAGGATGGAAAGTGTGATCTACAACACAACAGGTGACGAGTGATGATGGTGCTGAGCAAACACGCTAATGGGCTTTGAGGTTTTCTGAGATCCTAGCTGCTTGCCCACAATGGGTAAGGAAAGTATGCTACGCTGAGGTGACTTACAGGACTTTGTCACCCGACTGTGGATGTTCTTTCAAAAAAATTTCCAGCTGATTTAAGGAGAGACAAAAGGCAGAAGATAAATGGAGAAATAGGATAGAAGAAGATAAACATCTTTTTGGGAGGTGGGTTGAGTAATGGTAGGAAAGTGTGCATTCTTACTAGTACAGTACTACCATGTTGTACAACTCCAGGAGGCATCGTTCATGATGTAGTCTATATGAACGGTGCTGGTGGAACTCCATAGAATACAGTATGACTGGTGCCTACTGGAGTTAGTTGCTCTGGTATTCATGAGTTGAAGCAGGGAATAAAACAGTGGAAGAAAACAGACTGAAGTCATAAACGTAATGTAGGGAGGTCAGAGATAGCCTGTTCACTGGGATTCGGTGTTGAATAAGACACATTCCATACCCTCAGAGAGCTTACAGTCTAATGTCCATACCTAAATACTACAAAGTCTGATAAGCTTTGATAGGAAGAAGCTTGAGTTGCCATGGGACAACAGAAGGGACCAGCCTGGTTGGGGAAAGGAGATCCGCCCAGAAGTGATGATATCTATGTCAAATCCTGAAGTTCCTTAGGAACTAGCGAGATGGAAAGATAAAGAAGGGCTTCTAGATAGAGGAAATAGCATGTGCAAAGGCCTGGAGGGAGCTACAAGTGGCTCAGTATGGTGGGGGAGGAGAAAAGTGGAGGGTGGAAGAGGTGAAGACTGGAGACCTGAGTATAGGCCATGCTCTTGAAAAATCACAAAAAGTTCTTTTTCTTTCATAAGACTTACTGTGAAATAGTTCAGACTTACAAAAGGGTATATAAAAATGATATAAAGAGCACCGTGTCCCCATTACCCTGTCCAACAATGACAGGAGCCAATATAGGCAAGGACCAGGCTTTAGGTCACCCCTCTTTTCCTTCCAAAGCTATTAAAGAGTGGAAATAATTTAATGAAGAGAAGATTAAATATAGTAACAAATACCTAGAATCATATGGAAAAATTAATTAAATGCATTCCTAGGGAATGCAAACCATTAGTATACTATCTAGGAATAATGGGATTTTCATGAGTTTTTAAAGCAGTGTCTAGAGAATAAATATCACTGGACGTCTTGTTATAGCTGATTTTTCATTTTCTTTGAATATGTGAATAAATTATTTTGTAGAACTCAATTGATGGCTACATATAGAAAGGGAGGGAAGAGGAAAATAAAAATGGGACTATGAACACGTATTTCAGTTTTAGCATGATAGTTAGGAAAAATGTTAAACATACATTATGAACATTTTTAAACATTTATAACCATATCCTTGTGACAAAATATACTTGGCCTTTTCAATTTCTCTAGGGCTGTACAGACATTTCTTGGAGATATTGCGGGTTTGGTTCCAGACCACTACAATAGAGTGAATATTGCAATAAAGCGGGTCACATGAATTTTTTGGAGCCCTAGTGGTGCAGTGGTTAAGACCTCAGCTGCTAACCAAAAGGTTGGCAGTTCTAATCCACCAGCCACTCCTTGGAAACTCTCTGTCCTATAGGGTCGCTAGGAGTCAGAATCAGCTCGACAGCAATGGGTTTTTTTAGTGCATATAAAAGTTATGTTTACACTATACTGTAGTCTATTAAGTGTGTATTAAGTGCATTATGTCTACAAAAGCAATGTAAAAAACGCTAATCATCATCTGAGCCTTCAGCAAGTCATAATCTTGCTGGTTGAGGGTCATGTCTTGATGTTGATAGCTGCTGACTGATCAAGGTGGTGGTTGCTGAAGGCTGGGGTGGCTATGGCAATTTCTTAAAATAAGACAACAGTAAAGTTTGCTGCATTGATCGACTCTTCCTTTCACAAAAGATTTCTCTGTAGCATGTGATGCTGTTTGATAGCATTTTACCCACAGTAGAACTTTCAAAATTGCAGTCAGTCCTCTCAAACCCTGCCACTGCTTTGCAAACTAACTTTATGTAATATTCTAAATCCTTCGTTGTCATTTCAACAATGTTCACAGCATCTTCACCAGGAGTAGATTCAATCTCAAAAAAACTACTTTCTTTGCTCATGCATAAGAAGCAACTCCTCATCCATTAAAGTTTTATCATGAGATTGCAGCAATTCAGTCACATCTTCAGGCTCCACTTCTAATTCTAGTTCTCCTGCTATTTCCACCACATCTGCAGTTACTTCCTCCACTGAAGTCTTCAACCCCCTCAAAGTTATCCATGAGGGTTGGAATCAACTTCTTCCAAATTCCTGTGAATGTTGATATTTTCACCTCCTCCCATGAATCATGAACGTTCTTAATGGCATCTAGAATGGTGAATCCTTTCCAGAAGGGTTTCAATTTATTTCGCCCAGATCCATCAGAGGACTCACTATCTATGGCAGCTATAGCCTTACAGAATGTATTTCTTAAATAGTAAGACTTAAAAGTCAAAATTACTCCTTGATCCATAGGCTGCAGAATGGATGTTGTGTTAGCACATGTGAAAACAACATTAATCCCCTTGTACATCTCCATTAGAGCCCTTGGGTGACCAGATGCACTGTCAACGAGCAGTAATATTTTGAAAGGAATTTTTTTTCTGAGCAGTAGTTCTCAACAGTGGGCTTAAACTATTTACTAAACCATGTTGTAAATAGATGTGTTGTCATCCGGGCTTTGTTGTTGCATTTATAGAGCACAGGCAGAGCAGATTTAGCATAATTCTTAAGGGCCCTAGGATTTTCAGAATGGTAAATGAGCATTGGCTTCAGCTCAAAGTCACCAGTTGCAGTAGCCCTAACAAGAGAGTCAGCCTGTCCTTTGATGCTCTGAAGCCAAGCATGGACTTCTTCTCTCTAACTATGAAAGTCCTAGACGGCATCTTCTTCCAATAGAAGGCTGTTTCATCTACACTGAAAATCTGTTGTCTAGTGTAGCCACCTTCATCGATTATCTTAGCTAGATCTTCTGAATAACTTGCTGCAGTGGCACCTTGCGCTTTTATGTTATGGAGATGGTTTTTTTCCTTAAACCTCATGTACCAACCTCTGCTAGTTTCAAACATTTCTTCTGCAGCTTACTTACCTCTGTCAGCCTTCATGGAATTGAAGAGAGTTTGGGCCTTTCTCTGGATTCAGCTCTGGCATAAGAGAATGTTGTGGCTGGTTTTATCTTCTATCCAAACCACTAAAACTTTCTCCATATCAGTAACAAGGCTGTTTCACTCTTTTAACATTCATATGTTCACTGGAGTAGCACTTTTAATTTCCTTCAAGAACTTTTCCTTTGCATTCACAACTTGGCCAACTGGCGCAAGAGGCCTAGCTTTCAGCCTATCGAGGCTTTCAACATGCCTTCCTCACTAAGCTTAATCATTTCTAGCTTTTGATTTAAAGTGAGAGACATTCGATTCTTCCTTTCACTTGAACACTTAGAGGCCATTGTAGGGTTATTAACTGGCCTAATTTCAGTATTGTCGTGTCTAAGGGAATAGGGTGTCCTGAGGAAAGGGAGAGAGACAGGGGAATGGCTGGTTGTGGAGAAGTCAGAACACACACATTTATCAATTAAGTTCTCCATCTTATATGGGTATGGTTTGTGGTGCCCCAAAACAATTACAATAGTAACATCAAAGATCACGGATCACAGATCACCAGATGGATATAATAATAATGAAAAAGTTTGCATATTGTGAGAATTACCAAAATGTGACCCAGAGACGTGAAGTGAGCACATGCTGCTGGAAAAATGACCCAGATAGACTTGCTGGATGCAGGGTTGCCACAAACTTTCAGTTTGTAAAAAACGCAGTATCTGTGAAGCACAAAAATGCAAAGCACAATGAAAAGAAATATACGTGTATTTACTAGTACAATCTCATTCCCTATGCTGTTCCAGCAATAGTTTGACCACATCCTGAAAGTAAAGTTGCAGAACTCAGCATATGATCACATAATTGATTAAATATGATAAAGCATTGTGAATCTCAGGTCATTGTTTCTTCTTTTGCTTTATTTTAATGGTATTTCAATACAATTTTTAATAAATTAAAAACTCTTGTCTAAGAAAAGAAAAACAAAACATTACTAATACAATTTGGCCCGCTGGGTGTTGTCGTTGTTAAGTGCTGTCGAATCGGTTCCAACTCCTAGCAACCCTATGGACAACAGAATGAAACTCCCCAGTCCTGCGCCATCCTCACAATTGTTGCTATGTTTATGCCCATTGTTGTAGCCACTGTGTCAATCCATCTTGTTGAGGATCTTCCTCTTTTTCTCTGACCCTCTACTTTACCAAGCATGATGTCCTTCTCGAGGGACTGGTCCCTCCTGATAACAGGTCCAAAGTATGTAAGTACTCACCATCCTTGCTTCTAAGGAGCATTCTGGCTATACTTCTTCCAAAACAGACTTGTTCATTCTTCTGGCAGTCCATGGTATATTCAATATTCTTCGCCAACACCACAATTCAAAGGCATCAATTCTGCTTCAGTCTTCCTTGTTCATTGTCCAGCTTTCAAATGCATATGAGGCAATTGAAAATACCATGGCTAGGGTCAGGCATACCATAGTCCTAAGGGTGACATCTTTACTTTTCAACACTTTAAAGAGATCTTTTGCAGCAGATTTGCACACTGCAATGTGTCTTTTGATTTCTTGACTGCTGCCTTCATGGGCATTGATTGTGGATCCAAGTAAAATGAAATAAATCCTTGACAACTTCAGTATTTTCTCCATTTATCATGAGTTTACTTATTGGTCCAGTTGTGAAGATTTTTGTTTTCTTTATTTTGAGGTGTAATTTTCAAGTCCTCTTCACTTTCAGCAAGCAAGTTTGTGTCATCTGCATATCACAGGTTGTTAATGAGTCTTCCTCAAATCCTGATGTCATGTTCTTCTTCATATAGTCCAACTTCTCGGATTATTTGTTCAGCATACAGATTTAACAAGTATGACGAAAGGATACAGCCATAATGCACAACTTTCCTGGTTTTAAACCACACATTGTCACCTTTTCCTGTTTGAACAACCTACTCTTGTTCTATGTACAGGTTCCTCATGAGCACAATTAAGTGTTCTGGAATTCCCATTCTTCACAATGTTATCCATAATTTGTTATGATCCATGCAATTGAATGCCTTTGTATAGTCAATAAAACACGTATAAACATCTCTCTGGTATTCTCTGCTTCCAACCAAGATCTATCAGACATCAGCAATGATATCCCTCATTCCAAGTCCTCTTCTGAACCCAGCTTGAATTTCTGGCAGTTCCCTGTTGATGTACTGCTTCAATGATTTTTGAATTATCTTCAGCATAATTTTACTTGCATGTGATATTAATGATATTGTTCAATAATTTCCACATTCGGTTGGATCAATTTCTTTGAAATAGGCATAAATATGGATCTCTTCCAGTCGGTTGACCAGGTAGCTGTCTTCCAAATTTCTTGGCATAGCTGAGTGAGCACTTCCAGCATTGCATCTGTTTGTTGAAACATCTCAATTGGTATTCCGTCAATTCCTGGAGTCTTGTTTTTTGCCAATGCCGTCAGTGCAGCTTGGACTTCTTCCTTCAGTACCACTGGTTCTTAATCATATGCTACCTCCTGAAATGTTTGAATGTCTACCAATTCTTTTTGGTACAGTGACTCTGTATTTCTTCCATCTTCTTTTGATGCTTCCTGTGGCATTTAATACTTTCCCCATAGAATCCTTCAATATTGCAACTCGTGCCTTTTTAATTCAGTTCTTTCAGCTTGAGAAATGCCAAACATGTTCTTCTCTTTTGGTTTTCTCCTCCACGTCTTTGCATATTTCATTACAATACTTTACTTTGTCTTCTTGAGCCGCCCTTTGAAATCTTCTGTTTCAGCTCTTTTACTTCATCATTTCTTCTGTTTGCTTTAGCTATTCTACATTCAAGAGCAAGTTTCGAGTCTCTTCTGACATCCATTTTGGTCTTTTTTTTCTTCTTCTTTTTTCTTTTATGTCTTTTTTAGAGAGGACCCCTGGGTACCTCTCACCAATCACAACCACCTTACTCCCCCCAGAAGAGCCCACCACTTGGTGTTTATCATTGCAAAGATTTCTTCATACTTGTTCTACATATGTTGTTGTTAGTTGCTGTTAAGTCAGTTCCTTCTCATGGTGACCCATGTACAAACATTGCCTGGTCTGCATCATCTTCATGATTGTTGCTGTGCTTAGGTCCATTGTTGTGGCCACTGTGTATCTGGAGTGACTTCCAACCTAGGGGGCTCATCTTCCAGCACTATACTCAACAACATTCTATTGTGATCCATAGGGTATTCATTGGCTAATTTTCAGAAGTAGATAACCATGCCTTTCTTCCTAGTCTATCTTAGTCTTGAAGCTCTGCTGAAACTTGTTCAGCATGAGTGACTCTGCTGGTATTTCAAATTCCAGTGGCATAGCTTCCAGCATCATAGCAGCACCGAAGCTACCACAGTACAAGAAAGTGACAGATGGGTGAAGGTCTACATATGTAGGTATCCTTAGACAATGGATTATATTGGAGTGCATGTTTTAAAACTTTATATTAATGGAATCATTCAGTATGTATTGTTTTGTAATTTGGTTTCCTCCCAGCTTTCCTCATATGTTTAGGAGATTCATCCACATTGATACATTCAGCTTCAGTACATTTATTCATTTTTACTGTGTAGAGAATTTCATTATGTAAGAGTATCATACTTTATTCATTTTCCTGTTGAGAGACAACTAGATTTTTTATAATTTAAATAATGCTCCTATCAACATTCTAATACATACTTCCTTAGGCACATATGCAAGAAGTTCTTTAAATACATACTTTGGAGTAGACTTGGTAGATAATAGGGTATTTGCATCTTAAGTTTTAGTAGATAATGGGGCCATTAATACACTGCTAGTGGGAATGTAAGGAGCTCCGGTGGTGCAACAGGTAAGCACTCAGCTGCTAACCAAAAGGCTGGCAGTTCAAACCCACCCAGTGGCTCTGAGGGAGAAAGAGCTGGCCATATGCTCCCATAAATATTACAGCCTAGGAAACGCTATGTGATAGTTCTACTCTGTCATATAGGATCCCTATGAATCGAAACTGACTCGACCGCACCTAACAAAAACAACAGTGGGAATGTAAATTACAAAGAGGGTGTAGCAAGTTACACTCTCATAAGCAGTGTATCAGAATTCTCATTGCTCCATGTCAACACCTAACCTTTATCAGGCTTTACAATTTTGACCACTGTACTGAGTGTCAAATAGTTCTCATTGTGGTTTTAGTTTTAATTTCCCTAATGACTAGTGACACTAAGCATATTTTCTTGCTTATTGGCTACTGTTGGGTTTCCTCTTGGATGAATTACCTGTTCATATATTTTATCCACTTTCTGCGGGGTTCTTTGACTTTTACAATTGGTTTGTAGGAGCTCTTTATGTATTATGAATTATGATTCTTTGCCACTCCCTGAAAGGTCTTAACAAGAGAGTCACACCTTGTATTTAGTCTTTCGAGTTGCTGTCTAAATCTCCTTTGTTGTCCTTCAAGAATGAGCCCTTTGGGCCTGTAAGTCCTCTTGATTTGGAATCTCACCATCTTAACTGGCTTGATCTAGGTGACTTGTGAGATTCGTATGTTTTACTGATTAACTCATTCATTAAACAAATGTTTGTGAAGCAAATATTATGAGTCAATCACTGTGCTAAGTGCTAGGGACACAGTAGTGTAAAAAATCGTGCAAGGTCTCTGCCTTTATAGAACTTATATCTTAGTACCCAAACCCATTGCCGTTGAGTCGATTCTGACTCATAGTGACCCTTTAGGACAGAGTAGAACTGCGCCCACAGGATTTCCAAGGAGTAGCTGGTGGATTTGAACTGCCAACCTTTTGGTTAACAGTCAAATGCTTAACCACTGCTCCACCAGGGTTCCTTATATTTTAGTAGGAAGAGAGATATTAAATAAATAATCACAAAATAAATATTTAATTACAAATAGGGATAAATGCTTTGATGAAACATGACAAGATAACAAGGGGACTTGACCATGAGTTGAGGAAGCCTTTCTGTTGAAGTGACATTTAAGCTGATCTTTGAAAGATAAGTAAAGTTAGCCAGGCAGAGGGAGGATAAAGAGCTAACTAAGGCCCTGAGTTAGAAATGAGTTGGGTGCACTAGAGGAAAGGAAAGAAAACCAGTGGGGCCAGAGCATAGTGAGAGGGGAGGTGGCCTGAGATAAGGAGAGCTGTAAGCAGGGCCGTGCACAGAGGGCCTTGTGGTCATAGTAAGGAGTTTACATCTTCTTCTGAGTGCAATGGGAAGGTGTTAGAAAGTTATTAGCATTTTTAAAACATTGCTCAGTGTGCCATGGAGAGGATAGATTGGAAGGGATGGGAAAAGATATGAAGAGATCGTTTGCTATGGATTGAATTGTGTCCCTCCAAAATGTGTATCAACTTGGCTAGGCCATGATTCCCAGTGTTATGTGATTGTCCATAATTTTGTCATCTGATGTGATTTTCCTATGTGTTGTCTATCTCTATGATATTAATGAAGCAGGTTTAGAGGCAGTTATGGTAATGAGGCAGGACGCAATCTACAAGATTAGGTTGTGTCTAGAGGCAACCTCTTTTGAGATATAAAAGAGAGAAGTGAGCAGAGAGACATGGGGACCCCATACCACCAAGAAAGTAGTTCCAGGAGCACAGCACGTCCTCTGGACCCGGGATCCCTGCACTGAGAAGCTCCTAGACCAGGGGAAGATTACGACAAGGACCTTCCTCCAGAGCCAACAGGGAGGGAAAGACTTCCCCTGGAGCTGGACTGCTAGCATAAATAGACTGTGAGAGAATAAATTTCTGTTTGTTAAAGCTATCCACTTGTGGTATTTCTGTTATAGCAGCACTAGATAACTAAGACACCATTTAGGAAGCTGTAGTGATGATTGAGGAGAGACACACGGTGGATTAGACCATAGGAGAGCAGAGAGGAGAGAAAAGGATAGATTCGAAACAGGAAATTTTGGAGACAGAACTGACTCTGTTAGGTGATGGAGGTGGTGGTCAGGTGACCAGGGTTAACTTCCAGGCTTGAGCAACTGAATCAATGGCAGTGGCATTTACTGAGAAGAGAAAGGCTGAAGCATGGGCCTATTTTTTGATGGTGAAGAAGATTGCAGTGGGTTGAATTTTTTCAATGGTGGAAAAGATATATCCATGCCCTGAGCCCTGGAAAAGAAGCCCTGGTGGTAAGGTGGTTAAGTGCTCACCTGCTAACTGAAAGGTTGTCTGTTTGAACCCACCAGCTACTCAGTGGGAAAAAGATGTGGCTGTCTGCTTCTGTAAAGATTCCCAGCCTTGGAAACCCTATGAGGCAGTTGTACTCTGTCCTATAAGGTCGCTATGAGTTGGAATTCGACTCAAAGGCAATGGGTTTTGGCCTAAACCCTGGAACCTGTGGACGTAATACTACTTGGATAAAAGGTGTTTGCCAATGTAATTAAGAATCTCGGGATGAGATCATCTTGGATTATCTGGGTAGGCTTTAAATCCAATAATAAGTGTCCTTAGAACACAGAGAAGAAGGCCATGTGATCACAGAGGCGGAAGCCTGAGTGAGCAGCCACAAACTAAGGGACGCTGGCAGCCTCAGAAGCTGAGGCAAGAGGCAAGGAAAGATTCGTCCCTAGAACTTCTGGAGAGAACATAGCTCTGCTGACACCTTGATTTTGAACTTCTAATCTCCAGAACTCTGAGAAAATGAATTTTTGTTGTTTTAAGCTGCCCAGTTTGTGGTAATTTGTTATGGCAGCTCTAG
Organism: Trichechus manatus latirostris; assembly: GCF_000243295.1. Classification (NCBI taxonomy): domain Eukaryota; kingdom Metazoa; phylum Chordata; class Mammalia; order Sirenia; family Trichechidae; genus Trichechus; species Trichechus manatus. Next base: position 23,114,327 of record NW_004443945.1, on the reverse strand, counting down.
GAAACTAATACAAGGATCAAGAGTTTTAGAAACGTTATGTTTGAGATGATTTCTCTCCACAGAACTCTGATTTTCTTGTCTTAAATCTCAGGCCAGTATCTTCAGAACCTACTTTCTTGCCTTGTCACATTGGTCCTCCTAACTGGGATGGAAGCCTTGCCTGGAGCCCCATCTTGGAGAGTGTAGTTCTCACCACACTGACGGTGACCACTGGCATCTCCACTCTCTGTTGCCTGCATTCTTTGCCTAGGTTTTGCTTGGCTTCCTTGGACCCCCAGCTCCCACTCTCATCTCCCCGCAGGACTGACTATTTTCAGAGTTGTAACTAGGTGATTTTCAGAGTTGTTGCAATGGCCTTATTGACTTTGACTTCCAAAGGCACCTGGATGCGGTCTCTGAAGTAGTGAAGCCCTTCTGTGCCAACGACCACCAGGAAACATACACTGAAGCAAAATCAGTGTGTTTGCTATGCAAACTCAGCTTCACAGAAGCATGTCCCCGCCTCCTTCCCAGATGGCTTCCTTCAAGCCCCTCAGTAAGGGGATATTTGTCATGGTTGTTTTTATGGCATCCCAGCACCTTTGAACATCTTTCCTGTGTTTGGGAAACGAAGCCCTCATGGGTCCCACTGTCTAAGAAAGAATCTAGAAACTCTCTTTCCCCACCTCTTTTGCTACTTGGCAGAGGCATGAGACTTAGCCTCTGGCAGTCAGATGCACCCAGGTGAGACCTAAATCAGAAGCAGGTTTTAGGAGGAAGGAGGTGCTGTTGTACAGAATCCATGATGGTTAGGGTATAGGAAGACACCCACCATTCCAAGTCATCTGAGGCAGGATCTGAGGGGCAGCAGCCTGAGGCCGGCTTTGGCAGTAAGAACTGCATCTTGGACCCGGTGGAGATAACTGTGAGTTCTCCACGGGTCTGTCTAGTGGTGCCATCTGAATGCTGGCCCTGCTGTGTAGTCTCCACGCTCGATTCTCTACCTTTCTGGAGAGTCTTAAGCTTCCTAACACCCTTTCATGCAATGAAATCCCTTTCTTGGGAGTCTCTTGATGTGCCCTTCATGGTTGCAAGATGACTACATAGTTCTTGTCACTAAGCCCTCAATTTGAAGGCTAACTGAGCTTCTTTTTTTTCATTGTTGTTGTTGCTGTGTGCCATAAAATCAATTCCAACTCATAGCAATATATATTTCAGAGTAGAACTGCTGCCTAGGAATTCCCAGGCTATAATCTTTACGGGGAGCCAAAATACAACCTTGAGTATATCTCACCCAAATTTGTAGACTATCTCAAGAATACATTTGATGCATTGAATACTATGTACTGAAGACCAGACAAGTTGTGGGATGACATCAAGAATATCATACATGAAGAAAGCAAAAGGTCATTAAAAAGACAAGAAAGAAAGAAAAGACCAAAATGGATGTCAGAAGAGACTACGAAACTTGCTCTTGAACACAGAGTAGCTGAAGTGAATGGAAGAAATGATGAAGTAAAAGAGGTGAACAGAAGATTTTAAAGGGCGGCTTGAGAAGACAAAGTGAAGTATTATAATGACATGTGCAAAGACCTGGAGTTAGAAAACCAGAAGCGGAGCACCCACTCAGCATTTCTCAAGCTGAAAGAACTAAAGAAAAATTCAAGCTTTGTGTTGCAATTTTGAGAGATTCTATGGGTAAAATATTGAAGGACACAGGAAGCATCAAAGAAGATGGAAGGAACACAGAGTTGCTGTACCAAAAAGAATTGGTCGACGTTTAACCATTTCAAGAGGTAGCATATGATCAATATCTGGTGGTATTGAAGGAAGAAGTCCAAGCATTGAAGGCACTGGTGAAAAACAAGGCTCTAGGAATTTATGGAATACCAATTGAGATGTTTCAAGAAACAAATGCAACACTTGAGGTGCTCACTTGTCTATGCCAAGAAATTTGGAAGACAGCTACCTGACCAACAGATCGGAAGACATCCATATTTGTGCCCATTCCAAAGAAAGGTGATCCAACAGAGTGCAGAAATTATTGAACCATATCATTAATATCATACACAAGTAAAATTTTGCTGAAGATAATTCAAAAACGGTTGCAGCAGTAAATCAACAGGGAACTATCAGAAATTCAAGCTGGATTCAGAAGAGGACGTGGAACCAGGGATATCATTGCTGATGTCGGATCTTGGCTGAAAGCAGAGAATACCATAAAGACGTTTACCTGTGTTTTATCGACTATGCAAAAGCATTCGATTGTGTGGATCGTAACAAATAACGGATAACATTGCAAAGAATGGGAATTACAGAAAACTTACTTGTGCTCATGTGGAACCTGTACATAGATCAAGAGGCAGTCCTTCGATCAGAACAAGGGGATACTGTGTGGTTTAAAATCAGGAAAGGTGTGCATCAGGGTTGTATCCTTTCACCATACTTATTCAATCCGTATGCTGAGCAAATAATCAGAGAAGCTGCACTATATGAAGAATAAGAGGGCATCAGGATTGGAGGAAAACTCATTAACATTCTGCGATATGCAGATGACACACCATTGCCTGCTGAAAGTGAAGAGAACTTGAAACACTTACTGATGAAGATCAAAGACTACAGCTGTCAGAATGGATTACGCCTCAACATAAAGAAAACAAGAATCCTCACAACTGGACCAATAAGCAAAATCATGATAAACGGAGAAAATATTGAAGTTGTCAAGGATTTCATTTTATTTGGATCCACAGTCAATGCCCATGGAAGCAGCAGTCAAAAAATCAAATGACATATTGCATTGGGCAAATCTGCTGCAAAAGACCTCCTTAAAGTATTGAAAAGCAAAGATGTCACTTCAAGGATTAAGGTGCACCTGACCCCCGCCATGGTATTTTCAGTTGCCTCATATGCATAAGAAAGTCAGACAATGAATAAGGAAGACCAAAGAAGAATTGATGCCTTTGAATTATGGTGTTGGTGAATATACAATGGACTGTGAAAAGAATGAACGAATCTGTGTTGGAAGAAGAACAGCCAGAGTGTTCCTTAGAAGTGAAGATGGCAAGACTTCATCTGATGTACTTCGGACATGTTATCAGGAGGAACCAGTCCCTGGAGAAGGATATCATGCTTAGTAAGGTAGAGGGTCAGTGAATAAAAAGGAAGACCCTCAAGGACATGGATTAACACAGTGGCTGCAACAATGGACTTAAACATAGCAATGATTGTGAGTATGGAGCAGTACCAGGCAGTATTTCATTCTGTTGTACATAGGGTCACTATGAGTCAGAACTGAGTCAACAGCACCTAATAACAAGAACAACAATCTTTATGGGAGCAGGTCTCCAGGTCTTTTCTCCTACGGGGCCGCTGGTGGATTCAACTGCCAACTTTTGGGTTAGCTGCCGAGAGCTTAACCATTGAGCCACCAGGGCTCCTGTCTCCTTTCATTAGGGAGGAAAAATATTTCCCAGATGCTTCCCTGCAGACTTGCTGTTATGAATTGTGTCCCCCCAAAATATGTGTTGTAAATTCTAACCTCTATGCCTGTGGTTATAATTACATTTGGGAATGGGTTGTCTTTGCTATGTTAATGAGACAGGATTAGTGTAGGGTGTGTCTTGAGTTAATCTCTTTTGAGATATAAAGGAGATTAAACAAGCAAGCAAAAGAAACAGAGATTAGGAAAGAAAGTTGCCAAGCCATATGAAGATCATCCAGGAGCTGAAGCTTAAAAGAGACAAGGACCTTCTTCCAGAGCTGACAGAGTGAGAAAGATTTCTCCTAGGGCCAGTGCTCTGAATTTCAGACTTCTAGCCTCTTAAACTGTGAGAAAATAATTTTCTGTTTGTTAAAGCCATCCACTTGTGGTATTTCTGTTATAGCGGCACTAGATAATTAGACATTTACTTATGCACCTCACTGGCCAGAAGTGGGTCACATGACTACTATAGTTGCAAGGGAAGCTTGAAAAGTGTGTATCTGGCTTTTATTTGGCTTCTATAGTGGGACTGAGCAAGAGAAAGATGACCAGGAATGGCTATTTGGTAACCACTGTTGTGTGTTGTGCAGATATTTGCAAGCACTGTAAGTCTTCAGATTTTTGTTTCCTTGTTTTCCAATGTCTGCTTCTTTACCAGGGCCCTCTGAAGTTTTAGGAGATCTTTCTTTGTATCCTGGTCCTTGCAACTTGATTTAACTTAGAAAAATTTTGCAGTTGTTTTCACCTTCTTTCCTAGACAGGGTATATATCACCAAAACTTTAAGGAGACACAGCATGGCCCAGGTTTAAGGAACTTAGTTTTGTGATTGTATATTGTTAAAGAGCCAGAGTCCTGGTTTTTAAGTGAGAATTTTCTATACCTGGTTCGATTTTTGTTTAAATAAATGACTTTAATATGACTTTTTTTTAAGGGAAAAGAATCCACTTTCTGTGAGTCTGTCTTGCCAGTAGAAGGCTGCTAACTGTATGGATCTTTCAAATAAGACCAATTGCTGATAATAAAAGGCATTTGACAGGAAGCTCTGAGGAATAGGTTCCAGACCCAAGAAGACTGAGTGCTTTGTTTAATGGTCACCTTCAGAAATCACTGTTTTATGTTTTTATGATGTATCGGTTGACCCTGAACTTCAGCGAGTCACATAATTCTTACAGCCTTTCCACTCCTGCTGTGTAAGTGTAAATCTCACTGACAATGACCGCTCTATCTATTGGCCTGTTCCCAACCTCCGTTTGGGCAACATGGAAGCAAATATCCTTTCTTGTCTTCTGAGCTTTTCCTTGAGCTTGGTAAGTACATCGCTCTCGTACAAAGGCCAATAATTTACCTTGGGTTACACTTTTCAGTATTATTTGTGGGAGTTTCTGGTTGATGGTCGATGGTCCTTAGAAGCTTTGGGGCAAAGTTGTTTGGGGCAAGAGGGATGGAGGCAGAAGGACCAGATAGAACAATGGCCCTAAGTTGGCATCAGCACGGAGGCCAATGTGATGGGGTGGATTAAGCAAGCGGCAAGGTGGGGGAGACGAGGTCAGAGAAGGAACGGGGGTCAGCTTAAATCCAGACTCATAGAATATTAAGGCCTTTGGCTTTTACTCAGAGTGAAATGGGGGTCACTGGAGGGTTTTGAGTAAAGGAGTGATATGACTTGGAGTCTGTTTTAAAAAGATCACTCTGGCTGCAGTGTTGACAATAGACTGTAGGAAGCAAAGATGGCAGCAGGGAGACTTGCTGAGTAGCCACTGCAGTATCCAGGCACTAGACCATGTGACTAGGGCTGGTCCGTAGTGGAGGGGCTGAGAAGTGGTTGTCCCATGCTTTTAGTTGGGGGTGGGGGGATGCAGAAAGGAACTGAGTGTTGAGAACAAGTGAGTCTGCCCCACTGGGGTCACCATAGTGATGGGGCCTGTGAACGTACCCAGGAGCTTTGAGGTGTACAGTCCATACCTGTTGCCATCGAGTCAATTCAGACTCACAGTGAGCCTATAGGACAGAATAGAACTGCCCCATACAGTTTCCAAGGAGCAGCTAGTGGATTCGAACTGCCGACCTTTTGGTTAGCAGCTGAGCTCTTAACCACTGTGCCACCAGGGCTCCAGACAGTCCATAGACCAGAGGAAAGATGTGGCTGACACTAACAGCAAGAGCCAAGGTGGGACCAAGTCAGCCAGTGGGGGTCACTGTGCCCTGTCCTGGACAAGGAAACAGACCACACATCTCACCAGCTGTAGACACTTCAGAAGAGTTTGCAGTAGACAGAGGCCAATGCCCAGATACTGAGAGCCACCCCAGTGCTCACCAGGAGGTCAGGGAACCTGCAGAGAAGGGCAGCATGGGATACACCTCCTCTCAATGCCCTGAGGATAAGAAAAACATCACCTTGTGCCCACTCACTGTGCTAAGCAGGAGGAGTGGTGGGGGGACCCTTTGAAGAAAAGACATAGCCTTGAACATGAGTTTGAACTTTAAGAGATTTTTACCCCAAATGAAATTGCTTTAATGGGAAGAGACTGAGTAAACTTAAATTAATAAACTTAAATAATAGCAGGCTTATTATTATTTGTTTTACTATCCTTAGGAATGAGGGCTTTTGAGCAGGCTCAATTCAGATACAGAAAAATAAAACAAGTAATAGTTATGCACACTGGAAAAGCATTGTGTGAATTTCCAACCTCTGATATAGTCGTTAACAATTGGAAAAAATAATTGTGATCCTTTTTGATAACAGTGAAGGATTCTGGCTCCTGAGTCGTTCTGGTTGGCTTCTCTGCCTAAAGGAGTGACTTAATGGTTGGCATTTTCCATAGAAAGGAGCGCTGGTGGCTCAATGGTTAAATGCTCAGCTGCTAACTAAACGGTTGGCAGTTAGAACCCACCCAGCAGCTCCACAGGAGAAAGACCTGGGAATTGGATTATAGCTTAGAAAACCCTATGGGGCAGTTCTACTCTGTCATATAGTGTCACTGTGAGTCAGAATCAACCAGACAGCACACGACAACAACAACATTTCCCACAGAAGGGCTAGTATGCTGGTGGAGGAGATATGTGGGTCAGATTGGCCTTTCCTTCTTGGCAAATCAGGGGAGTCCTAACTGTACTGGGTCTGGATAGGGCTGAACTTCCTGTGTCCCAGGATGCTTTGCAGACTGTGGAATCAACACACAGGCCCATACAAGTAACTTGTCAGGAGGCAAAATAGTGAAGTCATTATTTCAGTTTTGCACACCTGAAGAAAACGACCATGCTTCAAGTTGGTAAAAGCACTGAAACATGTGGTGTCCCCTTTCCTAAAAATCTGTGACCCTGCTTCTAGCCAGCCACAGTCCTTGGGTTCCTGAGGAGCTGATGTTCCTTAGGAGCTATCTTACTCCTGTTTGTTTCCTGCATGTAAATCAGCGAGGTGACTGAATATGCTATTCTCAGCTTTGCAAATGCTCTCTCAGAGGGTACATCGCCCTTCCTCAGGCCGCTCTGGGGGTCCAGTGAGGAAAAAGACATTTTCTTGGAGCCTGGCCCACTTATTACTTCACTCTCTGTGCATGCTGTGATGTCAGACTCTACCTTAAACCCTTGCAAAGGGATGAAGCCAGCCCCAGTAAGCCTGGGAGTGTAGGGGAGATGCAGTCAGTTCTAGAAGTTTTGGGGAGAAGTTGAGCTTGAGAAGGCAGAGTCACATTTCCCACCTCTACTGGGAAAGAATACAGCACCTTCTGTTGACATGATGGAGGAGGCTGGGAAGATGGATGGCAGGGTGCTGGCTCCCATCTGCCCTGGTAATGGTGGCCTCTCCACCATCTCTGTAATCTGAGAACCATGGTGCTGGCAGCCTGTGCAGGCCTCGTGTATGAGCTCTGGGGAGGGGAGAGTGGGGGCTGAAGCTCTGCCAGCAAAGTGCGGTCGGACCTGTTCCTTGGCATGTGCCTGGATGTGATTTGCTCGCCTCAGTACCAGACCGCGGGCTTTGTGTGAACTGACAGATAATTAGAAACTACCAGCAGACTGCATCTTGTCTGGCTTTTCTCCAGACACTGTCCTTGCCAGTCCAGAGGGGCTCTGAGATCCTGCTGTTTTGTGGATTAGAAGGAGAAAAGTCAGGGAGCACCCTGCCTTGTTCCACAATGAATTTAAGGCCATTTGGAAAGATGAACACAACCCAACAAGATGGCACATGACTCTCCATAAATATGTGGAAAAGGTGGTTAAAGGGAGAACGATGGATAAAGCAGGATACTGACAGGAGTCAGAAATGCAGGGAGCCACGCAGTCCTTGACTTCTTTAACCGGTGCTACCAAAATGGGAAGGAACCCCAGTGGTGGTGCAGTGATTAAGAGTTCTGCTAACTGAAAGACTGATGGTTTGAACCGACCAGCCCGCTGCATGAGAAAGATGTGGCAATCTGCTTTTCTAAAGATCACAACCTGGGAAACCCTAGGGGTCAGTTCTGCTCTTTCCTATAGGGTTGCTATGAGTTGGAATTGACTAGACAGCAATGGGTATAGGTATCAAAATGGGGATCACAATAGCACCTACCTCAAAGGGTTGTGGGGGATTCAATGAGTCTAATGTGAACTGAAGGAGCCCTGGTGGTGCAATGGTTAAGTGCTCAGCTGCTAACCGATAGGTTGGACGTTCAAACCCACCCAGCTGCTCCACGGGAGAAAGACCTGGCAATCTGCTCCCGTAAAGATTACATAAACCCTATGGGGCAGTTTTACTTGTTGAAATCCACTTGACGATGCCTAATAACAACAACAATGTGAAGTAGTTATCATGATGCCTAAACATAGTAAAACCAAACCCAAACCCATTCCCTTCCAGTTGACTCCGACTCATAGCAACTCTGTAGGACACAGGGTTTCCAAGGAGCAGCTGACAGATTCGAACTTCAGACCTTTTGGTTACCAGCCACGCACCACTGCACCACTAGGGCTCCCTAAACATGGGTAACACTCAATATATGTTAGCTGTTACTATTGTGGCAATGATTATTATTATTTCTATCGTGAGGCACTTCTAGGGAGGCAGTTTTGCCTAGTGGTTAAGAACATAGGATCTGCAGTCCGTTGATAGTGGACTTGAACCTGACTCTGGATTTACAGCCTCTGTGATCATGGGCAGGTTAGGTAACCTCTCTAAGCCTCAGTTTTCATATCTATTAAATGGAGATGATAGAATCTACCTCACAGAATTGTTATGAGAAATAAGGAAACAGGACTGTCAGGTCTGTCAGGCAAACTGGCAGTGATATCCAGATCCGGGTTCCAAAGGTTCGGGGTAATTTTTATTTAGTGTTGCTTGATGACCTACCCTGTGCTAAGCATGGGATTGAGCCCTGTGGGCAGTTGATGAAACAGTGAGTTGGGGTCCTCAAAGGAGCTTACCATCTAGTGCAGGAGGCAGACAACCTGCAAATCAGACAGCAGGGCAAATGGGGTGGCTGCAGATGAGAGGCCTGAGTGCTGAGTGGGAGCCTCGAAGTTCTGATGAGCAGAGTCCTAGGGAAGGATTGTTCTTCAATGATAAGAGTGTGCACCTGCAGGGTGAAGCCTCACTAGTACTCACCTGTTCAGCTGTCCTGGTTGTTAAAACATGGGAAGACTTTATAGTACTGGGTGGTAAAGGTCTGGGCACAGCAGGGGCCCCCGGCTCCCTGCCCAGCCCCTTGCTGAGTCCTGACTGCTTGGTTGGTTAATGTTTTGAATATCAGGCCTGAGTGTGACGGTGTACTCTGGGAAGAGATTCAGACCAAGGGCACTTGGGGCAGAAACGGGATATGCCTGAGGCCCATCAGTCTTTTTTGACCCTTTAGTTTTCTATACATATATATATTTTTTATCAGTTACCAGGTGCTTGTGTAAAAACAAAACTGTACATAATATTATGCATACATTTGTGTACTATACAGTGTTTGTTTGATAAACTGTTAATCTCTGAACCTGTTGTTTTCGAGTTGATTCTGACTCATAGCGACCCTAAAGGACAGAGAACTGTCCCATAGGGTTTCCAAGGTTGTAATCTTTACCAAAGCAGACTGCCACATCTTTCTCCCGTGGAGCAGCTGGTGGCTTCGAACTGCCAAGCTTTTGGTTAGCAGCTGAGCGCTTAACTACCATTCCACCAGGGCCGCTTCTTAATCTCTAAGAATGTAAAACAAAGTAAATGAAGGAATAAAGCTTAGGGCAGGGGTTCAGGGCTTATTATTTATCTATTCAGGGACCATCATCTTAAGACATAAAAGGGTTTGTAAGCCACAGGATGGAGCCCCTGGGTGGTGCAAATGGGTTAACATGCTCGGCTGCTAACTGAAAGGTTGGAAGTTCGAGTCTACCCAGAGGCATCTTGGCGCCTTGGAAGAAAGGCCCAGTGATCTACTTCTGAAAAATCAGCCATTGAAAACCCTATGGAGCCCAGTTCTACTCTGACATGCAAGGTCACCATGAGTTGGAACTGACTTGATGGCAACTGGTTTACTGGTTTCATTCAAAGGCTGCATGGAGACCCAAGGCTTTTATCTGCAAGGGAGTAACAGAAGTGGGGTTTCTGATTCTTCTAGTGGTGTGGAGGATGGTTCTGGTGATTTTCTGAGTCTCCCCAGTTGACTATAAATTAATGGGGCAGGGAAAAGCCATGTTACTTTTTCTGTATCTTCTTGTCCATTTTCCACGAGCTTTTATCATCATCTATTCACCTATCAATATCTGCTCTCAAGAAAGGCCTGATACATTCAGCAGCATAAAAGGTGGGGACTGACAAAGATAAAAGAAGAACCCATTTCAAAGGGAACTGTATTGGAGTAGGCACTAAGGTTTTGGCCAAAGAATTTTCTAAATGTGGTATGCCAAGAACAGGTCCTTCCAGTCATATCCTATTGGAAACTAAGTTTGGCCAGGCTTATGGCCTTCCTGAGCATACAGTAAACACTTAATAGATATTAGAGAGTGGCTTAGCTGAGTCTGTCAGCCTACTCATCAACAGCCTAATTAGGACATCATGTAGAGAAGAAAAAAATTTCTTTGGGCTGTTCTTATCTCAAAGCAACCTCTCAGTAGAAGAAAGAACTGCCAGGGAGTCCAGGGAGGTGGCTTGCTCTGGACTCTTCTCAGCCCATCTAGGGACCCTGTGGAGTCTATACACCTAACAATAGCTTGTGGAATTGGAGAAATCTGGAGGGACTGAGGTTTCCCAAGCCTATGTGACCTTCTGTTTTCAGCTGTTTTGCATCTTTAAGCCACCCCTGTCATTTTCTCAGGGCTATTCTCTGAAGCATTTGAAAGAAAAGAAACACCTTTCAGCATGTCTAAACTCAGAAGTCGGCCACAGAAGATGAATGCAACACAGTGAACTTTAAAATATTTTCCCACCCAACAGTTTCTTCCTGAGTCAATTTCTCCCTAGTGCTTTAGTCCTTTCCTGATAAACAAACAAAAACAAGACTCTAAGAAAAGGGAACAGTTCTTTCAAGTAGTTACCGGGCCAAGGCTCCAAACTCAATGATCTTCTAGAGGCCTGTAATTGTTAAGTTGGTTTCTTAAAACACTTCTTTCTTGTGTAGGTCTTTAAAGTTTTGAAAGCTTTTTCAGATCTGTTATCTCATTTATCAAAATGACAATTATTTGTGAAAGGACAGAGAAATTTAGGGCCAGAGGCCCAGGGATGTTCAGTGCTTGTTAGAAAATCATATAAAGTCCCTAGGTGTCACAAAAGGTTTGTGCTCCACTGCTAACCTAAAGGTTGGTGGTTTGAATCCACCCAGAGGCACTGCAGAAGATAGGCCTGGTGATCTGCTTCTATAACGATCACAGCCAAAAAAACCCTATGGAGTAGTTCTGCTTCTGTAACACACAGGGCCGCCATGAGTCAGAATCGACTCAATGGCAACTAACAACAACACACCAGAAGATCTTATAGCTGGTTGGCAACCAAAAGAAGGTCTTCAGAAATGACCCAACCACTGGGGGTGTGAGAGTCTGCTAGCCTCTGACAGCCTCAGGATTTCCATCCCAGCTGAGACAAATAACAAGTGTTTCCTTTTGTCCCCCAGTTAGTCAGGGCACACAGAGGGACCAGTGGAAACTGCTGGTGGAAGAGACATTGTTTATCTACGGTGAAAGAAATGATGACATAGATTGTGGGTTGGTTGGGCATGTCAGATGCCTCAGAATTACCAAAGCATTTGTTTTCATCATTAACCACAGCAACAAACATTTATGAAGCGCTAACTCTGTGCATGGCCCAAGGCAGGAAACAATGATGAATAAGATATGCTGTTTGTAGCTCATCCCAGGAGGTAAGGCACAGTTGTTTGAGAAAACACAAATGTCAACACAAGATGCTATTTGGTGGATGCCAAATGAGTAGTAGAGAAACAAGGGCTCAAAGAGTTTGAATGTGGAAGAGATCACTTTCTCCCGAGATGGTTGCTAGGGGGTTTTGGGAAAGAGGATCTCAAAAACTGCCAAAAAATAGACAGCTCTGGTGGCATAGTGGTGAAGAGCTGGGCTGCTAATCAAAAGGTTGGCAGTTCAAATCCATCAGCTGTTCTTAGAAACTCTATGGGGGCTATAGGATCACTATGAGTTGGAATTGACTCAACAGCAACTTTTTTTTTTTTTTTTGTGGTTGAGATAAGTAATGTAGGGAAATACACAAAGGCAAGAGAATTCAAGGCTACTTGGGGACCACGAGTAGATCAGTTTGGCTGGACTAGAGAGCCGATTTAGAAAAATAATGGGAGACAACATTGACAAGGTAAGTAGAATGGGGCTGGAATATCAGAAGGACTTGGTACTTCATCCTATGGGTCACGGAGAACCAGAGAACATTTCTGAATGATATGCCAGACATGCCACAGCTGGGTTCAGGGAGCCAGCATACCCTTTGTGAAGGCTGTTATTATAGTTCTGGCTTTCTGGAATGCATCACAGTGGAGCTCTCCGAAGTTGAGTTGCTGCTTTGTGCCAGACACTTTGCTAGTTCCTGAGATGCAAAGATGAACAGGAACAGTTCTTGTCCTCTAGGAGTTTCTGGTTCAATGCTAGGTACTTAGTAAAGACAGAGAAAACACTGCTCGCTTTTGCCAATCCGACTTCCTTCTTTCTGTGTCTTATTTTATATTAACCTTCCTTTATGTCTGTAAATATCCTCTATTAGGTTCTAGTCAAGTCTGTTGGAGTCTTTAAGCCACTCTCTTTAAAGTGACTTTGAATACTTCTGGTATCACCTCTAGCATTATGTGTTGATTTTATTGGATAACCCTCAGGGGGTAATCTTATTTATTTTATCTCTGAATTCTGAAGGAAGGCTCCATTGTGGTCCCGAAGTACTCAGTGGTGTCACTAGGGTTGGTGTCACCCACTGCTGTAACTCATGGTGTCATCCCCTCGTGCGAATTACCACAATATTGTAGCTAAAACACCAGAAGATTTGACAAAATCAGCGACTATAAAAACACTGGCAGCAACAAAAACAACAGTGTGTGCTTGTAGCATATGCAGATGAAACCATGTGATTCAAAGCATCATTGTAATTGGGTAAAAATGTCAGCTCTGAAAGGAGCTCGTCGAAGATTCAAAAAGTAAATTAGCATAGTTTTAGCCTTGTAGGTATATTGATACACTTAAGCTGGGCTTATGAAAAATTCTTTTGTTGTTATAACCACAGGGATATTTTTATAAAAAATAATAGATTTCTGTTGAAACACTGCACAAACATAGTCATTTTGATGTCACCCCCTCTGACAGCGTCACCCGGTGCAGCCCACACCCCCCTCCCCGTACCCCCTGGTGACGCACTGCGAGTACTGTATACATACAAGTTCAGTGGTTCAGCCACAAGCTTCAAAGTCTGGAACTTATGCAGTCTATATTTTTTCCTCTGTTTTTGAAAATGGAAACAGAAGTTGCTCATTTCTAGTCTTCAGATCCTCTTCCATTTTCCACATTCCATATTGGTAACTGTTAGTGGCAAATTCTCTTCGTATTCATGACTGGTTTGATCTGGACCTGGAGACTTGAAACTTATCTAACGCCATTAGATGCTCTCTTTCTAGGGTCTGGTGTTTTCTTCATCATCATCACCACCACCACCTTCCTTTTTGAGCACAGTGGTTAAAAGCTACAGATGCTAACCAAAAGGTCAGCAGTTCGAATCCACCAGCCACTCCTTGGAAACCTTATGGGGCAGTTCTACGCTGTCCTGTAGAGTCACTATGAGTCGGAATCGGCTCAACAGCAATGGGTTTATTTGCTAGGAAATGTGCTAGGTGTCTGAAGTTCTAACGTGAAAATAATCTATGCTCCTTCTAATGACCCTGAAAGGTATGGGTAGCACAAATGGTTAAGTACTAAACTACTGACCGAAAGTTTGGCAGTTCAAACCCACAAAGAAGTGCCTCAGAAGTAAGTCCTGGCAAACAGTTTTGAAAGGTCACACCTGTGAAAATCCTATAGAATGCAGTTCTACTCTGCACACACGGGGTCGCCATGAGTCGGAATTGATGGCAACTAACAACAACAATTATACAGATGAGGAAATTAGGGCTCCAGTAAGTGACTTGTCCACATAGCTCCTAAGTGGAGATGCACAGATCTATAAATAGGTCTATCCCATCCCAAAGGAGCCCTGGTGGTGCAGTGGCTAAGTGCTCGGCTGCTAACCAAAAGATTGTGATTCGAACTCACCAGTCGTTCTATGGGAGAAAGATTTGGCAGCCTACTTCTGTAAAGGTTACAGTGTTGGAAACCCTATGGGGCAGTTGTCCTCTGTCCATAAGATCACCATGAGTTACAATCGACTCGATGGCAATGGGTTTGGCTTTTTTGGTTTATCCAGTTCCAAGACTGAAGCTTGAGCCTCTACACCTTGGCTCACCCTATATGTTCTACTCTTTCTACCCATATCCTACTACTGGTGGTTCCCTCAACACCTTCTACTCTAGGCTTTATCTTTAGTGAGGAGACATAAGAAAGCAGACTGGCTGGGCAGTCGGAGTCAATTCTGGGAATCAGACAGATGCAAGCTTTAACCCCGGATCTACCAATTTCTGGCTAACCCAGTTGCTGCACAGTTGACTCAGACTCATGGTGACCCCATGTGTGCCAGAGTAGAGCTGAGCTCTACAGGGTTTTCAGTGTCTGATTTTTGGAAGTAGATCACCAGGACTTTCTTCCAAGGCACCTCTGGGTGGACTCAAACATCTAACCTTTCGGTTAGCAGCCGAGCACATTAACCATTTGTGCCACCCAGGGACTCCAATTACTGGCTGCTGTTGTTAGGTGCCGTAGAGTCGATTTTCGACTCATAGCAACCCCATGTGACAGAGTAGAACTGCCCTGTAGGGTTTTCTAGGCTGTAATCTTTATGGGAGCAGATTGCCAGGTCGGTTCAAACGGCTGACCTTTGTGTTAGCAGTTGAGTGCTTAACCATTGCGCCACCTACCTTGGTAATATTATTTAATCTCTATGAGTCTTCACTTTCTTTTCTTATCTGTAAAAGAGAGATAATAACTCAGCGGATGTTGGGAGGTTTGAAAGAGACAATGTATAGCTGTCACTTACAAGGTCTGGATTCACAGCCTGGGGGGAATCCCAACTCCTTGCGGAGCTTCAATGTGCAGCTTTTTCTTCACTTTCTTCTCTCTGTCACATTCTTCCACTCACCTTCCCCTTGACTCCGGTTCTGATTCTTCTCTTTCTCAGGAGGTTTTTTTGTTTTTGGGACTTCCATCTCCGGCTATTTCCTTCAGACCGTATAGGATCGCTATAGGGTCACTATGAGTCAGAATCCACTGGACGGAAACGGGTTTGGTCCTATTAACTGGGATGGCTTGTTAATTGTTCCATCTTCTCCTTTGGGTGGAGAGTCACTAAGCTTTATAACACACATAGTTAGTGACTGGCTCGAGGAAGTTTAAAAAAAGGCAGAAACAGTACACACCCTATCGGTCACTGGCACCGATTCCTTGCTATCCAGACCAGCGGTGTCACTAGGGTTGGTGTCACCCATTACGGTAACTCATGGTGTCACACTCTCAATAGGCAAGCCTGACGGGGGACCCCCCCACCGTGGGCGGAGCGGCCAGGCCCCACCCCGCCCCACCCCCCATGCAGGGCCGAGCACTGTGCCTCAGCGCGACCCTCCTGGCCCTCCCCCACCCACGGGGCTCCCCGCAGCTCCTTCCTTCTCCCATTGGCCAAGGCAGAGACCCTCGTCTCCTCCCAATGGCCAGCGCTCTGGCCCAGCCACCTGTATACTGACTGGTGGATGATGGGGGCGGTGGGGGGTGGAGAGTTACCGCACTGGGTGATGGATAACACCAACACTAGTGATGTCACTGCCCTGGTGCCCCCTCCCCCACTGTCATCGGATGCCCACCGCTGCTGCCGCTACAGACCCTGGGGTCGTTTTAATGTCAACCCCTCTAACAGTGTCAGCAGGTGCGGTCTGCACCCCTGCATTCCCGCCCACCCCCAGTGACGCCAGTGGTCCTGACTTCTCCAGACATGTGTGTACTGTGCTTTCTCTAACCTAGGGGTTTCCCAGCCAGCGACGTCACCGTCAGCCGGGAACTTGTTAGGAGTGGAAACTCTTGGGCTCTACCCCAGCGACTCTGGGAGTGGGGCCCAGTGATCTGTGTTTTAACAAGCCCTCCACGGAATTCTGATGCACTCTAACATTTGAGAAGCACTGCTAGACTCTCCTGGAAAGTCCCTCTATGAACTGGGACTTTGTTTCACCTACAGGCTAGCCAGTGGCCAGGTGTTACTGGCACTAATCTGCACGTTCTCTTTCCTAACCTTATTCTGAGACTCTGCTAACTCATGAGCTATACAGCTTTGGTATATTTCAAATGGCTTCTCAGAGTTCAATTCTTTAGAGGTTAATTTTACCTGATTTGAATTAAATTTAGGTTAATTTCCTCTTGCTTCTTTTTAAAAAGTATATAGCTTTTTACTATTTAGCTTAAGCCATATACCTTGTTTTTATTACGTAGCCCAAGTATCCGTTTGTCTCTTTAGGGTCACTTTTCTCCAGTATATTTGAGGTGCTATTATTGTTAGGGCTGTTTAGTTAAGGCAAATCTTGGATGAAATGTTACTCGAGGACTATTCTTTGTTTATTAGGAATATGGGTTATATTGCGACAGGTATATGGACCCAACAACATACTAAACGAAAAAAACCAAACCCATTGCTGTTAAGTTGATTCTGATTCATAGCAACCCTATAGGGCAGGGTAGAACTGCTCCATACGGTTTCCAAGGCTGTAAATTTTTATGGAAGCAGACTACCACATCTTTCCCTCGTGGAGTGGCTGGTGGGTTCGAACCGCTGACCTTTCAGTTAGCAGCCTAGTGCTTTAAACACTGTGCCAGCAGGGCTCCTAACAACATACTAGATATGGGTTAAAAATTGAAATAGACTCAAGAAGAGTTAACCTCACCAGACTGAAGCTCTGAAGGAGAGGGACCGTGACTTAATTTGCCTTTGTGTTCCCATCATCTAGCACCATGCCTAGTAAATATTTATCGAGTACCTTTATGCACTAGGAGTTGGGGCTACAATGATGAGCAAGACAAATATGGTTCTTGCCCTCATAAAGTTTACAGTTTGTTGGTGCTCAATGAACAAATCATGATTTAGTGGAAAACATTGTATTATGGATTATTAAGGGAAACTAAGTGTATACCAGGTTTGATTCTTGACCAATGTACCTCATGTGCAGCTACCACCTGTCAGTGCAGGCTTGCATGTTACTATGATGCTGAATATATTTCAGTGGAGTTTCTAGACTAAGGTGGACTAGGAAGAAAGGCCTGGCAATCTGCTTCTGAAAATCAGTCAATGAAAACCCTACGCATCACAACATGTGACGTACGATCCTGTTGTGCAGGGGGTCACCATGAGTTGGGAATCGACTAGATTCCAGCTAACAACGACAACAAGAAGAGTGCATGAGATTCCTTGGACCCAGAAGTTAATATTGGGAAGGGTCACCTAATGAACTAGATGATGGAACTGGGTTAATATGACACTTTAAAATATTCTGATGATAGATGTGAAACTAACACAGGTTTTAGCTTCTCAGAGAAGTCACCACTGTTGGCAAAGGGATGAAAATAAGCTGTATTACTTAGCACCTTGAGTGGCAGAAATAATGATAATGTTAATAGTGACAGGCATAGCCGTCATTTGTTGAGTGCTCATGAGGTGCCAGGCAGGCTGCCAAGTCCTGTACAGCCCTTATCCCATTTAGTCTTAGGAACAATCGACAGAGAGGTGGAATCCCACACTCTTCTCTCAGCTCTGCCATTATCCTGTAGTGTGACCCTGGTCTATCACTTTTCTTCTCCAGGTCTCAGTGTTCTTATCTATAAAGTGAGGGGATTGGGTTAAACATTGTCTATGTGGCAGTTTAGTGCTAGAATTCTTGGCTTCCATGCGGGAGAGCCAGGTTCGATTTCTGGCCAAGGCATCTCAAACACAGTTACCACAGGTCTGTCAGTGGAGCTTCTGTGTTGCTATGATACTGAGCAGGTTTCAGCGGAGCTTCCAGACTAACACAAACTAGGAAGAAAGGCCTGGCACTCTATTTCTGAAGATCAGCCGACGAAAACCCTGTGGAACACAGTGATCTGATCTGCAACCTATCATGAAGATGGCACAGGACTGGGCAGCATTTCATTCCATTGTGCTTCGAGTTGCCATGTGTCGGGGCTGACCTCAGCAGCAATTAATAACATAACTCTCTTCTAGATCTATGATACCACTCTTTTTGTGTGTCTTGTTAACAGCTAACAGAGAAATATTCAGTCAAAGATTTAGGTTTAAACTTATTTCTCTCAAGTATAACACGCCCTAGCATCATGCTTGATTCGTGGATAATGTATGAAGCCATAGCAAGATTTGCCCATATTCCAGGCCATAGTACAGCATTTACAGACGATGTTTCCTATAATGGGGCCTTGGATTAGGAAGGTTTATGCATGGCTTTCTCTAGAACTATCTTATTCTCTGTATACTGAATTTACCCTACCAACTAAATTTTTACATCTAATGAACAAAAAAAACCAATGCTTATAACATTAAAAAAGTATGTCTTTGATATCTCATTATTTTGCTTATAAACAGACTATAGGACTTATGCTAAAATAATGAGACGTGCAACAGAACGTTACAGCGTTCTTGAGCCACCACTGTTTTACAAATTTGGCATCTGCAGGCCTCAAAAGGCTGAAATGTTTTAAATTTATTTACACCCTGCAGTTTCCTTAGGGAACTGTTTTCCATAAGCTAATGAGGCGCTGGTGCAAGGCCTCTCTGTTATTCCTGGCAGGAGCACTGAGACACATCGGCCTGCTGCCCTGCTTTTTTCCTCAGTAGTCCAGTGCAAATAATAAATATGGGAAAATACATCATTCCTTTGAATGTGGGAGCCAAGCTGCAGTGCTGCCAAGGTTAAAACAAAGCATTACAAGCTTGGAGTCTGTTCATGTCCTGTACCACATGTGCCCGTGTTTTAGGGACACCCTGAGCTTGGCCTTTATCATGTCAGCTGACTTATTCTGAGCACACAGGCAGTCTTCTGAAATCTACTCTATAAAATAGGTGTTTCTGAAGAAGTTGCCTTTTAGTGGATTAAAATGATATTTCAAGCTCAGGGAACTTGTCTTCTAGATTATGAATCAAGTAATGAGAGTTTAGGAGTTCCTGGGTGGTACAAATGGTTAAGCACTTGACTAATAATCAAAAGGTTCGTGGTTTGAGCTTACGCAGAGGTGACTCGGGAGACAGGCCTGGTGATCTGCTTCTGAAAGGTCACAGCCTTGAAATCCGTATGGAGCAGTTCTACTCTGCACACACGGGGTTGCCGTGAGTCAGAATCGACTAGATGGCAGCTACCAGCAACCGCGAGAGTTTATCGAGCACCCTCAATGTGCCCAGCCCTTTGTTAATGGCAGTGGTAAAAGTGCTCGCAGTCAGGCTGGAGGAAGTGCTGCTGCTGAGGAGGGCTGCTCTTACCAGGGCAGTAACCCCCACCTGTCCCCTTGACTTACAAGGTGGAGACCTGGATGCGCCCTTGGCATACAGTAGGTGCTCAGTGAATGAATGAATTGAGGTCGTTGCTTTGTTTTTGGTCTCCCATGAGAACAGTCTAGTAGACGGGAGCTAAACTGATATTAAAGTCAGCGAAGCTTAAGGATTAAAACAGAAACGGGTTAAATAGTCACAGGGCCTTCCCATCCCCCAAACTCAGCCCCTAATGCTTGCAGATATTCCCACCTCCAGCTGTCCTCTGATATCACCGTGGTCTGGCTTAACGCCATATGGGCAATTATCTTAGTCATTTAGTGCTGCTATAACAGAAATACCACAAGTGAATGGCTTTAACAAAGAGAAATTTATTTCTTCACAGCAAAGTAGGCTAAAAGTCCAAATTCAGGGCGTCAGCTCCAGGGGGAGGCTCTCTGTCTCTGTCAGCCTTCTCATCAATCTTCCCCCGGACTAGGAGCTTCTCCTCACAGGGACCCTGGTGGTATGAGGTCCCCCGTCCCTCTGCTCACTTCTGTCTTTTATATCTCAAGAGATTGCCTCAGGACACAATCCAATCTTGTAGACTGAGTCCTGCCTTACTAACACAATTGCCACCCATCCTCCCTCATTAACATCATAGAGGCAGGATTTACAACATATAGGAAAATCACACAATACCGGGAATCATGGCCCAGCCAAACTGATACATATATTTTTGGGAGGACATAATTCAATCCATGACAGCAATTAAATCTTACTGATTTAATGGGACACATTTCCCCCCTTCTCTTTTCTGCTTTGTTTTCTCTGCTTGTCATTCAGAGCCGGTTGAGGTCAACCTGCATGTGTTTCCCGAGTTTGGGGAGGCAGTGAAGAGAATTCAGGGAAAAAATCCACTTGGTGGCTTATAAGAAATGAAGCTCTATTCAAGAATTAGATGTTTCTATCTTTTCTATAGTGTGTAGACTCATTTGGGTCTGGGGGCAGAGAATGAACCTGATGATTATGAAAGTCCTTTTCCAGTTCTGGGACTTTACCAGAAATCTGTCTTTCATGTCTGAGGACCCTGCCAGGCCAGTCAGGACTGGTCCTCAACAAGGATGTGAAGTGTGTGAAGCTTGTCTTATGCCCACTCACCTCCTCCCATGGTGCCCCTCTGTCAAGGATTGAATTGTGTCCCCCAAAATATGTATCAACTTGGTTAGGCTATGATTCCCAGTATTGTGTGGTTGTCTTCCATTTTGTGCTTGATATGATTTTCCTATAAGTTGTAAATCCTTATCTCTGCCTGTGGTTAATTAGGCAAGACTGGGTTATGCTGTAGAGGATTAGTGTGGAATGTAACACCCTTGCTCAGGTCACATCCCTGATCCAATGTCCAGGGAATTTCCCTGCGGTGTGGCCTGCACCACCTCTTATCTTACAAGAGATAGAAGGAAAGGGAAGCGAACAGAGAGTTGAGGACCTCATACCACCAAGAAAGAAGCACTGGGAGAAGAGTGCATCCTTTGGACCCAGGGTTCCTGCACAGAGAAGCTCCTAGTCCAGGGGAAGATAGATGACAAAGACCTTCCTTCAGAGCCAGCAGAGAGAGAAAGCCTTCCCCTGGAGCTGATGACCTGTATTCAGACTTCTAGCATAGTAGACTGTGAGAGAATAAACTTTTGTTTGTTAAAGCCATCCACTTGTCATATTTCTGTTATACCAGCACTAGATGACTAAGACATCCTCTATCCTGCTTCACTTTCTGATCACTCCGCACAGCTGTCTATGATTGAAAAAACCAGCTGCCATCAAGCTGACTTTGACTCGTGGTGACCGTGCGTGTGTCAAGAGTAGGACTGTGCTCCATAGGGTTTTCAAGGGCTGAAAGCCGTAGATTATCAGACCTTTCTTCCAAGGCACCTTTGGGTGGGCTTGAATGTCCAACCTTTTGGTTAGCAGCTGCGTTTGTACCACCCTGGGACACCATCTATGATATAGCTTTGGATTTTGCCCTCAGCTGGCTGTTCCTCAAGATGTTATTAGAAAACCAGTATGTTAGCTAATAATAATAACATTCTACGTTAATAAATGTTAAAGAAAAAAGTTACAGGATCAAAAAAAGGCTGTATATGGAAGTGGAAGTCCAGTTTCAGGGCCATTGCAAATTAGTCAACTTGCCTGTGGTCTTTAGGGTATATTTGGGACACATGTGGGCCTATTCAAGCCGCTAAGTTGAAGAAGACAGACTCGTATCTACTTCTCTGTTTCCCTGAGACCACAGACCTGATAGCTGGGAGTTGCTTCATTTCTGTTGAGCTGGGAACAGTCATTTCTATTTAGATTTTCCACGTAGAGAGCTGCGACTGGGAGGAAATCAGAAACTAGGGGGTGCTGTGAGATTATTTCTCCAGGTGCTAGGTGCTTCACATACATTACCTCCATAATTGTATATTAAGACAGCTTTGCAAGATGTATATTTTTTTCACCACTTTATAGTAAGGAAACTGGAGCTCTGAAATTTTAGGGACTGCCCCAAATCACACAGCTAATAGTGGCAGAGTCAAGATGCATACCCAGGCCCATTTTTTCCCTCCTGTTACTACACTATGGTGCCTCATACAATCTATTGGTTCTATGAATTGTCTGGGTAATTGATCTAATTCTTCACTAACCTTTCAGGGTAGACCATCTTGCAATGTTCCTAGGGCCTCTTTTCCAATGGTAGGAAAATCAGGAGCATGGCTGCGGCTGGGGCTGGGTTTCTTTACTCATCAGAACTCCTGGCCCTGCCCTCCCATAGCTCCAGGCCTCTGCACATATTCTTCCCTCTGCTTAAAATCTTTTCCTTGCTTTGTTCATTGGGAGAACAAGAGTTTTCTGTAAATCTACTCTCATAGGACCCTGTGGTGACTCCAGAAAGGATAGCATCTTTCATGCTGTGCTATACTTAGTATATCCATGTCTGTCTTTATTTAGAGTATAAAGTCATGAGTTTCATGGAGGCCTGGCATGACAGACGGTCAATAAAGGTTCAGTAAATGAATTCTAGAGACAGAAGAACTTCTCATCACTCCTTTCTGTGTTTCAGGACTATATACAAATAGCTCTTGCCTGAGCATGGGAGAATATTGAGTCCGATGGATGTTACTGTCCAAGTTAAGGCAAAGGCCAATGGTGCACTGTCATGGTGAAGTGTCATGGCATGTTGCTGATCAAGTTTCTTCTGGAGTTTTGGCATAGAGGAGATCGATAACATAATGTCTCCTCTCAATTATATCCCCCGATTAGAAATTCCTGTAGGTTGATGACTCCTTCCTTAAAATTGAGTTACCTCCTGGATGGGTTAAGTCACTGGATGCATCAGTGAGGACCATTTTTCTCATGTTAATTATTGCTATCATTTTAATTATTATTTAAACATTTGATTAAAACTGCTTTCAGTTTGTCTGAGGTGATCTCTTTGAGGGAAAGAGAATAGAGAATGGGATGGGGGGCTAACTTGGAGGGAATAGAAACTCCATGGGAAGAAACCACTTGTTGGGAGACCTCTTCTTCCCCCATGAGCATCCTGACTAGGGAGCTGTGGGCAGCCAGAGGCAGCACGAGGTCATTGGGGGTTGTGAGGAGGTGAGAGCCCCAGAGAGTGGAGAAGGGAGATGGGAGAAACGAAGCCAGACAACAATGTCATCTACTCCTATGGCAAAGATAACCTTGCCAGTGACACCTGGGCCAGAGTGAGGCTGTCAGAGAAACTACAGTATTTGTCTGTGGTTGTGAGTAGCTGCCCTCGAAGAGGAGATCCTCAGACGAACATAAAATTAACCCATTCCCAAAGACACCTCAATTATCTGGAATGTGATTCACCAGAAGCCCCAAATAACTGATTTGTTTGTGACAATCTCAATTAAGAGAAAGTGGAAAGAGAGAGCAAGCTGGTATCTGGGCTTTATAGGAGACAAATTCTAGGTCTAGCAAATTGCCTACACCACCTACATCTTACTAATGAGAATTGGCTCTCAGAATGAGGACTCTGGAGTCTTTCAAGATTCCTATTCATCAAAGTAAGATCTTTCGTGAAGGTGAAGCTGGCAGATGTTGAAACTTCTTTCAACAGATGTATCAGAACTTGCACACACAGATGAGTTTACCCACTCAGTCAAAGTAGCTGATGTAGGAACCTGTACTATAATTTTACCCTTGAGATTCCCATGGTCCTGTCATTATCCAAAACATGGCTTGAAGTCTGCCGTCAGGACTTGTGGTGCTTTCTTCTGAATATCTCCAGTGGATCCCAATCCTCTTCTGTTGACAGTGGATGGGATTTACGAAAACATCCCTGCGTCTCTGGATATCAGGTTTGGGGAAGAAGACAAGATCAAGCTGTGAGCATGGATTTTGATACAAAAAGATACATGATTTTGAAAGGCAAAGTCATGGAGATGCTTATGCCTGGATCACTCACTGGCGCTGTGAACACGACCTGCCACAGCCTGCAGAGCTCCTGTGTTCCAGGAAAGGCACGTTCTGAACAGAGTCTCCTCAGATGGAGCCCAGCTCTGCTCCACAGCACCATTGCCACACCTTAAGTGGCAGCACAAGCAGCAGCTGGCAGCAGCACCTTTTCTGCACATCTCTTAAGAAAGCCCAGTCCAGGGGAGCCTGGACCAAGACTGAGGCACATTCATGGCCTCCTATAGGACCCACAGGAAGGAGAAGTTCTGCTTGCAGAGTAGCGAAACGTGGGCTTTGGGGTTTGCAGACTTGGATTTGAATTCTGACACTGGCTGGCTTTTATGAATCATAGACTCTTGGAGCCTCAGTTTCTCCATCTGTCAGATGGAGATAGCAATCTCAGAGAGCTGTTAAGAGCATCTTGATGAGGGAGTTATCCCTTCCACCTACCCTTAATAGCTTTGTTTAGATATGCCTTCCTTTTCTGCAAGGAAACCTTCTCTGACCTCCTAAATCTGTGTTAGGCACTCCTTCCATAAAATCATAGTCCTCCCCACGATAGCCTTTAACACACTTTGAACATTTGCTTTCTAAGTTTCACACTCTATGCAAGTCTGTCTTATTCCTCCAGTACCTCACATAGTGTCTGACACATGGTTGATTCTCAACACTTAATATTTGTTGAATGAATAAAATAAATAAACAGTAGATAGTATTAGTTCCAGTCATGTGATGGCTGAGGGAAGCGGCTCCATGTGGTTGCAGAACAAATCTTGACATAAGATTTCTATGGGTCCAATATGGTGCTGCAAAACCATGAGGCTCTGGGAATGGTCTGGATGGAGCCTATCACCCAGGAAGAGGCAGCTTGGGAATGTCAACCTGACCCCATACCCACTGCTTCCCTTAGATCTGACCCCAGCTGGCTGTGAAGGTAGTCACCCTTGGCAAGAAGTCAAGAGAAGAAAATACCACTCTTTTTTAAAATAAGTATTAAAATATTTGGTGCATGTGGTCAATAGAGTTGATAGAAGGAAATCTAGGTATTTTATTTTGACTTTTCTTTAGAGGTTAACGGGTAAGGCTGTTTATTTTAGGCTTGATTCTTCTCATTGTGCTGGAAGAGGAGAACAGCTGTCTAACATGAGGTGTGAAGAGTCTTGGTTTAGCCTTGGCCATGTACCAAGAATTTCAGACATTTTGTTATGTGCTTATCACACAGCAGTGTGTGGGGGGCGTGGAGTTGCTCTGAAGTCTGATGACCTTAGTTTATGTGACAACTCAACTTCCTGCTAGCTGATGGCCTAATCTTTCTGAGTCTCAGTTTCCTTCCTGTTAAATGGGCAGAGTAGTAGTGATTTCACAGGCTTGTTGCAAGGATGAAATTAGCACTGTATGAGTGTAAGAAATCATGTAAGGTATTAGTCTCTGGTAGTTGCACAAGCTGAACTCAATGAGCATAGATGGAAGCAATTCCTATCATGGCAGGTACCAAGAATCTTGGCACTCCTCTACTGCTCTTTTCTTTGGTGGAATCAGCTATCAAGCCCTGGTTGGCTTATATGTAAATAGAAAAATAATACCACCAAAGTAAACAAAAGTGGGAAATTGCATTTGTCTAATTTAAAAATGGTTTCTTTTTTAAAAATTCAAGTCATTTGTTTCCATTCAAACCATTTCCACTTGATTTGAGTGGATTATTGCTTTGTCGTTAATTGCACTTTGCTTAGAGTTTTTCCCCCTTCTAGTTCAAGACCAGATAGTATTCTTTTGTTGATATAACCGCTGACCTTATTAAAAGTTTGTCCAGAGAAATCATGATTTTAAGTTAAGAGGGGCACTAACACAAACACAGAACGCTGGTCAGCACATGGAGGCTGAGATGAGAAAATGCTCTGCAATTGGTTAACGGGGTGCATTTCAGCCTGCAGTTTTGATTTGTCCTTTTTTAATCCATTGGCAACCTCACTGGGAAATGGGGAGATGCCAAGCGTGCACTTGCAGGTTTGCATGGAGTGTTACATTTTTAAGAAATTTCCAATGCATTTTGATTCAGACAAGCTTTTGTTGGCTGAGAAAGTATACGATGCACCCAAAATACTTTTGCAGAGTATGGTGTTGAGTGCCATTTTAGTCCCATGAACTAAAGTTCAGTACAAAAGGCCAGGATTGAGAAATGCAGTCTGACATTTTATATGTATACTTACATATATCTCACTTAGGTCTGAGCCACTCCTGAAAGTTAAAGTTTAAATTTTCCAAGTCTACTTAGGGGAGAAAACCCCTCAAAACCTAAGAGGTGCAGAGGCATCTTGTTTGGGGAGTGGTTCAGACTTTCCATTCCATTATTATGTGTGCATGATATAAAGCTCTTTAATGTTAAAAGTAAATAGTGGCCTTTAGGTATAAGCATTTGGATTAATGAGTTTAAATATTATTATGTTTTTGTAACCACAGCCAGATTGTTTGATAATGACTGTCTCTGTCTACTATCAGGGAACACTTGGAAAGTTTTTCTCCTATTTTGCAAAATTTCAATTCCTGAGAGAGGTAGATCTTTTAAGATAATAGTATCAAGTTTATAAAACTTCAGTTTCAGATATAAAGAATGGTTGTGGTTGATGAGAACAGAGCATACCCAAAGCAGATAGACTTTTATTCCTACCACCATCCAAGCTGACCTGCTTTAAAATCATGACAGATGAGTCTTTTTGATGCTAGATGAGGAGTAGTGAGCGTCCTCTGTTGAAAATGTAATTATTTTATTTATTTACCCTTGTCTTAATTTATCTGCACATTTATCTATTGAGTGTGTAATAATCTTATGTATCTGCATTTTCTCAGGGTACAAGAGGGAATCTTAGCACCCTTCCTACAGTCCTTCCCTCTTATCATGGTCCTGCATTCCACTCTTCTACATCTAAATCATAGGACAAGTCCTTGGGAGGTACAAGCTGTTAATGCGGTTGGCTGCTAACCAGAAGTTTGGAGGTTTGAGTCTACCCAGAGGCATCTTGGAAGAAAGGCCTGGCAATCTACTTCAGAAACCAGCCACTGAAAATCCTTCAGAGCACAGTTCTATCCTCACACACACGGGGTCGCCATGTGTCGGAATCAACTCGACAGCAACTGGTAAATCATAGGAATCGAATATGGAGCCATCCTAGCAGAATAAAACCCGACTAGCAGCATAAAAA
This sequence comes from Trichechus manatus latirostris, assembly GCF_000243295.1. Lineage (NCBI taxonomy): Eukaryota > Metazoa > Chordata > Mammalia > Sirenia > Trichechidae > Trichechus > Trichechus manatus. The sequence continues at coordinate 23,087,184 of NW_004443945.1, read as the reverse complement.
TGTCTCTGGGTGGTGCAAGTAATTTTTGCTCTACCCAATGGTAAAGACCTCAGCTGCTAACCAACAGGTCGGCAGTTTGAATCCACCAGCCGCTCCTTGGAAGCCCTATGGGGGCAGTTCTACCGTGTCCTATGAGTTCACTATGAGTTGAAATTGACTTGATGGCAAAGGGTTCTAACCTGAAGGTTGGTAGTTCGAATCCAAGCAGTGGTGACATGGAAGAAAGGCCTGGCAATCTGCTTTCATAAAGATTAGAGCCAAGAAAACCCTATGGAGCAGTTCTACTCCATACCACATAAGGTTGCCATGAGTTAGAATTGATTCGGTGGTAATGTGTTGGGTTTTTGCTTTAGTAGAATAAAAGTGACCAGTTGCCAACTAGTCAGTAACTTGAGTTACCATGTCCTGCAGATGTTTCTTTGTAGATTTTTATCTTGCAGTATCTCTTGAAATCTGCCCTGGTGTTTCAATTTCTGGTACCACTCTGCTAGTCCAATCTCTTAGCAACACATGATTGAGCTAACTGCTCATCTACCTGATGTGATTCATTCTACACAGTGCTGTCACATTAACGTCCCTAATGTGACACTTGACTCTCACCACTTCCCTGCTTAAAGCACCACCGTAGTTCTTCATTGCCTGCTCAGTACGTGCCAGCTTCTCAATCTGGCACTTAAGCTGTTCACAATATGGCTCCAAATGATCACCTATTTATTGAAAAAAACCTTGTGGAGCCTTTCCTGTGCCCACTGACAGTTTCTAGGGGCATAGTGGCAAACTGGACAGAAGTATCTCTGCCATCAGAGATCTGGCCCTCTGATAAAGAAGACATGTGTTCAACAACTTAGGAGCGGTGAAGTGCTCCAAGAAGAAGCATGGTGTGCTTGGGAAGCGTGTTGCAGGAGTGTGGAGAGCCAGGAAAGATCATCTGACCTCCAAAAGATATTCTGAAGTGTGAGTAAAAGTTAACTAGATCGAGTAAGGTTGAGAGGAGTGGTAGTGGGTGAGCGAAGGGTGAAAATCCAGGCAGAGGGAACAGCCTGTATGAAGAAACCAGGTACGTGTTTCAGGAATTAGACATGTACCTGAGGAGCAGGAGAGAGGCTAGAGAGGAAAGCAGGCTACTCCTGCAGAGCTCTGTAATTGGCTAGGAATATGTGTCATGTCTGTCCACGCGTATCCAGTCACTAGCAAGGGTAATGTTGTTAGCTGCCCTTTAGTCGACCCTTGACTCACAGTGACACTATGCACAATGAATCGAAACATTGTCTGGTCCTGTGCCATTCCCATGATCACTTTCAGATCAGACTGTTGTGATCCATAGGGTTTTCACTGGCTGATTTTTGGAAATAGATTGCCAGGCCTTTCTTCCTAGTCAGTCTTAGTCTGGAAGCTCCATTGAAAGCTGTTCAGCATCATAGCAACATGCAAGCCTCCACTGACAGACAGATGGTGACTGCAATTGATATGCATTGGTCAGGAACCAAACCCCAGTCTCCCTTCATGGAAGCTGAGAATTCTACCACTGAACCACCAATGCTACCAAGGGTAACGGGGCTACCATAATTGACTCCAACCACCACCCTGGGCTAGCGTTGTATCCTATTCCTCTGAAGCACGTGGAGGGTGATGTTTGAACAAAACTGTGCCTCTGCCAGGAGAGGAAAGAGGGATGGACAGTGGTGTTTATCATACTTTCTAAAGAAGAAATGTGCTTTCATATATAGGAAGAATTTTTTTTATTGTGCTTTAGGTGAAAGTTTACAGCTCAAGTTAACTTCTCATACAAAAATTCATACACATATTGTTATGTGACCCTAGTTGCAATTCCTATAATATGACAGCACTCTCCCCCTTTCCGCCCCAGTTTCCCATGCCCGTTCAACCAGCTCCTAGTCCTTTCTGCCTTCTCATCCTGCTTCCAAACAGGAGCTGCCCATTTAGTCTCATGTATCTACTTAAACTAAGAAGCACACTCTTCACAAGTATTATTTTATGTTTTATAGTCCAGTCTAATCTTTGTCTGAAAAGTTGGCTTTGAGAATGGTTTTAGTTCTGGATTAACAGAGAGTCTGGAGGCCATGTCTTCTGGGGTTCCTCTAGTCTCAGTCAGATCATTAAGTCTGGTCTTTTTACTTAAATTTGAGTTCTGCACCCCACTTTTCTCCTGCTCTGTCAGGGACTCTTTGTTGTGTTCCTTGTTGGGGTGTTCATTGGTGGTAGCCAGGCATCATCTAGTTCTTCTGGTCTCAGGCTAATGGAGTCTCTGGTCTATGTGGCCCTTTTGTCTCTTGGGCTAATACTTTCCTTGTGTCTTTGGTAGTCTTCATTCTCCTTTGCTCCAGGTGGGTTGGGACAAATTGATACATCTTAGATGGCCACTTGCTAGCTTTTAAGACCCCCTATGCCACTCACCAAAGTGGGATGCAGAACATTTTCTTAATAAACTTTGTTACGACAATTGACCTAGATGTCCCCTGAAACCATGGTTTCCAGACCCCCACCCCTGCTACTCTGTCCCTCGAAGTGTTTGGTTGTGTTCAGGAAACTTCTTAGCTTTGGTTTAGTCCAGTTGTGCTGACTTCCCCTGTATTGTGTGTTGTCCTTCCCTTTACCTAAGATAATTCTTGTCTACAATCTAGTTAGTGAATATCCCTCTCCCTCCCTCCTCACCCTTTTAACCATCACAGAATGTTTTCTTACAGGAAGAATTTTAACCCTAGACATTTTCAGTGATGTTTTCTAACTAGAACCCTCTGTTTATTTCTCAAATGTTATAGCTAATTGAGATTCTGCTTTACTTTTTCTTAGAGTTTCTACTGAGCTAATCCCACAGTACCCTCCTGGATACTTAAACTTTCCTCAGAGGAAATATTCAGCAGGTCTTTCTTCTTTCAGACACATACTGGAGAAACTCTCATTAGAACCATGGGGAGCCGGGGTTGTAATCTGCAGTGGAGAATAGGGACTTAATCTTGCTATGGAGTCCCTGGGTGATGCAAATAGTTAATGCACTAAGCTGCTAAATGAAAGCTTGGTTGTTCGAGTCCACCCAGAGGTGCCATGCAAAAAAGTCTTGGTGATCTACTTTTGAGAAATTAGTCATTGAAAACCTTATGGAGCACAGTTATACTCTGACACATATGGGGTTACCGTGAGTCTGAGTCAAATTGATGGCAATTGGCGTGATTTTGTTATGGTAGAGTAAAGGGGGCTGCAGATTCTTTGCTATTACTCCTTTTGAGAGGTGGAGTCTAATTGGCCACCCAGTGAAGCTGGGCTGGTCTTCATGGATTGCCTGATCAACAGAATGCAGTGGAAATGCATTCTACTGATGAAGTACTCGGACTTCTAAAGCTAAATCATAAGTAGTCTGCAGCTTCTTCCTAGACCTCTTGGGATTCTTGTTCCCCTATGCTGTGAAGAAGTCCCAGTATACCATGGAGAGGCACCTGGGAAGAAGAATCAAGGCCCTTTGATGACAGCCCAGTTGCTGATGGTCAGCACCAGCTTGCCAGGCATGTAAGTAAACCATCCTGGAAGTAGATCATCTAGCTCCAGTTGAGCCTCCCCAGCTGATGCTGCATGGGGTGGAGATGATCATCTCCACCAAGTTCTGAATAACAGATTTGTGAGTAAAACAAATGATTACGTATTATAGCTTTAAGCTACCTCATTTTGCGGTGCTTTGTTATTCAGCAATAGATAACCAGGACACATACCATAGAGAAAGCAAAACAGTCTCAAGACTGCAAGAATTCTGGCTGGATGCTTCCAAAACCAATAGACTCCCCAGTATACACCAGGGTGGGAAAAATGGCTAATGTGCTTGGCTGTTAACCAAAAGATTTGAAGTACGAGTCCACCCAGAGGTGCCTTGGAAGAAAACCCTGGCAATCTACTTTCAAAAAATCAGCCATTGAAAACCCTATGGATCACAGTTCTATGGGGTCAGCATAAGTCAGAGTCAACTTGACAGCAACTGATTTTTTTTTTAATCAGGAGTATAGTGCTCAAAAGGAGCCCGGGTGGCCCAAGTGGTTTGCAATGGGTTGCTAACACAAAGGTTGGTGGCTTGAATCCACTCAGTGGCTCCGTAGAAAAAAGGCCTGTTGAACTGCTTCCATAAACATTACAGCTAAGAAAACCCTATGGAGCAGTTCTACTCTGTAACACAGGGGGTCGCTAGAGTCAGGGGCTGATTTGATGGCAGCTAACAGCAACAACGTCAAACCAAAACCCCCCCAAACACACTGCGGTCAAGTCAATTCCAACTCATAACGACCCTATAGGACAGAGCAGAACTGCCGTATAGGGTTTCCAAGGCTGTAAATCTTTATGGAAGCAGACTGCCACATCTTTCTCCTGCAGAGCGGCTGGTGGGTTCCAATAGCTGATCTTTCGGTTAGCAGCCGAGCACTTTAACCACTGGGCCACCAGGGCTCCTTAACAACAACATGATGCTCAGAAATGCTTGTTGAATGAATGAATAAATGGCCACTTCACCTTAGATACCTTCAAAATAGTCAGAGAATCACAAGACTCTTTTAGGCTGTTGTTTTCTAGGAATATGCTTTCAAGCTTTGGTCCTTTCTGTTTTTTTGGAACATCCAGAAAAATCCTAGAATCAAAGGGTTGAAAAGGAGCTCGTGTGATTCGACACCCTGTCCTGGGGTTACATGGCACTTCATTCATACACTTTGCAAGTTGGTTTTATTGCCTCTGTAACTTTTTTCTTGAAAGTCTCTGGAGAAAGAAAGCATCAACCTCAGTTTTTGCGTTTCCAAAGGGGAGCCTGTGTTAAATATTCCAACACCTGGGCTCGGTACAAACCTACTGAACAAGGACGGGGCTGCATTAGGAACCTCCTTTTCTAATAAGCTTCTCTGGTTATTTAAAGGAGCCCTGGTGGCTCAGTGGTTAAGAGCTTGGCTACAAACCAAAAATCAGCAGTTCGAATCCACCAGCCGATCCTTGGAAACCCTATCGGGCAGTTCTACTCTGTCCTATAGGGTCACTATAAGCTGGAACCAACTTGACAGCACCTAACAACAACAACAGCATGGTGTAATGAAAACTTTTGGTTACAAAAACATTGTGGTAGATTCTTATAAAAGGGTCCTGGCTAAACCACACCCTCCTGAATTGAAGGTGGATTAACCTAATGACTTGCTTAAAAAACAAAAAACAAACAAAAACCAACAACAACAACAAACAAAACAAAACCAGTTGCCATCGAGCCAATTCTGACTCATGGTGACCTCATGTGTTTCAGAGTAGAAGCGTGCTCCACAGGGTTTTCAATGGCTGTGATCTTTTAGAAGTAGATTTCCAGACCTTTCTTCCAAAGCACCTCTGGGTGCTTCCGAACCACCAAGCTTTCAGTTAGTAGCCAAGTGCTTAACTGTTTGCAACACCCAGGAACGCCAGTGACTTACGTGGACCAATAGAATTCTACGAAAGTAACATTGTACAAGTTCTGGGGCAGCTCTGCTTTCAGTCTCTTGCTGCCCTGCCATGTAAGGAAGCCTGGATCAGCTTTCCTGAGGATAAGAGGACATGTGAAGAGAGAGAGCCTGGAGGATGAATGACTAGAGGCAGTGAGAGAGCTGCAGCCATTCTAGCATCACAGCTGAGGTGCCAGACAGGTGAGTGGAGCCATTTTGGATTTCCCAGCCACAGTACATCTGCCAACTGACTTGGAATGCATAGATGAGTCCAGATAATACGTGCAGTAGAGACAAATTGTGTAGCTAAACCCAGCCCAGACTGCAGAATTGTGAGCAAATAAATGGTGTTCTAAGACACCAAGTTTGGGAATGATTTGACACAAGCAATAGATAATTGTAATAAACATGTTGGGAAATACTGTCCTCAGAGTCACATGACGCTCAAGCCAGTTGAGTAGAAGGAAGTATTGTGGGAACACCTGGGATGGTGACATTCTAGCTGGGCTGTGGCTGCTCCATTTTCTCTGAAGACTAGGCAACACAATGTCTTGTGCAAGCTTCTGTTTGGCACAACTCACATTGTAGTTTTATTGGTTTCTATGCCTGTCTCCCCCACTGGAATGCAAGCTCCTGTGGAAGGGGCCATAGTTCAGTCTTTTCATAGCTCTAGTGGTTAACACAGTGTTTGCCATCTGAAAGTTACTGAAGAAATGTTTGTCAATAAAATAAAAACATAATCAATGTCACTGAATTGTAAATGTAAAAAATGTTGAATTGGCAAATACATGTTTTGTTACATATATTTTTACTACAATAATAATAAAAAAAAGGAATAGCAGTAGTGTAAGAATAATACATCCCTCCCACTTGGCCCTACTGGAAAAAAAAAATGGCAATAACATTTTAAAAGAATCTCTGCTTTACCTAATATATCCTGTGCTTTACACCCTCCCTGCTTGTAGACTGGTCCACGAACAAGCAACATCAGCCTCATCTGGGAGCATGTTAGAAATGCAGACTTTCAAACCCTGCATATGAGAATCTGCATTTTAACAAGATGCCCCAGGTGACCATATATATATATGTCCTGGAAGATGTACAGGCAGAATGCTCCCTAGAAGCGAGGATAGTGAGACTTCATCTCATGTACTTTGGACATGTTATCAGGAGCGACCAGTGCCTGGAGAAGGGCATCATACTTGGTAAAGTAGAGGGTCAGTGAAAAAGATGAAGACCCTCAATGAGATGGATCAACACCATGGCTGCAACAATGGGCTCAAACATAACAACAATTGTGAGGATGGCGCAAGACCAGGCCGTGTTTCATTCTGTTGTGCATGGGGTCGCTATGCATCAGAACCAACTCGACTGCACCTAACAACAACATATACGTATATACATACATACACATATATATGTATATGACACCAACGGTTAAGTGTTCCGCTGCTAACCAGAAGGAGTGTGAAAATAAATGAGATTGTGCCTGAAGACAGGACCTGGTGCATGGAGAAGCTCTGTACGTATTAACCTCTATTCACAAGGCCGGCAGACGGCCATGCGAAGGATCCAGTGGCCAACAGAGCATTTGAACCCACAACTCTCTGCTTGACTCCATTTAACCCCTCTACTTCTCATCTAAAGGAGCCCTGGTGGTGTAATGGTTACAGTGCTGTGCTGCTAACTGAAAGATCATTGGTCGGAACCTAGGAAACCTTATGGGGGCAGTTCTACTCTCACATGGGGTCGCTGTAAGTCGAAATTGTCTTGATGGCACACAGCAACAACGCAAATATGAATGAAGTGCTAGTCTGTCTTGTCAAGGCATCAGCATAGGAAGGAATGGGTGCGTTTTTGAATTTACCAACCAAGAGCATCCTAGTGAAAGGAGAAATTAGTGATTTCTTCTTGTTCTTTGAATTGAACTGTGTTTATCTTCCCTTTCTCTTTCCTTTGCAGGATGCTTAACACTTCCGACATTAATTCTCAACTTTGTGATAGTTATTATTGTTACCTAGAAAAAGGGTAAGCTTTCTCCCCATGACTTAATTCCCCCCAGGAAGTAATTCCATCAAGCTTGTTTGGCTGATATCAAGAAGCAGTTTCATTTACGCCTATCGATGAAAATACAGTGGACTTTTAAATGTCTTTGGTGGCAATGTCTTGTAACGTCAAAAAACGAATATGTTACTCCTCTTTTGAAAGTCAGCCTACGTACGTGAGTGTGTTTGTATGTGTCTGGCTGCTCTGGCTGTCTTTCTGAGGATATTGTGTTTCTTTTTCTGTTTATTCTCTTTGCCTCTGTTTTTTCCTCTGGCTTTCTGTTTTCTGTCTTTCTAGACAGTCTCTCTGTCTCTTTACATTAATTAGCATTAAAATCAAACTTCAGTACATATTTTACTAATTCTATTTATTAAAAACTTTTATTTTTTTGCTCATAATCTAAATAGCAAATAAATAGAATATTATAAATTATCTCTCTTGAAACTCAAATTATAAGGAAGCCTTTCTTACATCTATAGACCTCAACTGATTATTTTTTGGTGGGCAGTAGTCCTCAATATTAAACAATGTTCTCTCCGCTTAATATTAAACAATGTTCTCTCCACTGGGTGAGATCCTGGATATGATGTTTTTAAGGGCTTATTTCCTCTTTCCAGTCATTTTGAATTTGAGTAAATGGGGAAAAAAGAATGAAGTTTGCATCTTAAGTACTCAAAAGCCCTCACAAGATTTCCTGCCTCTGTTCAGGGCCAGAATCCAAACTTGAACAGAAGTCTCAACGACAGTAAGTCTGGGCCTTCCAGACCTTCTCTGCAAGCTGATCAGCAGATTCTCAGAGGCTGATCCCAAACCCGCCTTTGATCTACCTCATGTGTGGAGCAGGGCTTATCATCTCTGTCTCCTTCACTTTCCTGTCACCCAGAACAAAGATTTCCCAGGATAGTTTTTTTTTTACATTCCCGGCATCTCAACCTCTCTACTTGAAAATGGAAGACAAAAGAATCGATGTGTTGGAATTGTGGTGCTGGCAAAGAATATTGAATGTACCATGGACCACCAACCCCTCCCCCACCCCCCCGAACAAATCATTCGTAGAAGAAATATAACCAGAATGTTCCTCAGAAGCAAGGATGATGAGACTTCAACTCACTTACTTTGGGCACGTCATCAGGGAAGACTAATGCTAGAAAAAGACTAAAGTAGAGGATCAGCAAAAACCAGAGAATCCCTCAATGAGATGGACTGATAAAATAACTGCAATGATGGACTCAAACATAATAATTGTCTTAGATATCTAGTGCTGTTATAATAGAAGTAGCACAAGTGGTGGCTTTAACAAACAGAAATTTATTCTCTCACAGTTTAGGAGGCTAGAAGTCCGAATTCAGGATGCCAGCTGTAGGGGAAGGCTTTCTCTCTCTGTTGGCTCTGGGGGAAGGTCTTTGTCATCAATCTTCCCGTGGTCTAAGAGCTTCTCAGCGCAGGGACCCTGGGTCCAAAGACGTGCTCTGCTCCTGGCACCTTTTTCTTGTTGGTGTAAAGTCCCTTCTGCTCACTTCTCTCTCCTTTTATCTCTTATAAGACAAAAGGTGATGCAGGCCACACCCGAGGGAAAGTCCCCTTATATCGGATCAGGGATGTAACCTGGGTTAGGGTATTGCATCCCACCCAATCATCTTTAACGTAACCTAATCTTACCTCATTAATCACAGACAGAGATTAGGATTTACAACACATATGATAATCACATGAGATCACAAAATGGAGGACAATCACACAACACTGGGAATCATGGCCTAGCCAGGCTGACACATATTTTTGGGGGACACAATTCAATCCATGACACCAATGATCATGAAGATGGTGCAGGACCAGGCAACATTTTGTTCTGTTATACGTAAAATTGCCATGAGTCAGAGCTGACTCAATGGCAAATAACAACAACAACACTTGACAAAGTGTTAAGTACTGTGATTCCTCCACCCATGATGCATCTGCCTAATTTTCTATCTTTTCTCCCTCCTCCAACCCCATCAACCCTCAACCCCTGGTTCCATATTGGAGCCCTAACTCTAAGGTCATGATTTCTGAACCTTACATGCCACAACAAGCATGGCAGAGGCTGCTACTGCCTACTAAGGTCCATCCTCTCCTTCGCTTCCCAGTCTCATTTGTAGTTAAATGTGCCCATGTAGTTGAATTGCAGTCAATGAAATGTGAGTGAGTGTGATGTAGCCTCTTTGGCCTGGTCATAAACCTCCCATGTTTGTTCCTCTGCACTCTTTGTCTACTCTGTCCAGCGAGAATGGCAATGCCTAGGATTACCTTGGAAACATCAGGTAAGAGATGACAAAGCTGCCATCAGCTTGGATCCTTGAATAATTGCATGGAACAGACCTCCCTCCTCAAAATCTTGAACGACCTTGGACTGTTATGTGAATAAAAAATTAACTCTGTTGAGGTTGAGCCATCGTATTTTGGGTATTTATTATAGCAGTTAGCTTATCCTAACTAATGAACCAAGGAAATTTAAGAACAGATGGATCAAAACAACTGGACAAATGTCTACGTGGACAGTGAAGAATTTCAACCTGAGACACTGACACATTCTAAGTGGCTTATAGTCAAAAGAACTCTATGATGATCATGCCAAAGTACAGCTTGTGTATGTTTATACATTTCTGGTTGAAAGTGAATCTCTTTTGTCCTGTTATAATCTATTAGTTAGCCTTTGCTGCTTACCTAACCACTCCATGGCTTAACTCAATAATATTTTATTAGCTGAAAATTCTGTGGACTGGCAATCAGTTGGCCAGTTCTTCTGGTCTTGCCTGGGCTCACTCATGCACAAGTCAGCTGGCTGTATGGCTGAGGCTGAATATGGTATAGGATGGCTTCATGGTCAGGGTGCTGTGGTTCTTTTCCACGTGGCCTGTCCATCGGGCTAGCTTGGGCTTGTTCACATGATAATCTCTGGGTTGTAAGTGCAGCAAGAGAGGGCAAGCCCCATTGTACAAGCACGTCTCAAGTGTCTGCTTGCATCTTGTTTGCTAATGTCCCATTGGCCAAAGCAAGTGACATGGCTAAGCTCAGATTCAAGGGGTGGAGAAATAGACTCTTCTTCTTGATGGGAGGAGCTTCAAAATGTGATGACCATTTGTGTTTTGTCAGTTTACCACTCCTGAGTCATGGGTGTGTCGGAAGTGTCACAGGCTGAGCGTCTTTGTAGAAGGTAGAAAGAGCCCTACTGGGAGTCACACGTCCTAGTGCCTGTGTTGCCACTTCTTTGTTGTGGAGTCTTAGAAAAGTCACTTACCCTCCCCCTATGCAGAAACTGAGACGGAGAAAAATTGTTAAGATTGATGATCTCTAAGGCCCTATCTAATATTCATTACATTTCTTTCCCAGCAAAGGAGTGAGGTTCAAAGTAGGGTAACTAAAAACATGTTTTAGTGTGTTGTTTTATGGTGGTCAGGAGGGGTACCTCCTGATCAGCCAGACCCTGAGCCAAGACCCAGAGAAAACCAGGTAGGTGCCAGTACTAAGGGCACTGCCAGGGCCGAGCTGTGCCAGCCCAGCTGTGACTACTTCCATCTCTTTCAAGTTTAACTCGGGTGAGTGGGAGGTGGGCATCCATTTTTATTTCTGGTCTGCTTCCTGATGATTGTGATTCTTCCGCTAATAACCTGTGCAAGCTAAATTGCACCTCCACTGTCCTCCTCGGGGCCAAGTTCTCCTTTTATGGGTGTTTTCTTTTGTGGGGTGGTGGGTTGATGCAGCCACATTTTCCAAACACAAATAAACCAGAGTGGAAGGTGCCCTTGAGAGCGTTAGCGCTTGGAGTAAAGTCGCGGAACTTTGTGGTGCTGCTGGCCTCCTGCGGTCTGCTCTCACTTTGCCTCTCCTTGCACTGCCAGCCAGTCTGCTGGTCAGAGAGGGACCGGTAGCAGTGGCGACAATCCTCCGCTTTAAGAAAGCAGGATCTGAAAGCTTGAGGGGAGAGAACATAAGGAAGGATGTCCTCTGGGGAGTGGGGGCAGAATCTTGAGTTTGGTTTTTTAAAAAATTTTTTTCTCTTTCTTAAATTAAATTTAAATTTTTTGGTGAAGATTTACACAGTAAAACATAGATCAGTTCAACAATTTCTACATGTACAATTCAGTGACATGGGTTACATTCTACAAGTTGTGCTGCCTTTTTCAATATCCTTTTCCCAATTGTTTCACGGTCATCAGCACGAACTCACTGCCCCCTAAGTGTCTCATCTCACCTTTCAAGTTGCTATTATCAATTTGATCTTGGATGGACGAAAATTGTGAGTTTTGTCTTCAGCCCACATAAATGACCACGATGATGAGAGATCATGTGTCTTTTTACATCCCCATCCCTCCTCCCAGTACCACTTTCCACCTTCGAGATTTATTCCAGGGAGGTTCAACCTGATTAGAGACCTGTGAGCAGCCTGTCCATGTTTTCTCATATACAGAAAACTGGGTTAAATCACCAGCGAGGAAAATGCTGGAAGGAAAAAGGAGCCACAAAGGCAGTCTCCATGCCTAAGGCAGGAGAGAAATTCCTGTAGCTAAAGTGCAGGAGCAGATGGATAGAGTTGGACAGAGAGGGTGTAGCGTTTCAGGGCTCTTTCAGACCCAGTTGGCAGTGGTTCCTCTCGTCCCCCTCCATTCCTGTTCCAGTCCTGTAAGGTGCCTCCTGAGTCCCTGCCCAGCTGGTGTCAGCAGGAAAGCTCAAAGGCTCAGGGCCTGAGGCTCCTGAGCTGGGCAGAATTCTCTGTTTGAAAATAATGTTGAAGAGGTTGCCGTGGTGGGGGACCACCGTTCCTAACCTGGTCCTACAAACCGGAGTTTGTGGGTAAACATGGAGGCTCGTTTTGTTCTAATATTGCTTCTTCTAGCAATTAAAATGGAAAATCAGTAACAAAACATAAACCAGCAAATGCCTTCCTTTCCCTAGGATATGAAGTTTTGCACAGTGCCTTCCCCAAAAGAGACCCTCATTAAGGATCAGTTTCTTTGAGAATAAAAAGTTAAACAGGGTTATGAAATTTCCTCTTAAGCTTAGTTGACCCAGAAACTCTGGCCAAGTGTTTAGGGACTGTGCTGGGCCAATCTAAAATAGTGACTATTGAAAGAGAGAGTATGATTCTGAGCTACAGTAACTGAATAGTGGACAGGTGAGTGTGTGCTAAGAACTTAATCAGGAAAGAACTTAAAAAACAGTTGCTGCTGAGTCAGTCCTGACTCAAGGCAACCCCAGAGTAGAACTGTGTTCTATCGGGTTTTCAATGGCTGATGTTTCGTGAGTAGTTAACTAGACCTTTCTTCTGAGGTGCCTCTGGGTGGACTCAAACCTCCAACCTTGCGTTTAGCAGCTGAGCACATTAACGGTTTGCACAAAGAAATTGCTTAGGACGTAGGTTAAGAAAGGGAGAAAGTCAGAGAGGGTGAACTATTGAAGAAAGGAGAGCTGAGAAGAATAGCAGACAACACAATTGATTTGGTTAAGGATATTTTATATCTTGGCAAAATCTCTTGGCAAAGAGGGACAAAGAGTGACAAAGAGTGACAGGATCCTTTTTGGTGCAAAACTGATACCACGGAGAGGCAGGGAGAGAAGAGATGACTGCGAGGTCGACTTTGGGAGGCAGGGAAGCTTGGACAAGAGTTTGGATTTTGTATAAAAGGGCCATGAAGTGAACTTCTTAGAAGCATTGCAGCAACTACTACCATTGCAGCCACTCTGACCATGGCTACCCATGAGGAACGATTAGAAAATTAGTGTAACCAATAAATCCCAGCCTTGTTAGTCTGTGTCTTGCAAATAAGAGTGCTCTTTCTTTAATATCCCAATTTGTCTTGAGTACCTATTGGCCTAATGGCAGAAAAGTAGTTTCTCTCCAAATTCCCCTAGTTAATACTAAGAGAACTTCCTTACTGCATAATTAAAAGAGCTCAACCAAGTTCCTGCTCGCAGAACAAAGGGATAGGCTGCTTCAAAGGCAAATTCTGGGCTGCATCCAGAAAGCCACAACTTCTTGTTACTTTCAGCGGGCAGTCTTTTTTCAGCTTCCAAGGAAGCAAAGGTGGTCTCCGCCAGCTACCTCACTGCAATGCAAACAAACAAATTCATCATTTATTAAGTGCCTACTGTGTACCAGACACTTTCGGGTGCTATGTTAGATGAGACATAGGTTTAGTCATGTAAAGGAGTCACAAAATAGCAGTGGCTTAAACAACATAGCAGTTTATTTCTCTCCTTGTAGAAATCTGGTTGGCTTGTTGGCTCTATTCTGCGAAGTCATGTAAGGTCCCTTGTTTCTTCTAGCTTGCTGCTCTGCTATCGCTGGGGTATTGTCCTTGTTCACGTGTTCTGAGGTGTCTCACCTGTGCAAGCCCTGGTGGAGCAAATAGTTAAGCTCTCGGCTGCTAACTGAAAGATTGGTGGTTCAAACCTACCTAACAGCTCTCTGGGGGAAGACCTGACAATCTGCCCCTGTAAGCCAAGAAAGCTCTACTCTGTCACATGGTGTCGCTATGAGTTGGAATTGACTCGACGGCACCTAGCAACAGTAACAGTAAGCACTTACTATGTGCTAGGTGCTATGCTAAGTGCTTTTCGTGCATTACCTCATTCTGACAATCTGATATGTACTATCCCTATTTTAGAGATGAGAAAACTGAGGATCTGAGGGACTAAGTGTATCAGTTTCCTGTGGCTGCCAAAACTAATTACCAAAAACTTGGCCATTTAAAACAACAGAAATTTATTCTCTTTGAGTTCTGGAGGCCAGAAGTTCATAATCGAGATATTGGCAGGGCTTCACTTTCTCCTAAGGCTCTAGGAGAGAATCCTTCCTTGCCTCTTCCATCTTCTGATGGCTCCAGGCATTCCTTGGCTTGTGGCCGCATCACTCCAATCTGTGCCTCTGTTTTCACATGGCTTCTCCTCTGTGTGTGTCTTCTCTCCTGTCCCATATAGACACTCAGATACGCCAGGATGATCTCATCTTGAAATCCTTAACTTAATTACATCTGCAAAGACCCTTTTTCCAAATGAGATCACATTCACAGACTCTGGGGGTTAGGAAATAGACATTTTTTTTTTGGTGGTCACCATTCAACCCACTCAGACCAATTGCACAGTGCTAACATGTGTACTCAGGCTTACAATCTCTATGTTATCTTGCTCCCCAGGGTGCTCTCTTAAACATATGCTGAGCCTATCTCAGTGCAACACACTATTATGGTTTCCTGTTGACAAGTCCATAACCCCCCCTCGACTTGAAGCATCAGGAGCCAGAGTGTCTCTTTATTGATACTCACTGTTTTCCTATCAGAGGGCCTGGTAGGTAGTGAGTTTTCAGTAACTGTATGTTGAGTGAGTAATTCAATGCCAGTTACATTGCAGAACTGTCTGGAGCATATCGTTCAGCCTAAGTCATTCTATTGGCTACAAACCTTGACGCCTCCATATATTTTCTCGGTTGCCTCCTTTCTTCAGGCGCTGCCCATCTCACCTGCTGGGCTGTGTGGTTGTTGCTACTGCCGCTGCTTTTGTGGGAACCCTTGCTGAGCACTGTGAGTAAGCTGGAGTCTGAGCTGAGAGCTCACGCCTGAGTGGACCTCATCACACCCAACACCCCAGCCCTATCTGTGTTCTAAGAGTCCCTCCACTTCCGGACTCAGATGAAGTGCCACCCACGGCGCATGAACTCCAGCTTTCTGAGCACCCCTAAGGGATTAGATGACACAGCTCAGAAATGTGGGGGAATCACTCCCCATAGGGTAAACCTCCATCAGTGGGAAGTGGGGAAATTTTAGACTTACAGACCAGCTGGAAAGACACTATAATGTCTGTTTTTGTTGATGTTCTTGGATTGTAGTGGATATATATATATATATATATATATATGTATCTCAGTATAAGAGTCTCCATAAGCAGTCAGATGATCTTCTAAACCATAAAGTCACCCATGCTACTTCCTTTCTTAAAACTCTTTCAATGCTTCCAAATGCCTTTGCAATAAAACTCTGTGTGATCTTGACTGCCTTCATCTTCAGCTTGATCCCTTGCACCTCTCTTACTGCCCACTGTGTCCAAACCCAACCCTTTTCAGTTCTTCCCTCACCTCTAGGCTTTTGAATATGCTGCGTCCCTTGCCTGGAACATTCTCTCCTTGCTCACTTGTGTTAGATGTGACTGCCTCTGGAAAACCTCTAGATTGGGTTAGTGCCCTTGTTCTGAGCTCCCATTTTCCCTGTCCTTCCAGCTTCATAGCAACTGTCATTCCATATTGCACCTTCTGGTTTACATCCTAGTCTCCCCCAGTAGAGTATGAACTTCCTGTAGGTCTTGCTCCTCTTTAACTCCAGCACATGGTAAGCAGTCAATATTGTCAATATTTTTTTGTTTAATGAAGGAAAATGGGAAGGAAGATATTTTTAAGGGATATCAAGTAGAGCAGTTTTCAAAAAGAGGGTTCAAATAATAGTAATGTTATGACAGAGCCCTGGTGGCACACTAGTTAAGAGCTCAGCTGCTAACCAAAAGGTCAGCAGTTCAAATCCACTAGCTGCTCCTTGGAAACCCTACGGGACAGTTCTACTCTGTCTATGAGTTGGAATCGACTCAATGGCAACAGGTTTGGTTTTTGGTTTAATGTTATGACATGACCAAACTGAGGAGCACCTTGAATGCCAGGTGTTTATAATTCATCAGGTAGGTCAAGGGTAAATCAACTCTAAAAACTGCAAGGAGCAGGCAGGCATCATAGTGGGTGAAAGGCCAGTAGAGGTGCAAAGGTAGTGGTGGGGACTGTGGTGGACCGTAGAGTACAGGCTCCTTAGAGAAGGAAGCTGCTGCTTAGAGTCAGCTGATTATTGCCAGGTGGGAACATATGCTTGGAGTTGCCAGACTTTTTGATTTTTAAAGAGAAGCCAGAAATCTGGATTTGTGTGTGTGTTGGTGTGCACACGTGTGCATGAAATCTCTATTTTAAAATGTTGGTATCTAAATCAAGTTTTTAAAAAACATAGAGTGAGCCAAACAAAAGCCATCTGTGGCTGGATTCATCCCACAGGGTTCCAGTTTTCTGCCTCTGCTAGAAGCATTAAAGGTGCTTGAACTGGGAAGCAACAGATCAATTGTGGCATTGTAGGAAGATAACTGCGTAGGTGATACATGCCATATATTGACAGGGACATTGTCTGGAGGCAAGAAGACTGGCTAGAAGGCTGACACACCAATTAATTGTTCATTCAGTAAACCTTCTACACGAGGTATATGCCATGGTATAGGATAAAGTGTTGTTCCAGAAGAGAGGAGAGCTAAGGCGGTACCTGTGGGAATGGAATCAACATGCCCTTCCTCTCTGTACCTCAGTAGCCCCACTCCCGATATGTAGGGGGTTCCCTGACAGCCATCTGCCATTTTGGTCTAAGTAGATAGGTGGCAAACCATGTGGACCTTTGAGAACTTAATACCTGGTCATTCGACTGCTATTTTGGATCTGACCTTATACCTGTGCTCGTATCCCTGGGGCTCTGCTTTGTTCCTGTGTCTTACTCTCCACCTCATGTCCAATGTTTGCTTTTCTATGTTGGAGACCCAGCCTTGATAAGTATTCCAGTACTTAAGCCCATCTGGGACGACCAAATTTTAACCAGTCCCATAGCCTAGATTTTAATGGTGAGTTTTTACTACTTACTGACAGACTTTTTGGTGTTTGCCACCTATCAGCTTGCCTGTTTAATTTATTATCACCTGTTCTGGGGTTCCCCAATGTTGTTTTTTCCCTTTTGTTGGGACACCTCTCTTTGTTTTATTTAGACCTTCCTACCCTACTATCTGGGGACGTTGGTGGTTCAGTGGTAGAATTCTCACCTTCCAATGCGTCTCATGCACAGCCACCAAATGTCAGTGGAGGCTTGTGTATTGCTATGATGCTGAACAGGTTTCAGTGGGGCTTCCAGACTAACACAGACTAGGAAGAAAGGCCTGACAATCTACTTCCAAAAATCAGTCCATGAAAACCCTGTGGATCATAAGCGTCTGATCTGCAAGCGATCATGAGGATGGCGCAGGACCAGGCAGCATTTCGTCCTGTTGTGAATGAGGTGGCTATGAGTCTGAGGCTGACTCTACAGCAGCTAACAGCAACAACAACAACTATACTATCTAATTTTAGGGTTAAAAGAAACCTTAGAAGTCCTTTAATTAATGTCAGCCCAACACAAAAATCCCCAGTACAACACTTTGGTGTTTTATAACCAAGATGAGCAACTTGAGGTCAGGAACTATGTCTTACTCATTTTTCAATTCCCAGTACCTTGTATTAATGCTTAGCACGTAGTAAGTACTCACTAAATTTTTAGTGGCTGTTCGATATATTGATTAATTGGTAAGAAGAAAACCAGCATATCTTAGAATAAGTAGTCCAGTCTCCACATCTAGAGTTTTGTTCGTTGTAGACATAAGTTTATCTAAATCACAGACACTAGCTTACATACTAGAAACATCTAAATCAGTGACTGCAGCGGAGATGTTGGGACAACGTAAAGGTTAAAATTTGAATTTTCTATGCTGACATACGAGGGTTAGGAATTAAAATGCTTTGTTCAGCAAGAGTTCAAACACTGTTAGACCCATTCCTTGTCTGAGTAGATCAAAAGCCCTTCCAGACTTTGAAGAGACATATCCTTCTTTATGGCCAGGTAAAGAATCATGATTTTAAAACCTGCTTTTAATATTAATGCTTTTAAGATTAAAAACATAGGTTTCACATCTGGGAATAAAGAAAAAAAACAACCCAAAAAACAGAAAATGAACTTTCCCCCTAAACATCAGCAACTTCCCATCTGAAAAGATACGTCAAGTCTGCTGGCTGTTTAAGCATGATTATAGTGGCAGCAAGGCGCCAGGGCCTGGAGACTTTCTGATAGGAGTATTCGCAGTAGGAACAGAACTCAAATAATAAAATGAAAAAAAAAAACTTTCCAAAACGATGAGGGCCCAAGTTGTTGCATTTCCATGGCAACAGAAAATGCAATATTTACACCCTTATTTACCCTTCTATTCAACCAAAAAATGCATGGCATTTGCCATGGTAACACCTACATCATATAGGCATGTGTCACTTCAGATATGTGAACTGCTGTTCTAGAAAAACAAACACATACCAAGACGTCAGCGTCATGTAAAACCTCTACTCATTTTACAATGTTTTGATGGAAAAATATGTCCCAGTGGACCTTGACATCTTTTTCTCAAGGACTGTTTTCCAATTTCAGTGGCAGAAAACCCAGGTGTCTCTCTACTTCTTTCTCTGTCTCCAAAGCCAGAGTGAGAGTGATGGAGATGCGTCATCAAAAATGGATGTGGGGCAAGTTTATGGTATGAATGTGAGGGCTAGGGCAGGTAGGAGGGGATTATGGCTTTGGCAGGGGAAGAGGAGGAGGCTTGGTGGGCACAATGCTTGACCCTATGGTACTGGTGAGCAGAGGGGACAGCCATCTAGATCCTCAGAGTGATTTGCGAAGTTTTGAAAGGCTTCTTTTCTCCAAAAGATTTCTTCGTTGGCCTTGCATTGAGGGATGGAATTCAGAGAGTCACATCTTTCAATTAAGGCAGTGATGCTGCCTCTTATAATGCAGTCATTTAGAAGGATAATGTCTCAATCCTAGAGTAGCTGTTATCACCTTGGCTCTTACAAGGTGATGCATTGGCTTGCCCAGGCCCTAAGAGAATTGGACTTAGGACGAATAAGCTGTGTTGGTTCCTTCTCTGAGCCTCTCTCCTAGTTTCTGGCACCTGACAGTGATCCTTGGTGCTCCTTTATTGCTTATCAATGCATCTGCTTCCAACGTCACATTGCATCGGTCTTCCCCCAGGTGTCACTCCTTTTTTATAAAACACCACTCAGAAAAAAATTAGAACTAGGACCCGTTTTTCTCCAGTATGATCTTGTATGACCCAACTGATAACAAAATAGACCAGGCTAGAGAAGAAGGGAAGTATTGAGGGTGGGGTGCTGTTGGGGTGGCTTTACCTCAGAAGAACTGGACACTGGTGGCTGAGGGGTGGGGCTCAAGGCACTGAAATGGGAGAGGGGCCAGGGAGTGAACAAATAATTCAAGAAATATTGATTGTGTCAGCTGTGTGGCAGATACCAGGCTCAGAAAACAAACTTCACAATCTTGCCTGTGGCTGCCCAGATTTTCAGCTTTCTAATGTACCCTGCTGTTGCCCTAACGTAAAAGTTTGGGGTTTGGCTGAGAAGCAGAGGTTCCACGCTTGTTGTACTGCTTCCATCTCCATCCTCTTTTTCACGATAACATCTTTCCTACGTGTGCACCTTTGGGGAGACCAGTATGTCTACATGAGAGGGCAAACTTCCATTACTTACGAACATTCCCTGTCTTTATTTTATCTGGCACTTCTCTCTCCTTTTCTTTCATTTCCAGTTATATGGCCACTATTCTTGGTAGTTTCCGACCCAGATAATCTTGAGGAGAGGTAATAGTGCCCTTATCTGAGAGTCAGGGCTATTGTGTTCTATTCCAGCTTTGAGTTCCCCCAAGCTGTTGGTACTTCTGGTTGCCAAGTTGCATTAGTCAGGCTAGGCTCTGCTGCAGAAATGAACACGCTTCAGAATCGCAGCGGTTTAACACATGAAGGTTTATTTCTTATTCATGCAAAGTCTAGCGTCTCCCTAGGGCATCTTCCTTCCAGGGCTTGACTCAGATCGAGGCTGCCCGAAATAATAGCAATTTCATTGGAAGTGGAAGTGAGAGCTGGAGAGTCATGCACTAACTTTTCAATATTTTAGTCCAGAAGTGATGTGTATCACTTTCACTCACAGCCCATTGGCCAGAAGTAGTCACATGCCCCCTAACCGCCAGAGGGCTGGGAAATGTGACTGTGCTAACGGGTCTTCAGTGAGCTGTAACTGTCTCTGCCACACTTGTGACTTTTGGTAACCAACCTACTTAGAGCTGTGATTCAAGAATAAAATAGGGAATCTCTGAGTGGTACAAAAGGTTAACACACTTGGCTGCTAACTGAAAGGTTAGTGGTTCAAATCCACCCAGAGGTGCCTCGGAAGAAAGGCTGAGGCAACCTACTTTTGAAAAATCAGCCATTGAAAACCCTGTCGAGCACAGTTCTATCTGATACACATGGGGCCACCATGAGTCGAAGTCAAGTCGATGGCAACTGGTGGGAGTGAAGTTAGGTTGCTGGTGATCAGTCTTTGAAAAGTCAATGATGAAGTCTTCTGCAGACATCCAGATTAAAGTAGAAAAAAAGATTTATTCTTCACTTCTGCTGGGAAGAGCCCTTCTAACAACATTGTCCCCAGACAAGTCAGACCAGCCAGAGAACTGCCAGGGGGCTGAAGAGCCCCCACGGCTGTACCATGGGTTACATATCAGTCCACCTGTACAAACTGGGAACAACTCCTGGTGTGAAAGGGCTCATGGCTGGAGCTTCTTTGACTGTTCCAGGCCTTGGTCTCTCAGCACTAGACAATCTGTCCTTTTGTATCTTACAGGCCCTACCCTCATTCTTGGCACCACAAACTCCTTGTCTTAGTTTCCTAGGCTGCCATAACAAAATGCCACGAGTGTGTGGCTTTCAAGAACAGAAATGTGTTCTCTCACAGTGCTGGAGGCTAAAAGTCCAAATCAGTGTCTCAGTTGTGTTGATTCCTTCTGTGGTCCTCTCTCCTAGTTTCTGGTGGCTGCTGGCAATCCCTGGTGTTCCTTTGCTATTTATAGATGCATCTGCCTCTGCCGTCACATGGCGTCTGACTTCCTCCCGTGTACTACTCCCTTTTTGTAAGACACCGTGAAGAAGGAAATTAGGACTAGGGCTCGCCCTTTCCCAGCGTGACTTCGTGTGACCCAACTGATAACAAAAGAAAAAAAAATATTTCCCCAAACAAGGGCATATTCACAGATACGGAGTTAGGACTTCAATATATCTTTTTTGGGGACAGAATTCAAGCTCTAACCACCCTTGTAAATGTAAACAATATGTTCTTTTACCAAAGATGTGGGTGCTGTCATATCAAAGAAATTGCCCATTTGCCCTAGAAACCTGGTTGTTCTGGAAAATTTCTGAACTGTATCCAATTATGAAAAGCAACCTTCCAAATCCCAACATTTGCTGACCAGGGATGTTGTGACGATTAATCAAAGGAGATGAATTATAACATTAGAATGGTGATTGTATCAGCTCTCAGAAGTGGCATGAGGCACAAGCCAAGGAAGTAGGAAATACCAAACAGGATCTTAATGATTAAGCATGCACTCTGTGGTTACTGAGAGGAGGACATGTTGGACCGTTGTTCTTGCTGAAGGGAGAAGTGGTGTGATTCAAAAGCCTCACTTCCTGTGGGAAGCTGCCTTCTTTTGCTGGAGCACCGACTTCGAGTCTTCGTCCTGGATTGCTAGTACTATCTTTGCAGTCACCATCTTATTCACTGCCATGAGACTGCTATTATTTTGTAGACTTAGAATTTTTGTCCAGTCAATTATCACCACCAGAGAGAAATGGTAAATAATTTAAGTATAGAATTCTGTGCATTTTGGTATTGTCATGCAAGAGTACTTTATATTTGGCTGGCCTTGGTCTTAAATGAGAGAAATGCTTTCCACTAGAACAAGATGCAAACCTGAAAGGAAAAGAACACAGGCAAGAAATATTAGCCAGTTGGGGAAAGAGACAGATGCTCTTCCCTGTGGGAAACACACCAGGATTAGTGTTACTAGCTGTGGTCTAATGAAGTCAGCTGGCTCAGAGTTGGATGGAATCCTGAATCTTGCTCCTTGGGAGAGCAGCATTCATGTGCTAATCTAGTATGGTAGTCAGTTTCTTTTTAGTGAGGAAAAACTGGAATGAAAAAGTCAAAACTGTAGCATCTTTCCTGACCAAGCTCAGAGGCATAGAGTGACTTGGGCTAGGTTTGCATTCTCAATTCAGGGAGGGCACCTGCGTCATCCTTTTCCAGAGTAGACAGGTGTGTGGTGCTCCTGTTCCTCCTTATTTCAATCCCGGTCCCAGCCTCTCTCTCTCCTCTCTTTTAAACCAAGATAATAGCTACCCTGGAATCATGCACAGCTCCACAGAGATGGGCTTGTTTGTGCTGTTAGGATTCTTAGCCTCTTGAGGATGGGGACTGGCCTTGTTTTCAGTAGTGTCCCAGGATCTAGCATAGTTCCTGGCAGATAGTAGCTGCTCAACAATACTTGTGGAGTAAATGGATAATTAGAAGGAAAATTGGATGGCCTTTTCCCAAAGCAATCCTTGTGTAAAACACTGAGTCCTCTATTCTGGAGAAATTTAGAATACCAAGGGCAGATGGTGAGATTATGTCTCACATACTTTGGACATATTATCAGGAGGGATCAGTCCCTGGAGAAGGAATGGGGCATCACGATTGGAGGAAGACTCATTAACAACCTGTGATATGCAAATGACATAACCTTGCTTGCTGAAAATGACGAGGACTTGAGGCACTTACTGACGAAGATCAAAGACTGCAGCCTTCAGTATGGATTACACCTCAACATAAAGAAAACAAAAATCTGCACAACTGGACCAATAAGCAACATCATGATAAATGCAGAAAAGAGTGGAGCTATCAAGGACTTTATTTTACTTGGCTCCACAATCAATGCCCATGGAAGCAGCAGTCAAGATATCAAATGATGCATTGCATTGGGCAAATCTGCTGCAAAAGACCTCTTTCAAGCATTGAAAAGCAAAGATATCACTTTGAAGACTAAGGTGCGCCTGACCCAAGCCATGATGTTTTCAATCGCCTCATATGCATGTGAAAGCTGGAGAATGAATAAGGAAGACCGAAGAAAAATTGATTCGTTTGAATTATTGTTTTGGTGAAGAATATCGAATATATCATGGACTGCCAGAACAGACAAATCTGTCTTGGCAGAAGTACAGCCAGAATGCTCCCTAGCAGCAAGGATGATGAGACTTCATCTCACATACTTTGGACATGTTATCAGGAGGGACCAGTCCCTGGAGAAGGACATCGTGCTTGGTAAAGTAGAGGGTCAGTGAAAAAGAGGAAGACCCTCAAGTAGATGGATTGACACAGTGGCTACAACAATGGGCTCAAGTGTAATAATGATTGTGAGAATGGCACTTAACAACAACCACAATCCTTTATTATAGATCCCAAAAGCAATTTTTGTACTGCCTTTGATTAACTCTATGAGGAAGGAGTAAGAAATTTATAACTGTAAAAGAAGATGAAAAGAGAAAAAAGATTACAAAAGGAATAGTGAGGTTGAGTGCCGGGGGGAAAAACCTTTCTAAGTGGAAGAACTTTCAGAATATGGAGTCACTGCCCAAGGTAGGGGACTTCAGCCTCATTGCTTGAATCATTGCAGACATGCTTGGATACAGTCGTAGTACATATACCTTGGGGAACAATCTCTCTCTGGCAGGGGGCAAGTACAAGATGACTTAATAAATCTTTTCCATCTCTAATTTCTATGATTCTGTGAAATGAAAACATTAGTCATAGACCTCCTAAAAAGCAGGCCATTTCAGAGTTGGCCTGATCACAAAGATTGGAATTAAAGTTAATGTCCATAACTGGGTTTTTAAATTTTCAAAATATGGTCTTCACAGGAAGAAAGTAGGAGGGACATTCTGGATTCCGTGGAGTTTCACGCTGTTGCTTTTCAGCACTGGGAACTTCAGATGGTGTAAGAAAACAAAACCTGTCAGGTCAAATATGTGTTCTATCATTGAGGGCCATATGAAATTCTGTTCTTCCACATGTGGCTGGACCATTAGTGGCACCATTTTGCCTAACATCACCAGGAAGAGACTGTGAAGGGCCAGCACAGCCATGAGGATGCCTGGGTTGACACAGATACAATAATGGGGCCTCGGGTCTATTCATTCATTGACAAAATTAAAAATTATCCACCTGACCATGACTCTTTTACTCCCCATTGCAGACTGTGCCTATCACATAGAAAGCAATCCAGTGTCTCCTCATGAAATCAGGAAAAAACCTAAACTCCTTGTGATGGCATTCAAGGCAAGCAAATGTGATATGGCCCCTGCCTACTCTGATCTCATTTGCCTCTCCTGTCACTGTCACCTCATTTACTAAGTTGCAGCCAACTGCCCTTATTTTGCCCCCCAACCCCCACATGCCAAAACCATATCTGTCTCAGGACATTTGCACTTGCTCGTCTTTCTGCTTGAACTGCTCTTGTCATGGCTCCTTCCTTGTCACTCAGCTTTCCAATCAAATATCTCTTCAGATATCAGAAAATTAACATTGATATACTGCTACCATCTAATCCTCAGACTCTCTTCAAATTTTATCAGTTGTTCCAATCGTAGTAAAATTACCCAGGTCACCATAGCATGTTACATTTAGTTGTCATGTCTCTTTTCTTTCTTTCTGTCTGGAAGAAATTTTCAGTATTTTCTTGATTTCCATGGCCTTTGATGTTTTTAGAAATTACAGGCTAGTTATTTGTTAGAATATCCAACAGTTTGGATTTGTCTGATATTTCCCCATGATTTGATTCAGATCATGCCCTTTGGGCAGGAATATCATGGAAGTGATGAATGTTCTTCTCATTATATCATATTGGGTGATGTATGATTTTCAGTTATCCCATTACTTATCATGTTCTATTTGATTACTTGATTAAGGTAGTGTCTGGCAGACATTATCCATTTCAAGTTATTCTTTTCTCCTTTGTAACTAATACGTGCTTGGTGGAGAGATACTTTGAAACTATGCAATATTTTCTTACTTATCAAGCTTTCAATTTATTCATTCACTATTATTTCTAGATGAACTGATGGTTTCCTATTTTATTTAATCAGCAATAATCTGGTACTCTATTTTCATCCACTGCCCATCTATCACTTTGTCATACACTGGTGGCTTGTGTGTTGCTATGATGCTGGAAGCTATGCCACTGGTATTTCAAACACCAGTGGGGTTACCCATGGTAGACAGGTTTCAGTGGAGTTTCCAGATTAAGGCAGACTAGGAAGAAAAGCCTGGTGATCTACTTTCAAAAACTAGCTAATGGAAACCTTATGGATAACAACAGAACATTGTCTGATCAAACACTAGAGGAGGACATCGTGTTTGGTGAAGCAGAGGGCCAGTAAGGTTGAAGGAGACCTTTGGTGAGATGGATGGGCACAATAGCTTCAACGATGAACTCAAACATGCTGGTGATTATGAGAACTATGCAGGACGAGGCAATGTTTCGTTCTGTTGTATATAGGGCCACCCTGAGTCAAAGTCAACTCAATGGCAGCTATTTATCTATTTATTTTCATGCTGAGATTATCCCTGATTTAGCCAGTGGTAGCCCATCAAAACTGACTTCTGTGTCCTTTGATATACCACCATCATTCTCTGAGAAACTTTTGCTTTCTAGAACGACAAGATGTTTCAGGATTATTTTATACTTTCTATGCTCCAGTCTTGGAATCAGCCATTTTTGTAAGGAACCCTGATCTTACAGTGGAGAATGGTACTTAGAAGCCAAGATCTGGGCACTAGATGTGCTCTTTGTTATCATGGTGTTACTACTCCAGGGTCCTCTCAGTGGTCAATGCGAAAAAAACATGTATGGATATGTATGTGTGTGTATAAATTTACACACATATATAATAGATATAAATATATGTATGTATATATGTATACATACGTGTGTATAACACACGTGTACTTCTGTATTTATTTTTATAACTGTCTATATATATTGAAAAACATGAATTCACATGGGTACTTCCAATTCCAATCCAACACTGTTGTTGTTGTTAGGTGGCATCGAGTCGGTTCTGACTCATTGCGACCCCATGTAGAACAGAACGAAACCCTGCCTAGTCCTGCGCCATCCCCACAATGATTGTTATACTTGAGCCCATTGTTGCAGCCACTGTGACTGCCATCTCATTGAGGGTCTCCCTCTTCTTCGCTGACCCTCTACTTTACCAAGCATGATGTCCTTCTCCAGAGACTGGTTGCTCCTGATAACATGTTCAAAGTTTATGTGACATGAAGTCTTGCCATCCTCGTTTCCAAGGAGCACCCTGGTTGTATTTCTTCCAAAACAGATTTGTTCATTCTTCTGGCAGTCCATGATATATTCAATGTTCTTCACCAACACAATAATTCAAAGGTATCAATTCTTCTTTGGTTTTCCTTATTCGTTGTCCAGCTTTCACATGCATATGAGGCGATTGAAAAATACTGTGGCTTGGGTCAGTCACACCTTAGTCCTCAAAGTGGCATCTTTGCTTTTCAACACAACACTTGAAAGAGGTCTTTTGCAGCAGATTTGCCCAATGCAATACGTCGTTTGATTTCTTGACTGCTGCTTCCACGGGCATTGATTGTGGAGCCAATTAAAATGAAATCCTTGACAACTTCAATATTTTCTCCATTTATCATGATGTTGCTTATTGGTCCAGTTGTGAGGATTTTTGTTTTCTTTATGTTGGCATGTAATCCATGCTGACTGAAGACTGTGGTCTTTGATCTTCATCAGTAAGTGCTTCAAGTCCTCTTCACTTTCAGCAAGCAAGGTTGTGTCATCAGCATATTGCAGGTTGTTAATGAGTCTTCCTTCAATCCTGATGCCGTGTTCTTCTTCATATAGTTGAGTTTCTCAGATTATTTGCTCATCATACAGATTGAATAAGTATGGAGAAAGGATACAACCCTGACACACACCTTTTCTGACTTTAAACCACACAGTATCCTCTTGTTCTGTTTGAACGACTGCCTCTTGTTCTATGTATAGGCTCCTTATGGGCACAATTAAGTGTTCTGGAATTCCCATTCTTCGCAATGTTATCCATTATTTGTTATGGTCCATAGAGTCGAAAGCCTTGCATAGTCAATAAAACACAGGTAAACATCTTTCTGGTATTTTCTGCTTTCAGCCAAGATCCATCTGACATCAGCAATGATATCCCTTGTTCCATTTTCTCTTCTGAATCTGGCTTGAATTTCTGGCAGTTCCCTGTAGACGTACTGCTGCAACTGTTTTTGAATGATCTTCAGCAAAATTTTACTTGTGTGTGGTATTAAAGATATTGTTCGATAATTCTTCTAACTCCCTGCTTTGGCGGTGAGAAACCTGACTTCCATTATCCTGCATATCTCCCAACTGCCATCTCTGCTATCACTCCAGCTCCTGTGCCGATGCTCTCCTCCCCCTGCTTGGTCTCTGACACCCTGTCCCAGGCTGTGCCCATGCATGAACTCCCTCCTCATCCTTCGAAGTCTTTGATACTCCATGCCAGGTTGCCTCTCTATGGGGACTCCCTCCTCTCCCTGTTTCGTTCTGACTGTTCAGGCCAGGCTGCCCTCTTGCATGGATACTCGACACTCTTCTACTCTGCTCGATCACCATCATTTTTCATTTCACTAATTATCTCTTCGTTTCTCATCTAGAGCTTTTAGTCCTTTAAAGATGTTATTGACTGTACCTTTCATTTCTAAGATTTCAAATAAATTTTAAAAATCATCTATACCAGTTCTTTTTTCATTTTTGTTTTATAAATTTTTGTTTGTTTTAAATGTCATCTTTTTTTCATTTCTTTCTAAGAATCCTGAGCACACATTATTATTACTATTTTTTGTCAAATTCTTCCATCAATTTTATTTTCATCTGGAGTGAATTTATGTTCAAGTTTTTTAAAATTATGTTGGCTAACTTTCTTAGTATTTGATTTCTTGTGTTTTAGAATTTTGGTTTGAAGGTTTATTTTAAGTGGGAACTTTTGTGGTTGCTGTGGCTTTTCTCTTTTCATTTTGTTTGTTTGCATTTTGTTTTGTTCCGTTGTTGCCTTTATCTCCAGGTCTTAGAATTGAATTTTTTTTTTTATTGTACTTCAGGTGAAGGCTTACAGAACAAATAGTTTCTCATGAAACTGTAGTACACATATTGTTTTATGACATTGGTTAACAACCCCACAACTTGTCAACCCTCTCCCTTCTCGATAATTTTTTTTTTTGTGAAAATATACATAGCCAAAGATACACCATTTCAAAAATTTCTACATGCACAGT
>NW_004443945.1:23025011-23050981 GCF_000243295.1 Trichechus manatus latirostris | reverse complement strand
TCTCTTCATTTGATGTTTTAGGGTTTCAGGATTGTTGTTTTCTCTGTTCAGCTTAGTTTTTCAGATCTTTGCTGAGGTGTGGTGCTTCTGCCTAGAGGGCCGTTTTGCTGAAAGTGTCTAGAATTGAATTTTCATGGTCAGCTTAGCGCTTTGTCTTTTTGCTGCCATCTCCCCTGGCTCACAGCTTCCTGTGAAGCTATGTTTGTTGTTGCTGTTAGTTGCTATCAAGTCAGCTCTGATTCATGGTGACCTTGTGTACAGCAGAACAAAAAGTTGCCGATCCTGTGCCATCTTCATGGTCATTGGTATGCTCGAGTCCATTGTTCTGGTCACTGTGTATTTTGAGTGCCTTGCAACCTAGGAGGCTCATCTTTCAGCACTATGTCAGACACAGACAGTGTTCTGTTGTAATACATAGGGTTTTTATTAGCTAATTTTCAGAAGTACATTGCCAGACCTTTTTTCCTAGTCTGTCTTAGTCTGGAAGCTTTGTTGAAACCTGTCCACCATAGGTGACCCTGCTGGTATTTGAAATACTAGTGGTATAACTTCCAACATCATAGCAACACACAAGCCACCACAGTATGACAAACTGACAGGCAAGTGTTGGTGAAGCTATAGCCCTCCTTATTAGGTCAGTAGCCTTTTATTTTCTAGCTCCTTCCATAATTAGCACAATCTTAGCCCCATGACTTCATGCAGGGAAGTTGGCTACATCCTCAGTCACAAATGGAGCACCTTTAGTTCTTATTACCCCGTTAGCCTTTGACAATGTCTAGCTGCCATTGCTTCTGAATTCAGAACCCAGAAGACCCAGAGCTACAAGGCTGGCTTTAGATTTTTATAGGTATTTTGGGTGTGGATATATCTTATGGTTTCATTTATTTCTATTTCATCTATTATTTAGAAGAGAGAAGAAACCAAATCATGAAATTATGGAGCCATCTTGACTGAGAACCTTATTCTTATTTTTTAATGTGTAATTCTGTGAATCATGGACCTCACTTCGTATAATGGGACCTCTTTATAACTTTCAGCCGCGTGGAACCTCTTAGCCATGCCCTTGACTTCTGGAAAGTAGGAATGTATAGTCTTTTACAAAAGTCAGTATCAAGTACATCTGGAGTTCAGAAGATGGTGCAAACCAGTTCTCTTCCCTTTAGGCTTATTAGAGTCCATATCAAGTGCCCTCAGATGGGTCTAGGCAGTCTCTCTTCTCGGGTTGCCCCCTTTATTCATCCTATCCCTCATAATACTCTCTGCACTTCCCAGCGTTTCCTCTTCTTCCTCCTCTCAGCTTCTGCCCTAGGGTATCTGTCATTCAGTTCGTTCTCAGTGGAGCTACAGGTGTTGGTGGTGCTGGTGGAGATGGTTGTAATGGATGTGCTTCAGAGTCAGCACGCAGAGGAGAAGTCATGAAGGAAAGTGGATGTTTCTGAATCTTTTGAGAGAAAAACCCTGGTGTGTTATTTTGGTAACTGTCTCAGCCTCTTTTCCCCTGCACTTCAGAGACCCTCTTCTATTATCTTCTTTGGCCAGGACCCCTGAAAGGAGGTGGTTTTGCTCCCAGTCCTAGAAATGGGGTGGGAAGGGAAAGAAAAAAATCCCATCCCACCATACTTTCACAGAATTAGGTTGAAACCCATTAAATGCCTCAGAAGATATACCTTTAGGAAAACTTTTATTGATCATTCTGTTTTAAGTTTTTAGAACCACAATTGAATTTCTTGCTTTGAAATTCTTGATACTTCTAACCCACTCTACAGATGTGATCATAACAGGTAACTTCTTGGATGCTTTCAAGAAATGAACAGAGGCAAAGAGGTAGGATCCAATTAAAAGCGTATCTTGAACATTTAAAAGAATTATGACAGCAATAGAAGCCCCTAACCATTTCAAGACAGAAAGCTTCCAGTTATATCGGGGACAATCTCATTTCTCTAGTCATTTCAGAGCCTAATAACTTGATAAATACATGAGGTTATTTTATGTTATTTAGAAAATAATTCATATCCGTTTTTGCAGTTCTCGCAGATAAAATCTTCTTGGTACTGCAAAATGCAAGAAACTTTTGTATTTCTTGCACTGTTCACACTTCTGCATTTCTACTAGTCAAGGGTTTGTTTCCACAAGTTATACAGAGCCTCTGAAATCACGAAGTCTTATGTCAGAATCCTCTCAAATATTAATCTAATCACTTTGGTTCTAAGAAAGAAGTGCCTTTTCTTAGACAAGAGGGTTATCTGTCTGCTCTCATTTCTCAATCTCCCAATGAAAGAAATTTTGTTAGAGAAATTAGCCTGTTGCTCCAAAGCATTTGGAAAGACTCCACCAGTAAGTTCTATTACCAGACACTAAGTTCTGGGGATATGCAGCTGATAAACTACTTTTTTGACCCATGACACTGGTAATTGATCATCTGCTAGAACTAATCAAAAAGGAAGGTCACCTGAGAGCAGGAGGGGCCTTGCTCTAACCAGGAATTCGTAAATCCAAAGCCTGCACTGACCTGTAAGACCCTGTCCAAGTTTTGGTGGCTCCTAAAAATAGAGCATACTATAATGACACATGGATGTTTTATAGTCCCATTTATCTAGGGATGACAATATTAATTGAACTGTCAGACTGCTGGAGCTGAGGTGCTTGATCCAAATATTTGGAATCACAGAGAAAGGAATTCCTAGGGGGTCAAGACAGCTGGGCTCAATGTGGAATGCAAAACTCACAGGGGTAGTTCTCCCCACCTGCCTTTATCTGCTCAGAGATTCCATAGAGCTGCTGGGCCCATTCATGCTTGAATGATAATATTAAGAAGCCTGGATCTTGCGGAGCTGTCTCAGGCAAGCATGTTGTGTGCACAGCTGGTTCAACAGAACCTTAAAATGCCAGATAGCCTTGAATTAAGGCTTTGATGAAAGATGTCAGTGTTGATGTTGGGAAACTTTCTGCACATTAATTCAAGAAGTATGCTAGCCAAAGAGTTTGGGGCATAGGTTTGGAGATGTACTAAA
Source organism: Trichechus manatus latirostris (assembly GCF_000243295.1). Lineage (NCBI taxonomy): Eukaryota > Metazoa > Chordata > Mammalia > Sirenia > Trichechidae > Trichechus > Trichechus manatus. The sequence continues at coordinate 23,047,970 of NW_004443945.1, read as the reverse complement.
AGGGGAAAGGGAAACTAGGCATTATTTTCCATGTTATCTGCCTCTGGATGGGCAAAGGTGTCAGACCTTGCCACCTTCTGAAATTTGGGGTGGGAACAAAAACACAGGTCACCACTGATTTCAAAATGTTTAGTTCATTCAATCATGAATCCAGCATTCAGCATTTTCTCCGTGGGCATAGGGCAGAGCCAACTCTGTAAGAAACAAGAGAGGAGCAAACTCTTTTAGTTTTGTAAATAGCAACCTGGAAGTCTAACTGCCCAGGATCCTCCGAAGAATAAGTTCATTGAGTCAGTCCAGTTTTTGCAACTGTCATGAAATCACTTGAAGATTTTATGTTCGAAAGCCTGCCCCAGGTTTGCTATTTAAAAATCTTCTGTGATGTGGAATACATGCTTCTTAAGAAAACAGCCCTAGAAACTTGTCATGCACTGCAGGTAAGCTCTAGCCTCTGCCCTGTTGGTCTAAGAGAAGTACCATTATAAGGAAATTTTAAGTCATGTCTAGCTGACTGCTTCCAACCAGAAAGCTGCTGGGAAAGTGAATATATCACTTCCGTATTTTCCATTTGGAGTACCTGGATGGTACAAATAGTTAAGAGGTTTGCTGCTAACTAAAAGGTTGGAGGTTTGAGTTCATCCAGAAGTACATTGGAAGAAAGGCTGGGCAATCTACTTCTGAAAAATCAGCCACTGAAAACCCTGTGGAGCACAGTTTTACTCTGACACACATGAAGTTGCCATGAGTTGCAATCTAATCAATGGCAACTTGTTTGGTTTGGCTTGGTTGTTATTTTCCATTCATTGCCATTGCCAACTTATCTCCCCAACAGGGACATATCTTATTAGTCCCACCAGTACTAATTAATTCTGCCCATTGGTCTGCTCACTATTGTCTCCCTTCTAAGTAAGAGAATATATATAGAATGACTTTGTGAATCTTTGTAAATCGTAAACCTCTCTTCAGTTAAAGTTGCTCTTTTTCTTGTCTGCACATCTTGGCTCACTCCTTCTCTCCATTTGGACCTCACACCACTTCTCATTGTTTATCCGGAATCACCAGTTTTCCCTGGTTGGTGCATGTTGTTGTCGTGTGCTGTCAAGTCAATTCTGATTCATAGTGAACCCATGTGACAGAGTTTGATTGCCCCATAAGGTTCTTCTGGTGGTAATCTTTACGGAAGCAGATCACCAGGTCTTTCTCCCACAGAGCCACTGGGTGGGTTTGAACCTCCAGCCTTTAGGTTAGCAGCCAAATGCTTAACCATTGTGCCACCAGGGCTCCTAGTTGGCACATAGCTGCCTGGAATGAATTGAATGTTCATAAATATCTAAGTAATGAATGAAAGGGCCATCTTAAGACTCAGGTTTTTCACAAAGCATCTCGAAGCCACCTCCCAGCGATGTGCCCTTTGGTGGCTTCCTCAGTGGGTACAGGCACAGTCACCACCAGTGGAGCCGCCATTGTCATAGTGTTGCTGTTGTCCCAGAGCCCGCAACCTGCTCTGAGTTCTCTGGAGTCCTCCATGTGCCTGAGCCACAATGTGATCAGGGCAAAACTAGAGAGAATTGCGATGCCCTCTTCTCTGTACTCTTTGCTATAAGGGTATAAAACCATTCTATTTTTGTCTCCCAATTTCTCACTGAGAGTTCAGAGTAAACACAGCTGTACGTTCTTGACTAACATCTTCCAACCTCCTTGCAAGTCAGATAAATCCAAGTGAGAAACATTGTGCTCTACTCCATTTATCCACTTATTCATTCCAAAAACCATTTACTGAACCTTCCAGGTGTCAGCCATTGGGCCACATACTTAGGTAACAATGGAGACAAGGTAGATAGAGCCCTTACCCTCAAGAATTTAGAGGTATGGTGTTGGGCAAACTTTGTGTGACTAGTTATTTCTTCCTTAGGTGTTTCCAGTATAAGATTCCTCAGACTCTCAGCCAGTGGACTCTTGGCAGGCCTAGCCCACTCTCCTGCCAGGTGAGGCCAGGCAAGTGTAATGAAGCTGGATTTCACACAGCTGTCCTGACTGGGAAGGAGTGCTGGTGGCACAGTGGTTAAGCTCTCAGCTGCAAACCAAAATGTTGGTGGTTCCAACCCACCAGCCACTCCTCAGGAAAAAGATGTGGGAGTCTGCTTGCATAAAGATTACAGCCTTGGAAACCCTTTGGGTCAGTTCTACTCTGTCCTATAGGGTTGCTATGAGTCGGAATCAACTCCATGGCAATGGGTTTGGTTTTGGATTTGGTCCTGACTGGAGGTGGTGGTGGAGCGTGTGAGGTGGAGGGGGTCTCGGTCATTTCCTTCACTCCCTTTAAAGATCAGGTTCTGGGGCATTCCCTTCTACAGTAATCCCGGCTCACTAATGTCATAACTCCTACCCTTTGTTTCAGGAGGTGTATAAAAGTGATCAGCTATTGTACAGGCAGTGTCCACATTGAACAGTTTGGATGGGCCAGGCAGATTCCTGGGGGATGTGCAGCCTTTGGTGGAGGTGCTCACAGGTGGTAACAAATACAGTTAAGATGGGTGCTCAGCACAGGTCATGAAGGAGCTCATGGGAATGGTAGCTGATGGTCTGTAGGTCTGGGCTCAGCACCTACATGGCTGGTAGGGGCTGGTGAATGGCTGTGCATGTTGGGCAAGTGCCTGGGCAGCCTCTAAGAGATGATTGTGATCCTTTTTGGCTGGTTACTCCATGTCTGGCTTCCTCAACACAGATTCACAGAGCTCCTCCCAGGCCAAACTGCCCCCTTCCTAGGCTGGACTCTCATCTGGTCTCTATACCTCACTCTCTGGCTCTTCATCTGTGTCTTAGTCATCTAGTTCTGCTTTAACAGAGATACCACAAGAGGATGGCTTTAACAAAGAAAAGTTTATTCTCTCGCAGTCCAGTAGGCTGTAAGTCCAAATTTAGGGCATCAGCTCCAGGAGAAGGTTTTCTCTCTCTGTCGGCTCTGAAGGAAGTTCCTTGTGATGCATCAGTCTTGCCTTGGTCTGGAGCATCTCAGCACAGGAACCTCAGGTCCAAAGGGCACACTCTGCTCCCGGCACTGCATTCTTGGTGGTGTGAGGTTCCCATGTGTCTCGGCTCACTTCTCTCTTTTACATTGCAGAAGAGATTGGATTAAGACACTACCTTATCTTGTAAACCTCATCAGTATAACTGCCACTAATCCATCTTATTAGATCATAGTGATGGAATTTACAACACATAAGGAAATCACATGAGATTACACAATCATACAGTACTGGGAATCATGACCCAGCTAAATTGACAGATATTTTTTGGGGACACAATTCAATCCATGACAATCTGTTTATCTCCAATACATTAATTTGAGTAGTTTGTCAACAGGGGAGATCCCTGGGATGCACAGTTTGTACCCGTCTATTAACCTAAAGGTTGGTGGTTTGAACCCACCCAGTTGCACCATGAAAGAAAGGCCTGGAAATCTGCTTTTATAAAGATTACAGTCAAGAAAACCCTATGGAGCAGCTCTACTCTGACACACATGAGGTCACCATGAGTTGGAATAGAATTGATGGCAAAAGTTTTTTTTGTGTGTGTGTGTAGTATCAACAAGGGTGCTATTGGCATTGTGATAATTAACTAATGCCTCTCCGTATTTCCAACTCGACCCCATTTTCCACCCCATCATCCTTGGAAAGGAGGTATCACGCCTCCTGTGGTTCAAAATTACAGGTTTATGGACATGAACTAAAGCCTTGAGTCCTTCAGATTTTATCTTTTGATTCTCAAATATCTTCTTTTCTGTCAAACAGGCTGGTCCTTACAAAACAAAAACCTTTGGCTTTCCACGTTCTTGTTTCTGCTACGAATTTCAACACCTATGTAGAAGTTCAGAAACCGAACATTAAAAAGTTCTCTTTGCTTCTCTGCTATAATTCTCTTGGGGCAATGAATGGGTGGGTGGGGGTGGGGTAGGTCCAGGCAGCTCCAAGGAAAATCCTGTTTAAAACATCCAAATTAGATCCCAACTCCCATATCTGAGGCTCAGTAGAAAAATATAGCCCAGGCTTTAGCTGGACCCCTTACTACATCATCTATAATGTTTTAGTTTGTTCTATCCTCCACCCCTTTTTAAAATCAAGACATAGAGAAACAGTGTGGCTCCTTTAAGGTATAAAAAGATAAAATAGAAAAGTCATTCTCTGGGAGGGAGAGAACTGATTTAGGAGAGATAAGACAATACACTTCTCTAGTTTGAGACATATCCATGGCAGAAAGCAAGGACAACTTTTGGGTAAATTCAGAGTAGTTGAGAGTCCCAGGCTGTAATCTACTAGTATCAAGGCCTGTCTCCATTCAGAAGGGATGAAAATCAGGATCAACCCAAGGCTGATTCCTATAAGATGAAGGTCAGACATATCTCCACTCTCCAAATTCTTTACCATTTCTGACACCAGCCGTTCCCCCTATAGCACTCTCTACTTCTCTGCTGGGCTCGATAATTCATTGCAATGATCACACAGAACTCACAGACTATACTCAGTTATGTGGTTTATTAGGGAAGTAACAGGGTACAACTTGGGATCAGGATCAATAGGCTACAACTCTGGATCAGGATCAGGAAGCATGGAGGTGAAGTCTGGAAGGCTCCCCCAGAGTGGAGAGCATATCCCTCCCTTCTTCAGTGCAGGACAGCTCTCTTAGCTCCTTTTGGCTGTACAAGCAAGCAGGCCCTTCTCTCTGCTATGCAAGCAGGCAGGCTCTTCTTTCTGCCATACACACCCCCTATCCGCCCTGCAAGCCTCCTTTTGGCTGTGCAGGCCTCCTCTTAGCCCCCTCAGGACAGGCCTCCTCTTGACCATGCATACCCCTCTCAGCTATTCAGGCCTTTCTGTTTGCAGCCTCCCTGCCATTGGCTTCTCCACTGCTAACTGACCCAGCTCATAGCCAGTGTAGGACCTTGCTCAGCTCTCTTAGCTGCTTTCCTAGCAGCAGGCTTCTGCTGTCACTGCTGACTCTGCTGCAGGGCCTCTTCTGGGCCTGTCGCTGCCTGCTCTGCCTCAGGACCCTTTCCAGGCCTCTCTCTGTCTTCAGTGATACAGCTCTTGACCCTGTGTTACAGCTCTATTAGGAGGTTCCTCACCCTCTCTCTCTGCTTCTTCTCTCTTCTTGTTTTTCTAAAACCTCTGTGGGGTTGGCTGCTTATATAGCCAAACTCCTTGTCAATTTCAAGGCGTGGCCATCCCAGCAGGGATATGATCTGACCAATCCTCTCAGTGGACCACAAGTCACTTGATTTGCATGGGAAACTGACCAATTCCTGCAAAGTGTGTAAAATAGACCAATCACAGGCCAGCCTGCAGCCCAGGGCCAGACAAAAAGTATCAAAGCATCAAGTTGTTTATAGAGGATAGTCTAAATAAATTATGATGCAGCCACTCAACATGATACTGTTGATCTTTATTTATTGATTGGGAAACATAGCTACCATATATTTTTAAAGTAGAAAAACAAAAACTATAAGGCAGTATGGATGGCATCATATCATTTTGGTAAAAATTTAAAAATTATATATGTATGTTGTTTGTTGTTGTTATTAGTTGCTGTCAAGTAGATTTCAACTCATGGCAATTCCATGTGTGCAGAGTAGAATTACTCCATAAGGTTTTCAAGGCTTTGACTTTCAAAAGGAGATCACCAGGCCTGTCTTTCAAGGTGTCTGTGGGTGGATTCAAACCACCAGCCTTTTGGTTAGTAGTCCAGCACTTAACCATTTGTGCCACACCCCTCCAAAAAAAAAAAAAAAACACAATCAAACCCATTGCCAGGAGTAGATTATGACTCATAGTGACCCAATAGGACAGAGTAGAATTGCCCCATATGGTTTCCAAGGAGCAGCTGGTGGATTCAAACTGCTGACCTTTGGGTTAGCAGCCTATCTCTTAACCACTGAGCCACCAAGACTCCCATATATGTATACGCATAGAAAAAAGTCTGAGAGGATATATGTAAAAATGGCCTGGGAACAGTGTCTGACCTCCTCTAACTTCACAAAGGGGAAGGAGAATCAAGATCAACAACACAAGGCTGATTCGTATGAGATGGAGGTCAGACATGCCTCCCCTCTCTGCCATCTTTACCAATTCTGACACCAGCCATCCCTCCCACGGCACTCTCTGCTTCTCTGCTGTGTTCGATAATTCATTGCAGTGGCCACACAGAACTCACAGACAATACTCACGATTATAGGGTTTATTAGGGAAGTAACAGGTTACAATTCAGGTTCAGGGATGATCAGGATATAGTTCCCACCATGCCATCTCCTGCTGTCTCCTGCCTTCATTTCTCTGTCACTGCTTCTCAAATTCTCTCTTGTTCTTTGCCTCCTGGTTCCAGGAGCTTCTCAGCGCAGGGATCCCAGGTCCAAAAGTCATACTGTCTCCTCCTGGCTGTTCTTCCTTGGTCATGGTGGGATCCTTTCTGTCTTAGTTGTCTAGTGCTGCTATAACAGAAATACCACAAGTGGATGGATTCAACAAACAGAAGTTTATTATCTCACAGTCTAGTAGGCTAGAAGTCCAAATTCAGGGCATCATTTCCAGGGGAAGGCTTTGTCTGTTGGCTCTGGAAGAAGGTCCGTGTCATCAATCTTCCCCTGGATTAGGAGCTTCTCTGTGCAGGAACCCCAGGTCCAAAGAATGTGCTCTGCTCCCGGTGCTTCTTTCTTGGTGGTATGAAGTACCCCCCTCTCTGCTCTCTTCCCTTTCCTTTAATCTCTTATAAGATAAAAGGTGGTGCAGGCCACACCCTAAGCAAACTCCGTTTACCTTGGATCAGGGATGTGGCCTGAGCAAGGGTGTTATATCCCATCCTAATCCTCTTCAACATAATCCAATCTTGCCGTATTAACCACAGGCAGAGATTAGAATCTACAAAATTTAGGAAAAATTATATTAGTCACAAAATAGAGAACAACCACACAATACTGGGAATCATGGCCTAACCAAGTTGACACATATTTTTGGGGGACACAATTCAATCCATGACACTCTCTTTCCCACCTCTGGGATGACTTATTTCAAGCCCAGTGGGATGGCAAAACTGACCAGTCTTCTTGGTGGACCACAATTACCTTATTTGCACAGTACCATCCAATCACTTGGGTGGGAGTTACAAGACCATGGTGAGAAAGGCTACACAAAAGCGCACCATTGCACTGTAATATATAATAAAATGCTCTCTCTGGGCTGTAGGACTACATGTGATTTTTGTTCTCTTCCTTGTATTTGTCAGTATTTTCCGAATGCTTAACAAAAACAATAATCAGAATAAAAGAAGATATTTCTACTTAGGAATACAGTTTAGGTTATTTATGTTTTTCCTCTGATCAGTAGCTAGAAAATGGCTGGAAGAGATAAGACTGGGAAACCTGCAAAGGTCCTGGGATAGCCCATGATAATGACCTTCTTTCTGGTATAAGGAAAAAATAAGATTTAATAAAATGTTAAGTGGAGTTTGGGTTTCTTTTAACTTTTGTTCTGCCTGGTGTACAGCCCTGTTATAAGAAGAAGGTATTTGTCATATGATACTGGTGTTTTGCTTTCCTTCCGAGAGCATGATGTATTTTGATGTTTTTGTGGAGGTAAGTGGAACATTTGCCTCTACAGGGCTGCTTATACTTTTTATCTTTTCTAACAGAAGTGTGTTATCTTAGAGGAGGTCTGAAGAGGCTGGAGGGAGCAGGACCTAGGGAAAAATGGAGGAGACCAAGCCTCAGAATGGCGAATCTAGTGTGGTTTAGAAGTCTACTTTAATGTTATCTATTGCTCAAAAGGTTTTCTATTTTTCTTTCTTTCTTGTTTTAAGCAACAGAAGCAAGCCCAGAAAGCTTGGCTGTACTTTGGTAGGTCAACAGTCAGGCTTGAGTTTTGCCTGTCTTCTCTGCATCTGCAGTGGAGCCAAACCTCACTGACTCAGAAAATAGGTCATTTATATGTGGGAATGATTAAGGAGCGTAAGAAGATTATTAGAACTATTGGAAGTCTCAATTTTGAATTGTGTCTTATAGACCGCTGTTATATTAATTTCATGTTAGAGAGACTATAAGGTTTGCGTTGTTTACATCCTTCCGTGAAGAGATAAGCATGCCAATAGCTTTTGTGAATATATTTCTGTGAAGAGCAAGAAAATACTTTGCTTGCCTTAATCAACAAGCAGGTTCAATCCTCCTCTTGCAATTTAATTTAAGCTTTTAAATTTATTTCCCAAACTCTTCTTGTTAATACCAAAAGGTAAGCCCAATCTCAGCACACAATTGGTGACTTTATCCATGTGATTGTCATTTGATCATTAAAACATGTATGTATAATAGTCTCTGAGCTGTGAAGCCCAATCTTTCCCTGCCCTTGACCCTGCCAGCCCTTATTTCATGTTAGCTTTGTGCAATGACCTCCACCCATGCCGGCCTTTTTGTCTGGTAGGCACACATATGCGTAACTCAAATATCATGAATTCCATATGAGTGGGATCCAAATTTGTGAGGTTATTCTATATGCTTATTAATTCCACTGCCCCACACAGGTGGAAATGTGGTTTTGAGAGATGTTGAATGCTGTGAATTTTCCCCATGCTTTGCAGGGATGGAAAAAACATGTGCTAAGTAAATCTGAGCTGACCAACTGTAAAAACCCATAGTGTTCAATAGCTCTTAAATTTTTATAATGACCTGCTTACCATTGGTGGTCTTGTTACCAGGCTTCAGTAATTGTACTTTGGGATTCTGTCTAATGGTGGAAGCATGAGGTAACATTGCTGTAAGATTTCTTAAATGAGTTAATACTTGGGAGGTACCCTTGTCCTTTTTCACTCATTAAACAGTGTTTCTTTGTCTCTTACCTTATATTAAATATATTTAAGGGGACAAAAGAGATTCCAAGGGAAATAAAAAAATACACTGTACTGAAATTTAAAAGTGCACCTAAGAACCGTCAAATCCTGCATCTAAGCTTATGGTAGGAACCTAGGTGATGGGCTGCGCCATTTGTTAGAGTAGAAATGTTCCTGAAAGAACACCAGCTGCCATAGATGGGAACTATGTGTATACATGGAAAATCACGTGGAAAAAATGGATCAGCATGAGGACAAATAATAGGCCAAAGATGACTTTCTTTTGAAATAGCTGATTGAAGCAAAGGTACTTCTGAAGTTTGACTCGTTGAATTAAAAGTACCATATTCATACTTTTGAAACTACCTTTTCTTTCTAGGTTCATGGCTAAGAATATTGGTTCTGGTGTCAGACTTTTGTCTTCAATTCTTAGCTAGCTGTGTAATATTGGGTGAGTTGTTCACCTTTTCAAGCCGTGGTTTCCACGTCTGCTAGGGGTTCCTGGGTGGTACAAATGCTTAATGTAAGCACTTGACTACTAACCTAAAGGTTGGCAGTTCAAACCTACCCAGAGGTACCTCAGAAGAAAGGCCTGGTGATCTGCTTCCAAAAGGTCATAGTTATGACCCTGTGGAGCACAGTTTTACTCTGACATATATAGGGTTGACATGAGTCAGAGTCAACTTGAGGGGAACTATTTTTTTTCTCTCATCTGTTAGATGGGGATGGCAATAGTATCAGTTTCATAATATTGTTATGTGGATTAAATGAAATAATCATTATAAAGCATTTAAATAGTAAGATGCCTGGAAGATAGTAAGGGCTCAAAAATACTGTTAATTTATGGTGCTTCTCTTTCTGCAAATGGTGTTCTTTCTGCTCTAGACTTGGAGGATGTGATCTATTTTCAAGGTTCTTCCACACAAATATCTCATTTGATTCTTCCTACCATCCTTTGAGGTAGGCAGGGCAGGTGTTATTATTACTCTCTATTAGTCAGAGGCTAGGCTTCCATAACAAATAAGCCCCAAAACTTCAGTGGCTTAAACCAAAGTTTACTCCTTGCTCATGAAACAGTTCAAGGAAGATACTGTGAGTTAGAGGGAATTTTCTTTCACAGGGTGATTCTGGGTTCCATTCGCTGGCTTTGCCATCTTCGATATATGGACACCTAGGTCTCCAAGATCACCAATGTATGGCTGGTGGGAAGTGAAAAAGTATAGAAGGGGTACACTGATTTCTTGGAATGAAAATGGCACATATCACTTCTGCTCATATTCCGTTGGCTACGGATGGCAGTCACATGGCCACATCTAACTATAAGGGAGACCTGGAAATAGAATCTAGCTGTGTGCCCAGGAAGAAGATGAAACAGATTTGTGGTGAGCATCTAGCAATCTCTGCCACATACCTATTTAACAAGATGAGACTGAGGTCCAGGGAAGTTAAAGTGATTTGTCTAACATGGCATAGATATTTATAGTCATTGTCCTACATGTTGGGATATAATGAGAATCCTAGCTAGAATCATAGAAGCCCCCTGGGTGGTGTAAATGGTTAACACGCTCAGCTGCTAACCGAAAGGTTAGAGGTTTGAGTTTACCCAGAGGTGCCTTGGAAGAAAGGCCTGGTGATCTACTTCCAAAATATCAACCATTGGAGACGCTATGGAGCACAATTTTTCTCTGACACACACAGGGTCACCATGAGTCAGAGTTGACTCAACGGCAAGTGTTTTTTCTTTAAGCGAGAATCATAATTGAGGACAGTGAACAGAGTGTGGAAGACAGATAATAGTGGGCTAGCCTTGACATCTGGCACGAGGATGCCCCACCAGTAAATTCCCCAGAGATTCTTACTGCAGCTTTGTTTAGCGCCTGATGCAGACTTAAACTTCCACTTTGCTAGCATTTCTCTCTGTTCCTTGTTCCCGTTTGTAGACACATGGTAGGCTGCTAGTTCTGGGTAAGGGAGTTTCAAATCTCCACTGAGATAAAACAATAGCACCTCCCCAGCTGCTATTGTTGCAGGCATCCTGGCTGGAGGCTCAAGGAAAAACCTTGAATCAATTTGTCTTGTGGAGGCTGAGGGGTTGGCTGCCTGCCCTTCACAACTTGTTAAAATGAACACTTAGACTCTGGGGGGATGAAGCCAAATCTGTGGGGTGATTCCCGCCTGGTGATCCTCTCTGCTAATTTTTTTAAATGCTGGGGTGTCAGTGCCCCAGTTTTGAAGGACTGAACTATCTATCTCTTTTCTTCCCCCCTTGAAATGCTTTTTAAAAGTAACACTTCAAATTTGCTGGAATTTTGCCCAGATACCTTTTCTCTCCTAGGCAGACTCAAGTACTCTCCCAAAGTTGTTCCTCTGGGACTAGAGTCTCAAAACTCCGTGGCTCCTCCCCTTCTCTGAGGGGTGATTACTACTCAGGTCACATATGCCTCAGACGTGCCATGGAAGGGCTCTCCCTCCACCCTGGCTAATGGCCGATTGGACCAGCCAACAAGTTTTGTTTCACTTGACATGAAAGTTAGTTGAAGTGAAGCAGGAGACGTGTTTTTGTTTCTTTAATAAATAAAAGTAAGGACCCTGTGCATGAATAAAAGCAAAAGTTACTCCCCTGAGGTTTTTAGGCTTCCAAAAATAGTTCCAAGCTTAGCCAAGGGTAATGCAGCCAGAATTTCCATGGAAAGCTTCGCTGGTGAGGAAGAGGTAGTGCCAGTGGGTGTACAAACAGGCCGCCTGGTCCTCTCCCCCCCCCCCCTTTCCTGTCTCAGTCACCGGAGTTTAGAAAACAGGTTTTGGAAGTAGTGTTCATTTTCTAGTCGGAGATAAAGTCAGTGGCGGCTGCTGCTATATTTATTTATCGTGGAATCCAATTCGAGGGTTGCAGGGGGATAGGATGGAGTGGATGGCAAGGTGGATTTACGAGGGGGGCGGGAGTGGGAGAGTGAAATCTCACTGTCAAGCCAGTGAGAACGTTATTTCTTGAAAAAAAAAGAATGATGGGGCAAGAAAATTATATTAAGTGAATTGCATGTTTTTAAAAAGTCAATTTTAAATTAGCTTTCTCTTCCTTTGAATAATTGATTATTCATTGCAAAGATGAGCTGGTTAGCAGTAAGCAACTGCCTTCTAGCATCTTTTACTGGAAACCTTCCCCCACCCTCCATGTTTGCTCCACATTGTGGGGCTGGTCCAGGAGACAGTGTATCTGTGGATTGCTCACCTTGTCTACCTCAGCCGCAGCCTCCTCTTTCTCCTTGAGCAAAGCTGTGAACATTTGTCTACCCAGCAAACTTGACTGAATCAGAGTTTCAGGGAAACTATTAGAAATATGAGGAAAAAAGAACCCCACTGGTCAGAGTTGATCACACCCCTCCCACTGTTGGTTGCACCTTGGACGTTGCTGTGGCTTGGAGGAACAAACCTGGTAGTTTCAGGAGAGCAGATTTAAAAAATAAACACTTTTTTGTTGGGGGATTGGAGGTTAGGTTGATGGTGATTTTTTTAGGTATTAAAAATTCAGCTCTGCTTGGAAAAGAGTTCATAGTTGCTTTAAAAAGGATTTTTATAAACAAATCTGTTCCTCACTAAATCAAAGTGACTTTTGAAAAGAGCTCCGAAGGAAAAATAAGAAAATCCTCCATGGGTACCTTAAGCTGAATGAAAGAGACAAATACTCTTCCCTGGTGTCTCAAGATGTAACCTGATTTTTCTAACGTGCCCTAATTTGGAGGTGCGTGCGTGCGTGCGTGCGTGTGTGTGTGTGTGTTAAGGTATTGTTACTGTTGTTACTGTTAGCTGCTGTAAAGTCAGCCCCAGACTCATGTGATCTCACACATAATGAAATCAAACGCTGCCTGGTCCTGCACCATCCCCATGATTGGTTGTGGATCTGACCATTCTGACAGTCAGAAATATATTGCCAGGCCTTTCTTCCTAATCTGTGTTAGTCTGGGCTTTGCCAATACCTGGGCTCTGCTGAAAGCTTCCATTGACAGACAAGTGGTGACTGTGCGTGAGGTGCGTTGGCCAAGAATTGAAGCCTAGTCTCCAGCATGGAAGGTGAGAATTCTACCACTGAACCACCATTGCCTCTGTGTTAAGGTGTGGAGAGAGTTTGATTAGATATGCTACCTATCAGAAACTTATCAAATACTCATCAATTTGAAAGACAACCAAACCAAACAAAAAAAACCAGCATGGCAGTGATTATGTTTGAGTGTGTGCATTTTTTTTTTTTAATTTACAGTTTTCTGTGGATCAAATAATCATGAGAATGAAAGGACGTTCTGAGCAAGTCCCTCAGAGGTCATCTTCTGCCTCTGGTTGGGAGAGGGCATGGAGGTCAGGAAGGGCTGGGATTAGGTGGTCATCCTTTCCCAGGTCTTTGTTCAGACAGTCAGTACCCCTACTTGGTAAGGTGATCAAAAGTCTGATGGCAAAAGAGTCAAGGGTATGTCATTTCATCTCCTTCATTTAATTACACTAGAAGGAATATTGAAAAACTCATTAACTGTGAAAAATTGTTGTTGTTGTTAGGTGCCGTCGAGTCAGTTGCAACTCATAGCAACCCTTTGAGCAACAGAATGAAACACTGCCTGGTCCTGAGCCGTCCTTGTGATGGTTATTATGCTTGAGCTCATTGTTGCAGCCACTGTGGCAATCTATCTTATTGATATAATATGAGGGATATTTTCATTCTAAAGTCTTCAGAGAAATAGTTTAAAAGGTCCTCCTGGTCATTTCAAATTTTCAAACAAAACGATGATCATGATAACTCCAAAAAATTTGTAACTGAGGAAGAACTCCTGCATTGCAAAGGCAAATTTCACTTGGACCAGAAGTGTGTATTTATACCTGGTGTACTGAAACTCTGTGAGAATCTATGAAAATGTCCATTTTTTAATGCTTCTAGTCTTGGTTGCTTTTCTTTCTTCTTAGAAGAATTTTTGTAATTTTATTTTATTTTATTTATTATGTATTAGATGAAAGTTTACAGAGCAAATTAGTTTCCCATTTGATAGTTTGTACACAAAGTGTTCCATGACATTGGTTCCATTTCCCACGAAGTGCTTGTCTTCTTCCTATTTCTGTCCTAGATTCCCCATTTCCTTTTGTCCTGAATTGCTACCCTTTCCTGCCTTCTCATGTTTACTTTTTGGGCAAATGTTGCCCTTTGGATCTTGTATAAATAGACTGTTCTAAGGAACGTGTTCCTCTTGGGTGTTACTGTTTATTTATGGGCCCGTCTATGCTTTGGCTGAAAGGTGGTCTTCAGTAATGGCTCAGTTCCAGTTCAGAAGGGTGTCTTAGGGCCATAGTCTCGGGGATTTCTCCAGTCTCTATCAGACCAGTAAGTCTGGTCTTTTTTGTGAATTTGATTATTTGTTCTGCAATTTTTGTCCTGCTTTGTCCAGGACCCTCTGTTGTGATCCCAGTCAGAATGGTCAGTAGTGGTAGCCAGGTACCATCTAGTTCTTCTGGTCCTGGGATCATGTAGGCTGTGGTTCATGTGGTCTATTAGTCCTTTGGACTAATTGTTCCCTTGGGTCTTTGGTTTTCTTAATTCTCTTTTGCTCTGGATGGTGAGAGACCGATAGCTGTATTTTAGATGGCAGCTTGAAAGCTTTTAAGACCTCAGATGCTACCTACCAAAGTAGGATGCAAAACTTTGTCTTTATGAACTATGTTGTGCCAACTGACATAGATGCCCACCGAATCTATGGACATTTGCCTTCGAGCCTAGGAACTTTGCCCTGCAAGGTGTTTTGTTGTGCCTAATAAGTTGCCCTTACTTTGGGCCTTGTGTGCTCTATTGTCTATATTGATAGATAAGCATCACCTACAGTTATGGATGTATGAATATCCACCATATTGCAACCAATGCCACGAAACAATACGTGTATAAATTTTTGAATAAGAAATTAACTTGAGCTGTAAACTTTCATCTAAAACACAATAATAAAATAAAATATGAGCTCTACTCTTAAGAAAAAAGTGAAAAACAAGTATTTTTGGACATTCATCAGTTTGCTACAAATGCATGTTGTCATCTGGTAGGGCTTTAGTTTATGTTACTGTTATAAATGTAATTTCTTCTTCTACACTTTATATTTTATAGTTCATATACTATTATTTCAAGTATGTAGAAAAGCTATCATTTTCCTATATGTTCTGTTTATTTTCTTTCTAACCGTCTTGTTGAATTACTAAGAGTTCTAATAACTTTTCAGTGTATTATCTTGAATTTTCTAGATAGATAATTGTATACAGTTCCATCTGACAGTTAAATATTAAAAAAAAAATCCACCACCAAACCTATATCAGCAGATGAGTGTGTTCCCTTATACCCTCCCACACCTTTTGTCATATCTGTCTAGCTACGTATCCATTTGTAAGTTAGTGTTTATTGATATTATTGTTGCAGGATTGTCTATGCTATAGAAATTGCTGTTTATGCCTGTTGTTCTTCTGTTCCTTTCAGTGTCCTCTCATGCCTTGGTCATGTTTTGCTGACTTCCCCCATATTGTGTATTGCCTTTCCCTTCACCAAAATTAATATGTGTCTTCTATCTATTTGGTAATTTCCTGCCCCTGCCCCATCCCTGGTAACCATCAAAGGAAGTTTTTTTTTTTCCCCTATGTGTAAACATTTTCTTGTTTCTTTATAATAGTGGTCTCATACAATATTTATCCTTTTATGATTGACTTATTTTACTAAGCATAATGTCCTCCAAATTCATCCATGTTGTGAGATGTTTTGCAGATTCGTATTATTCTTAATCATTGTGTATTCCATTGTGTGTATGTACCATAGTTTATCTATTCATCTGTTGATGGGCACTTAGGTTGTTTCCATCTTTTTGCTATTGTGAATAATGCTGCAATGAACATGGGTGTGCATATGCCTATTTGTCTCATGGCTCTTATTTCTTTAGGGTATATAGCTAGGAGTGAGATTGTGGGTCATATGATATTTCTCTTTCTAACTTTTTGAGGAAGCACCATACCATTTTCCAAAGTGGTTGTACCATTTTACAGTTCCACCAGCGGTATATAAGAGTACCAATCTCTCCACAACTTCTCCAACATTTGTTATTTTCTTTTTTTTATTAGTGCCAGCAATGTCGGGGTGAGATGATATCTCATTGCAGTTTTGATTTGCATCTCTCTAATGGCTAAAGATCGTGAGCATTTCTTCACGTGTCTGTTGGTCACCTGAATGTCTTCTTTGGTGAAGTATCTGGTCATATCCTTTGCCTATTTTTTAATTGGGTTATTTGTATTTATGTTGTTCAGGCACTGAAGTTTCTATAGATTTTAGAGATTAGACCCTTGTCAGATATGTCGTAGCCAAAAATTTTTCCCCAGTCTGTAGGTTCTCTTTTGACTCTTTTGGAGAAGTCTTTTGATGAGCATAAGTGTTTAATTTTTAGAGGATCCCATTTATCTAGTTCATCTTCTGCTGTCTGTGCATTTTTAGTTATGTTTGGTATTCTGTTTATACCTATGTTAGGGCCCCTAGAGTTGTCACTATTTTTTCTTCCATGATCTTTATCACTTTCGGTTTTACATTTAGGTTTCTGATCTACTTTGAGTTTGTTTTTCTGTATGGTGTGAGGTATGGGTCTTGTTTCATTTTTTTACTGATGGACACCAGTTCAGCCAGCACCATTTGTTAAAGAGACTGCCTTCTCCCCGTTTAATGGACTTTGCACCTTTGTCAAAGATCAGCTGCCCGTAGGTGGATGGATTACACCTGGGTTCTCATTTCTGTTGCATTGGTGTTATGTGTCTGTTGTTGTACAAGTACTAGCCTGTTTAAACTACTGTGGCTGTGTTAGTAGGTTCTGACACTGGGAAGTGTGAGGCCTCCTACTTTGTTCTTGTTCACTAAGGCTTTCCTTATCCAGGGCTCTTTCTCTTTCCATATAAAGTCAGTAATTAGTTTTTCTATCTCATTAAAGAATACTGTTGGAGTTTGGATTGGGATTGCATTATATCTGTAGATCACTTTGGGTAGTATTGACATTTTCACAATGTTCAGTCTTCCTATTCATGAGCATGGTATGTTTTTCCATTTATGTAGGTCTCTTGGTTTCTTGAGATAGTGTTTTGTAGTTTTCTTTGTATAAGTCTTTTACATCCCTGGTTAGATTTATTCCTAAGGATTTTATCTTTTTAGGGGCTACTGTAAATAATATTGTTTTCCTGATTTCCTTTTTGAAGTTCTCTTTGTTGGTGTATAGAAATCCAACTGATTTTTGTATGTTGATCTTGTATTCTGCTACTTTGCTGAATCCTTCTATTGGTTCCAGTGGCTTTCTTGTGGAATTTTCCTGATTTACTATGTATTGAATCATAGCATCTGTGAATAGGGACAGTTTTACTGCTTTCTTACCAATTTGGGTGCCCTTTATTTCTTTTTCTTGCCTTATTATGTTAGCTAGGACTTACAGCACAATGTTGAATAAGAAGGGTAATAAGGACATCCTTGTCTGGTTCCCATTCTCAAGGGAAATGCTTTCAGTTTCTCTCCATGGAGAATAATGTTGGCTGTTGGTTTTGTGTAAATGTCTTTTGTAATGTCAAGGAATTTGCCTTCTATTATTATTTTGCTGAGAGTTTTTATCAGGAATGGGTGTTGGACTTTATCAAATGCCTTTTCAGCATTGATTAACATGATTGTGTGATTTTTTCCCTTTGTTTTGTTTATGTGGTGGATTACATCAGTTGATTTTCTAACACTGAACCATCCTTGCATACCTAGTATGAATCCCACTTGGTCGTGATGTATTATTTTTTTGATATGCTGTTGAATTCTATTGGCTAGAATTTTGTTGAGAATTTTTGGGTCGGTGTTCGTGAGGGTCTATAATTTTCTTTTTTTGTGGTGTCTTTGCCGGGCTTTGGTATCAGGGTTATGTTTGCTTCATAGAATGAATTCAGGACTATTCCTTCCTTTTCTATGCTCTGAAATAGTTTGAGTAGTGTTGGTGTGGGCTCTTCTCTGAATGTTTGGTAGAAATCAACAGTGAAGCTGTCCAGGACAGGGCTTCTCTCTTTGAGAGTTTTTTTTTTACTACCTCTTCACTTTCTTGTTTTGTTATGAATCAGTTACTTTTTCTACCTCAGTGTGTGTTAGTTTAGGTAGGTAGTGTGTTTCTAGAAATTTTTATATTTCTTCTAGGCTTTCAAATTTGTTGGAGTACAATTTTTCATAGTATTATGTTATGATCCTTTTTATTTCAGTTGGTTCTGTTGTAATGTCACACATCTCATTTCTTATTCAGGTTATTTGCTTCCTCTCCTGCTTTTCTTTTGTCAGTTTGGTCAATGGTTTGTCATTTTGTTGATCGTTTCTAAGAACCTTCTTCTTGTCTTGTTGATTCTTTCTATTGTTTTTCTGTTCTCTTATTTCATTTATTTCTGCTCTGATCTTTATTATTTCCTTTCTTCTGGTGTCTGTGGGCTTCTTTTGCTGCTATCTTTCTATTTGTTTGATTTGTAGGATTAATGTTTTGATTTTGGCATTTTCTTCTTTTTTATATGTACGTTTATTGCTATAAATTGACCTCTAAGCACTGCTTTTGCTGTGTTCCAAAAGATATGTTTTCATTATCATTAGATTCTAGGTGGCTTTTGCTTTAAAGTCTATTTTAGCAAAGATTAATATTGCTACTCCTACTCTTTTTTGGTTATTGTTTGCTTGATATTTTTTTTCCATCTTTGAGGTTTAGTTTATGTCTTTGTGTCTAAGATGTGTCTCTTGTAGACAGCATATATTTTTTTTTAATCCATTCTGCCATTCTCTGTCTCTTTCCTGGTGCATTTAATCCATTTACATTCAGCATACTTATCAATAGATATAAGTTTACTGCTGTAATTTTGTTGTACTTTTTTTTTTCCTGCCATATAAAAATCTTTATTGAATATAGCACTTGCACAACAAGTTATAAAATAGAAGTAGTAAACTCAAAGTCCTCCCCCCAGGCAGGAATGAGCAAGGCAGGAGCAGTGGAGCCCTGAGGGACTGAGAACACAGGTGGTCCAAGGGGGCAGCTCTGGATTCCATCTTTGATTTCTTCTATTACCCAGTGGTTTTTAAGCAAGGTGTTATTCAGTTAGCATGTGCTTGATTTTTTCCCCCTTGCTATTCCTGTTATTTATTTCTATTTTTATGACATTGTGATCAGAGAAAATGTGTTGTATAATTTCAGTGTTTTGGATTTTGTTAAGACTTGCTTTGTGGCCTAAAATGTGGTCTATTCTGGAGAATGTTCCATGTGCATTGGAAAAAAAACACACAGTCATCCTAATCCATGCTGAAAAGGCATTTGATAAAGTCCAACACTCATTCCTGATAAAAACTCATAAAATAATAATAGAAGGCAAATTCCTTGACATAATAAAAGATATTTACACAAAACTGACAGCCAACATTATTCTCAATGGAGAGAGACTGAAAGCATTTCCCTTGAGAATGGGAACCAAGCAAGGATGTCCTTTATTACCCTTCTTATTCAACATTGTGCTGGAAGTCCTAGCTAACACAATAAGGCAAGAAAAAGAAACAAAGGGCACCCAAATCGGTAAGTAAGAAGTAAAACTGTCCCTATTCACAGATAATATGATCTGATACATAGAAAATCATAAAGATTCCACAAGATGACTGCTAACAAGTGGGGCTGTGGGGGCAAGGGTGGAATATCTTCTCTATTTCAAGAGAAGTTATAAATGTCTTTTTCAGAGAAATTGCATTTTTAAATATTGGCCACGAATTGATTCTCCCCTCCCCAAATCACAGTACAAGGCTAAGTAAAACGCTTACAGGCAACCAGTTAGCAAGCTGGTTTACACACTCTAAAACAAAAATAAATAGACTCATACAGTTGTAAAATATTTGAACAAAGACAGTGGCTGATGTGTTCAGCATCTAGACATCTGCCAGGGAGGAGGCAAGGGCCAGACCCCTATCCTCAGGGTGGCACATGAGGTGAGGAAAAGGTGAAAGAAGACGGAAGGGTAAAGAAGCGTGCTTCCTCCCTGCCTGCCTGAAGTTCCAGAAGGGCAGAACAGGCAGTGGTCCTATAGGTTAACACATGGAGCCAGTAGGGGATGGAAGAACTCCTGAAAGATTTCCCAGACCCCAACATGCACCTTGCTGGGCCCTGATATTCTAGGAGCCATTTGGATTTTTTGCCCTGGACCTTTAGGGTCTCACTCGCATACTTCTGAAGGAGTTCCATCTTTTTCCTTCTTATAAGCACCTCCTCAGTGTCTTGCTGTAATGGTACTGGGACATGAGTGATGAATTTCTGTTGCCCATCTTCACCTCTTTTCTCCTGGCCACCTTCCTCATCAAACTTTCCTTGTTGACAGCATGGATGTTGATCTCTTCCTTCTTCTCCTCCTCCTCCTCTTCTTGCCAGCCAGGACTCTGTCTCAGTTTTCCACTGTTCCACCAATTCAGCCCTGAATTTCTTTTCATATTCCTGTTCCAAAGGCACAATAACAACATCATCTTCATCTAAGTAACTATAGTACTTGAAATCAATTGCCTTTGTGAGCTCAGCTCATATCTTTCTTGGAGGAGGAAGAGGTTATTTTTCAAATAGCCCTGTGTTGTTGTTGTTAAGTGCTGTCGAGTCAGTTCTTAATCATAGCAACCCCATGTACAACAGAATGAAACACTGCCTGGTCCTCACAATCACTGTTATGCTTGAGCCCGTTATTGCAGCCACTGTGTCAATCCATCTTGCTGACCCTCTACTTTACCAAACATGATGTCATTCTCCAAAGACTGATCCCTCCGGATAACATGTCCAAGGTATGAGAGACATAATCTCGCCATCCTTGCTTCTAAGGAACATTCTGGTTGTATTTCTTCCAAGACAGATTTATTTGTTCTTTTGGCAGTCTATGGTATATTCAGTATTCTTCACCAACACCACAATTCAAAGGCATCAATCCTTCGGTCTTCCTTATCCATTGTCCAGCTTTTGTATGCTATGAGGCAGTTGAAAACACAATGGCTCGGGACTGGTGCACCTTAGTCTTCAAGGTGCCATCTTTGCTTTTTAGCACTTAAAAGGGGGTCTTTTGCAGCAGAATTGCCTGATACAATTTGTCTTTTGATTTCTTTTTTCTTTTTCTTTTTTCCCATACGAAAATTTATACAAACATTGTTATGTGACTCTAATTGCTCTCCCCATACTGTGACAGGACTCTCCTCCTTTCCACCCCTGATTCCCCATGTCCATTCAACCAGCTCCTAACACTCTCTGCCTTCCCATCTCACCTCTGGACAGAAGCTGCCCATTTAGTGTCTTGTATCTACTTGAGCTAAGAGGCACACTCCTCACGACTATCACTTTATGTCCCACAGTCCAGTCCAATCCCTGTCTGAAGAGTTGGCCTCGGAAATTATTTTAGTTCTGGGCTGATAGAGAATCCAGGGGCCATGCTTTCTGGGGTACCTCCAGTCTCAGTCAGACCATTAAGTCTGATTTTCTTACTAGAATTTGAGTTCTGCACCTCACAATTCTCCTGCTCCATCCGGGACTCTGTTGTGTTCCCTGTTAGGGTGGTCATTGGTGGTAGCTGGCCACCATCTGGTTCTGGTCTCAGGTTGATGAAGTGTCTGGTTTATGTGACCCTTTCTGTCTCTTGGGCTAATACTTCCCTTGTCTCTTTGGTGTTCTTCATTCTGCTTTACTCCAGGTGGTTGTGACCAACTGATGCATCTTAGCTGACCCCCTACAAGCATTTAAGACCTCAGACACCACTCACCAAAGTAGGATGCAGAACATTTTCTTAATAAGCTTTGTTATGCCTACTGACCTCAATGTCCCCTGAAAGCATGGTCCCCAGACCCCTACCCCTGCTACTCTATCCCTCAAAGTGTTTGTTGTATTCAGGAACCTTCTTAGCTTTGGTTTAGTCCAGTTGTGCTCACTTCCCCTGTAGTAAGTGCTGTCCTTCCTTTCACCTAAGATAATTCTTATCTACTATCTAGTCAGTAAATAACCCCCCGCCCCGTAACCATCAAACAATGTTTTCTTCTGTGTTTAAACCTTTTCTTGAATTCTTATAATAGTGGTCTTCTACAATATTTGTCCTTCTGTGATTGACTAAATTCACTCAGCATAATGACCTCCAGCTTCCTCTGTGTTATAAGATGTTTCACGGCTTCATCACTGTTCTTTATCATTGCATAGTATTCCATTGTATGGATATACTATAATTTGTTTATCCATTCATCTGTTGATGGGCACCTAGGTTGTTTCCATCTTTTTGCTATTGTGAACAGTGCTGTGATGAACATGGGTGTGTATATATCTATTCGTGTGATGGCTCTTATTTCTCTAGGATATATTCCAAGGAGTGGGATAGCTGGATCGTATGGTACATCTATTTCTAGCTTTTTAAGGAAGCATCAAACCGATTTCCAAAGTGGTTGTACCATTTTACATTCCCACCAACAGTGTATAAGTTCCAGTCTCTCCACAACCTCTCCAGTATTTATTATTTTGTGTTTTTTGGATTAATGCTAGCCTCGTTGGGGTGAGACGATATCTCATTGAAGTTTTGATCTGCATTTCTCTAATGGCTAATCGTTGTGAGCATTTCTTCATGTGTCTGTTGGCCGCCTGAATATCTTCTTTGGCAAAGTGCCTGTTCATATCCTTTGCCCATTTTTTAATTGGGTTTGTCTTTTTGTTGTCGAGGTTTTGCAGTATCCTGTAGATTTTAGAGATTAGATGCTGATCGGATTTGTTGTAGCCAATTTTTTTTCCCAGTCTGTAGGTTGTCTTTTTACTCTTTTGATGAAGTCTTTTGGTGAGTGTAAGTGTTTGATTTTTAGGAGCTCCCAATTATCTAGTCTCTTTTCTTGTGCTTGTGCGTTGTTACTTATGGTTTGTATTGTGTTTATGCCATGTGTTAGGGCTCCCAGCATTGTCCCTATTTTTTCTTCCATGATCTTTATCATTTTCAATTTTATATTTAGGTCTTTGATCCATTTTGAGTTAGTTTTTGTGCATGGTGTGAGGTATGGGTCTTGTTTCAGTTTTTTGCAGATGGATA
>NW_004443945.1:22964963-23024488 GCF_000243295.1 Trichechus manatus latirostris | reverse complement strand
TTTTCATCTTTTTCATTGTTGTTGATTTTGTGTTTGCTAAGTCTTTATGGTTTTCTTGTTTTTTATTTTGATGTGTAGGATTGTTAGTTTCCTTTGTGGTTACCTTAATATTTACCCCTATTTTTCTAAGTTTATACAAGTCTTTTATTTCTTTATATCACCTTGACTTCCTCTCCAGATGAAAAATCTATGTCTACATTTTTTAATTGCCTCCTTTTTGTTTTAATGTTGTCATGTTTACATATTGACATCTGTTTTCCTATTTTCAGTGTTTTAGCTTTGATTTCCTTTTGTGACTTCCCTATCTGGGTTGATATCTGGTTGCTTTGTCCTGTGTTCTAGTCTTGGGTTGTGATCTGATGTTACTGATTTTCTAATCAGAGGACTCCTTTTAGTATTTCTTGTAATTTTGGTTTGTTTTTTGCAAATTCCCTAAACTTGTGTTTATCTGAAAATGCCCTAATTTCACCATCATATTTGAGAGACAGTTTTGCTGGGTATATAATTCTTGGCTGGCAGTTTTTTCCTTCAAGTCTTTATATATGTCATCCCATTGCCTTCTTGCCTGCATGGTTTCTGCTGAGTAGTCCAAGCTTATTCTTATTGACTCTCCTTTGTAGATGACTTTTCCTTTATCCCTAGCCACTCTTAAAATTCTCTCTTTATCTTAGGTTTTGGCAAGTTTGGTTATAATATGTCTTGTTGTTTTGGGATCTACCTTATGTGGGGTTCGATGAGCATCTTGGATAGATATCTTCTGATCTTTCATGATATCAGGGAACTTTTCTGTCAACAAATATTCAACAATTCTCTCTGTATTTTCTGTTATCCCCCCTGTTCTGCTACTCCAGTCACTTGTAGGTTATTCCTCTTGATAGAGTCCCACATAATTCTTAGGGTTTCTTAATTTTTTTAAATCCTTTTATCTGATTTTTCCTCAAATAAGTTGGTGTCAAGTGCTTTATCTTCAGTCTCACTAATTCTGACTTCCGTTGCCTCAATTCTGCTCCTATGACTTTCTATTGAGTTGTCTAATTCTGACATTTTATTGTTAATCGTCTGGATTTCTGATCGCTGTGTTTCTGTGGATTCTTGCAGCCTGTTAAATTTGTCATTATGCTCTTCTCTAATCTTTTTAATTTCCTCTATTCCGTGTTCTGCATTTTGCTTAATTTTCTTCCTAATTTCTTGAAGAGTTCTGTATATTAAAGTTTGATATTCTGCCTCTGGTAATTCCAAGAAATTTTCCTCCTCTGGAAAATTTCTAGATTCTTTATTGTGGGAGCTTGCTGAAGCCATCTTGGATTACCTGTTTATGTGATTTGATAGTGACTGTTGTCTCTGAGCCATCAATAAGTTATTTATTTTATGTTTGCTTACTGGGTCCTAGCTTCTTGTTTTGTTTTGATATGCCCAAATAGGCTGCTCCTATGAGCTAGTTTGATTTTTGGCACCTTTGAAGCTCTAATGTCCTGTCAGCAGGTTGTTAGATCTGTTACTAGGTATGTGAGCTCAGGAGTCCGCCCACTCCGCCTGTGTGGATTCAGCTCAGGTGCCCAGGTAGGTAGCCACCAAGTGTGTGGTGTAGGCTCTCACTTACAGTCCTAGACAGGCATGGGTGATTGGTGTAGGCACAGGCATCTGGCTGCAGCAGGGTGACACACTTTGAGCAAGGCAGGGGGCTGATGGCCGCCTCATGTGTCCAGAGGGCAGGCGTGTCCCTGTTCCCTGGAGCACATAGATGGATGGGTTTTGTAGCTGGACTATGATCACCTAATGCTGTTGGCTGTAAGGACTGGGGGCCACTTCTTATTCACGGGCCCCTATTGCAGGTGGCTAGGTGGCGTGGGCAGAGGCACCAGTCCTCAGGTCCCTGATATGGGTAGGTGAAGACCACGCTTTATGCGCAGAGCAGTGTCAAATGTCAAGAACCTGCCACTTCACAGGTGATACAGTTGAAGTTAGGGTTCTGATATATCCCCTGTTGTACTGCGGTAATGAGGGTCTACACTGTTGAGATTTGCCCACCTGAGTCTATGCAGGGGGAAAGGCACTCAAAGTCCTTGGATCCCTTATGCCTATGCATAGGCAAAGGAGCTGTGCCTATCCTGGGTTCCCTGCTTAGGGGAGCCTGCAGTTTATTTTTTCCCCCTGTTTGTTAATTTTTTTACTCTCCAAGGCAGGGAGAAAAGCTCCAGGTGTATGATGGATCCTACTTTCTGCCCAGGAGACTCAGCAATTGCTGAAGCGATACCAGGACCCAGTGCAGAGTGGGGAGGTAAATGGGAGAGAGGCTTTTCACTAAGGGGGGTGTTTTTGCTCCACGCAGTAAGCCGTACACACGTACTTACCTTTTGTGGAAGGCTGCTTCTCACTGGTTCTGTGCGGCTGTGTAGACTCTCTGGTATGGGTCTCTTCCGGTGTGGAAAACGCGTCTCCTGAGCTCAGCTGCTTGCCTGCCTCACTGCTCACCCACAAGCTGATCAGGCCTGAAGGGCTCAGGCTCTTGCTGGGTCAGGTCTGGCAACTCCTTGCTGCTTCTGAACCATCTCTCCCTCCTCCTGCCTCTCAATCCGGTTCCTCAACTCTGCCTTTGATGTTCAGGGCTCCCAGATTGCCATATATAATCGAATCATTTGTTTTTTTTTTGGTCTTTGTTGTAAGAGGGTCCACCGGAAGCATCTAAGTACTCCCCCAACTTGGCCCCCTCATCTTTTGATTTCTTGACTCCTGTTTCCATGGCTCTCAAATCTTTTACTACTCCAAAGTATTTGTAACCTCGATTTCCCAGGACTTCTTTCCCTTCATGATCGAGCACTTTAGGGCCAACTTTTCCATAATCAGGACCACCCAGATCCTTTGTCTGAACTTCCCAGTGTCATTTTCTCTCAGCAGTTTCTTAATTTCATCATTCAGGGCACAAATCAGAATTCACCTAAACCAGCATTCTGAATTTGAGCTACTTTTTTAGAGATCCCTGTAATAATCTGAAGTCTCCACTTTTCAGCTTTGGGCTGCTTGGCACATTCTGAGGCAAGAAAGGGTCTTCATTCCTTCACTTTTCCCTTTTCCAGCTGAGCTTGGCAAAATCTTGCTAAGCCGTCATGGCCTTTTCTGAAATTCGAGTCATGGTGCAGAGGAGAATGCCACCCCCAGGCTGCGTGTCCCCAGGCCCAGGAGCTTCACAGCCTTAGGTGAAACCTGGCCTGATGGGAACTGAAGACTCTACTTGTACTGTTTTTGGTGCTGTTGATGGTTTCTTTGTTCTGCTTAATTTTCTGTGCTGAGTTTTTTGGTTTGTGAATTTTCTTTTAATTTCTTTCATTATTGTTGATTTTGTGTTTACCGAGTCTCTAAATTTTTCTTTTTTCTTTTGATTGGTAGGTTTGCTATCTTTCTCTGTGGTTACCTTGAAATTTATCTTTACCTTCCTAAGTTTAAAATAGCCTTTTATTTCTTGATATCGCCTTGATTTCCACTCCATATGAAAGTTCTATAACTACTACTACTACTTTTCATTCTCTCTTTTTTTTTTGATGCTGTCATTTACATATTGATGTCTCTGGTTCCTTGTTTTCAGTATTTTAGTTTTGTTTTATTTTTGGGAATTCTTTATCTGGGTTGGTACCTGCGCAATCTGTCCTGTGTCCTAAAAAAAAAAAACAAAACCCAAAAACCAAACCCATTGCCATCAAGTTGATTCTGACTCATAGCGACCCTGTAGACTCAGCTTATTGTCTGATGTTGGTTCTCTATCTGAAGGACTCCCTTTAATATTTCTTGTAATTTTGGTTTGGTTTTTCCAAATTCTCTTAATTTATATTTATCTGGAAAAGTCCTAATTTTGCCATCGTATTTGAGAGACAATTATTGGGTATATAATTCTTGGCTGGCAATTTTTTTCTTCAGGGTTTTATATATGTCATCCCATTTCCTTCTTGCTTGTGTAGTTTCTGCCGAGTAATCATAGTATAGTGTTATTGATTCCCCTTTGTAGGTGACTTTTCATTTTTCCCGAACTGCTGTCAGGATTCTTTCTTTGTCTTTGGTTTTGGCAAGTTTGATTGTATGTCTTGGTGACTTTCTTTTGGGGTATATTCTGTATGGGGTTAGTTGAGCTTCTGGATGGATATTGTCTCATCTTTCTTGATGTTAGGGAAGTTTTCTGCCAGCATTTCTTTAACAATTCTTTCTGTGTTTTCCATTGTTCCCCTCTTCCCTTTCTGGGACTCCAATCACATGCAAGTTTTTCTCTTGATAGTGTCCCACATAATTATTAGACTTTCTTCATTCTTCTTCTGATTTTTCCTCAAACAAATTGGTGTCAGGGAATTTGTCTTCAATTTCACTAATTTTGACTTCCATGGTTTCAGTTCTGTTCTATATCTTTCTACTGAGTATTCTGTTTCTGATATTTTATTGTTAATCTTTTGGATTTCTAGTTGTTGTTTTTCTATGGTTTCTAGTTGTCTATTTATTTTGTTATTTTGTTCTTGTATTGTTTTCCTGAATTTTTCTATTGTTTTGTCTGTATTTTCCCTGACTTTGTCTGTTTTCCTTGGTTTTGTCTGTGTTTTCCTTAATTTCTTTCTTGATCTCTTGGTGAGCCCTGTATATTAGTCTTTTGAGTTCTTTATCAGGTAGTTCCATTGCCATTTCTTCCTCCAGGAGGTTTTCTGGTTCTTTATTTTGGTTACTTGCTGGTGCCATCTTGTCCTGCTTCTTTATGTGATTTTATATTGCCTGTTGTCTCTGAGACATCAAGAAATTATTATATTTATTTATTGTATGTTTGTTAGCTGTGTCCTGAATTTTTATTTTGTTTTGTTTTGATATATCTGAGTAACCTGGGCATCTGTGCTGCTCTGGTCACTAATCTGGCCACTTTGAAGCTCTCACCTCCTGTCTCCAGGTGGGTGGAGCAGCAACTGAGTAGGTGAGTGTGGGTCTCTTTTTACTGGTCTTGTGGGACTGCTGAGGATGTAGGTGGCATTTCTGGTGAGGTGGTGTATCTGTCTGGCCAGTCACCTGGCTGTGGGTGCAGAATGCATTCTCCCTGGTTGCTGGGTTAGGAGTTGTGTGTATGCTCTGCCTATTTCCAGGTGGTCAGGTTGAGGGTGCCCGGGTCATCGGTCACTGGGTGGGTGGTACAGAAACTCTCACTGACAGTTCTGGGCAGGCAGGGATGCTTGGGGGTGTTTGAAGTTGGCAAAAGCCTCCGGTTGCAGAGAGGGCCAGGCACGGGGTGAGGCAAGGGGGATGTTACCTGCCCACAGGTGTCTGGTTGGAGGGGGTGCCCCTGTTCACTAGAGCATGTCATGGGGTAGTTGTGCAGCCCGTCCTCAAGCCCCTGGTGCAGGTGGCTCTAGGGAGTAGGAGGCCCTGCCAATCCTTGGGAACCTGGTGCAGGTGGCTGGCTCTGGCGAGGACTGTGGAGTTGCTCTTGCTTGGTGCTCCAGGTGATGGGGGTTCAGCTGGGGATGCTGCTTGTTTTGTCTCAATATGGCTGCACTGTGCTGGTTTGGCTAGCAGGGCACCTGTAGGGGTAAACAGAACAAGAAGAACTCCTGCTTGGCTCTGGCCATGTGTGTAGAGTCACTCCTGCTTGGCTGCACCAGGCGATGGGGGTTTCTGCTTGGAATGCTGCTTGCTTTGTCTGTATATGGCCACACTGTGCATGCTCGACTAATGGGGCGCATGCATGAGTGACCAGAGGTGGCAGAAGGCGGTACAGGATCGTGGGCCCCTGGCGTGAGTGGCTGAGCTAAGGGGCAGGTGTCTCTAGATTGTGGGCTCCAGCTTAGGAGGGGGGATTGGTAAGGAGGGTGGGGGTGCCCCACCAGCCCGCATACCTCCAGCAGGGGTAGCTGGGTGGGTGCAGTGAGTAGGGTGCTTGCATCTGATTTTCACAGATTGGGAAGCATTCCTGCCTTGCTCTGGCTGTGACTGCAGTGTTGCTCCTGCTTGGCTGCACCAGCTGATGGGGGTTTTGGTTGGGAATGTTGCTTCCTTTTTCTCAGTGTGGCCATGCTGTGCAGGATCAGCTAGCAGGGCACCTGCATGGGTGACTGGAGGGAGAGAAGGCAGTGCAGGACTGTGAGCCTGTGGCACAAGTGGCTGTGTGAAGGTGCAGGCACCTCCAGACCTTGGGTTCCTGGCTTAGGGGACAGGGCAAGGGTGAGAGCTTCTGGACTGTGCTCACAAGCAGGGAGGGGGGATGAGTGAGGAGGATGAGAATGCCCCAGAAGTCCATGTGAGTCTGGCATGAGGGCTGGGGTAGATGTAGTGGGTGGGATGCATGCACTTAACTTTCACAGAGTGGGAAACACTCCTGCCTGGCTCTGGATGTGCGTGCAGAGTCGCTCCTGCTTGACTGTACCAGATGGTGGGAGTTTTGGCCGGGAATGCTGTTCAGACTTGGCTAGCAGGGCACCAGCAATCCATGATTCCCCGTTTCCACAGTTTTTATATTTTCTCTCCTTCCTCTTGGCACTCAGTCTGGTTCTTCAGTGTTGTCTTTGATGCTTAGGGTTCCTAAATTTTCATCTATATCTGATTCACTTGTTTTTTTGGGTCTTTGTTGTATGAGAGACTGTTATAGATTGAATTGTATCCCCCAAAAATGTGGCTAGGCCATGATTCCTAGTATTGTGTGATTGTCCACCATTTTGTCATCTGATGTGATTTTCCTCTGTTGTAAATCCTATCTCTAAGTTGTTAATGAGGTGGGATTAGCAGCAGTTATGTTAATGAGACAGGACTGAATCTACAAGATTAGGTTGTGTCTTATGTCAATCTTTTTTGAGATATAAAAGAGACAAGTGAGCGGACAAACAAGGGGACCTCATACCACCAAGAAACAAGAACCAGGAGAATAGTGTGTCCTTTGGACCTGGAGTCCCTGAAAAGCTCTTAGACCAGAGGAAGACTGATAACAATGATCTTCCCCCAGAGCCACAAGACACAGAAAGCCTTCCCGTGGAGCTGGCACACTGAATTTGGACTTCTAGCCTTCTAAACTGTGATAAAATAAATTTCTGTTTGTTAAAGCCACCCACTTGTGGTATTTCTGTTATAGCAGCACTAGATAACTAAGACAGGGATGTTATGAAGCATCTGACTACTCTGCCGTCTTGGATCCTTGGTTGCTTTTCTTGTTCAATTTTAGCTACATACATGTTTAGAAAGCATGTTCCTATCTGTATGTTTTGATATCCAACCCTTTAGATATTTGTTTTGTTAGAAGAACATAGTGTCACCCAAGAAACGTTTTGGTTTCGTCAAAGAAACATTTCACTGTAGTTGTCCAAGGGCTCAAACCCATCCTTGAATTCATGTCTATGTAATGGGAAAACACCTGGATAAATGGTAAAAAAAAAAAAAAAAATCATTTTATAAAGGAGATTGTGTTTTATATTATATCAGATTTTCAAATGCTAGCACACCTTGACAGTGTACCTATTGAATAAAGCAATGCTTCCTTTTATATAATAACACACACCCTTCAAGCTTTTAGACTTAGAAATACAAATTTCAGTAAACAAGCCCATCTTTACCGTATGTTGTGCCTTTCACAACTCTACAGACTTAGTTTAAAACCTCCCAGTATTCATCTTTCTCCAAGCAAGTGACTCATCTGTTTTGACCTGCCCCTATGAGGAAGCCTCTTATCTTTCCATTTGGTATGCCTGCATCCCCAGTCTCCCTTTCTTGAGGAGTGGTCATCAGCATGCAGAGCTCTGTAGAAAGGAGAGGGATATTTTAGGACAATAATTTGTTTTATTCCCTGATTACCTTCCCTGACTTTTTCTGGAATTATGTAGGCTGTTTTGGTGACAGGAAACATTGATGCATGTTCTGTGACCTCTACATTCCTTTTTGTGGATTAATTGGAAGCTCATCTTTTTATAAGCTTTTCCCAAAACAAATCCCCTTATACTTATGTATCAGTCAGGGTCCTGGCATGAAAACCAATGGTGCACTATAATTGGATATTTGGAGGAGCTTTTAAATGAAGTTATGCTCTGAGTGAAAGGAGCCCTGGTGGCGCAACGGTTAAGCACTTGCCTGCTAACTGAAAGATTGGTGGTTTGAACCCATCCTGCGTCTCTGTGGGAAAAAGACCTGGCAGTGTGCTCCCATAAAGATTACAGCCTAGCAAACCCTATGGGGCGGTTCTGCCCTGTCACTTGGGGTCACTAAGAGTCAGAAATCGACCCGACAGCACCTGACAACAACAACATGATACGAATGTAGAAAACAACAAAGAATCATTCAGTACCCGGTGGTGTGGTTAGAGCTTTACTGAGGGAGTTGTGTGGAGAGATCCTTTGAGAAGAGCTGTGACCTTTAGTTGAGGGATGAAGCCAGCCTGCAGCAACCTCTCTGGGAAGGACTGAGGGACTCTGGTTCATCCTCGTGCTTCCCATTGGCCAAACCCCACCAGAAGCCAGATGGCAAGGGGACATGTTGATGTTACCCACACAGGTTCTGGAGTTCATTCACTCATTTACTCACAGTTTGTTGCACTGAATGGAGCTGAATTGCTGCAGATCATACAGGCAGTTAGTGGCAGATGTGGGAGAAAAATCCCAAGTCTCTTACTTCAGTTTAGTGTTTCTAAAATGACAGAAACAAGGACATCCCTCCTTTCATCTCCTTCCCTCTCTTTTCCACTCTAATCTTTATTTATTTCCCCCCTTGGTTTATCTTCTGCCAATCTTCATCATTCCCAGTTAATTCCTTTCCCAGCTATTGCCATGGCGATGGTTTAAGGAACCAAGAGCTGGTGATCTGTAAACTATGGTCCTGCCAGGTCAAGGAGTTTGACAACCCTGGATTTGAAGTGTGTAAATGCAGAGAAATTTTGGGAGAATATGTTCAGCCACAATTTAGCCTTGAGTAATTATGCCACCAATTGAATTAGGTTTCTTTGAAGCGGAAGGTCTAACAGATTAATACTTTGGCCCATAGGCCCTCCGGCCAAGAAGTACATGCATTTTAAAGAGGACCATAAACACAGCTCACACTGATCATACAGCAGCTTGGGTAGATGGATTTATACTTCAACAGACAGTTGGTCCCTGGGTAGAAATGTGGGCCAAGGGCGAGGAGATCCCAGTTCAATTTCTAGTTAAGTCATCTCTGTTTATTTCTCACCAAATACATATTTAAAAAAAATTGAAATTAAAACATCATGTTTAAAACAGTCTACAGTAAATAGAGGCCTTAAAAGAAGAACTGTTGCCAGCATCGCTTTTGGTTAAAGCTGTAACCAATTTAAATTTTATTCTATACTCGGATATAGAAGTTGCCGCACATCTGTGCAGGACTGATCAGATGCTTCAGCAAACCTTCTCTCTGGACCTCTCTTGCAAGCTTGAGGGTGGCTTTGGGCACTGTTGGATGTATGTGGAGGTACATGCATGTGGAGCACTGGAAATCAGGTGTGTGCATCTATGACCCATTTCTTTCTGCTACCCTCAATAAGTCCTATCAATATTAAGTTCTTTTTTTAATTATTATTTTTTAAAAATTTTGGTGAAAGTGTACACCACCGAAGATATACTGTTTTAACAATTTCTACATGTACAATTCAGTGACATTAATTACATTCTTCAAGTTGTGCTACTATTCACACTATCCTTTTCCAAATTATTTCACCATTATCTTAAACTCATTGCTTCCCATCCAATCTTCTGAGTTGCTGTTGTAAATATGATCTCACATAAATAATTCTTTAAAAAAGCACAATGCTCAAAGCAGATGTGCTATACTAATTAAGATGAACTGTTTTTTTACTTCAAAGAAGACTTCAGGGGAAAGTTTTGTTTTAAGGTTTAAAATTTAAAGATTTCTCAGGGGAGTAGTTTCATAGGTTCATCCTGCCTCAATGGCTCCAAAAAGTCTGGATTCCATTGAGAACAGAAAATTCTGTTCCACATTTTTATCCCATTTTGATCACGATTCTCCTGTAGAATCTTGGATCAAAATGTTCAGTAATGGCAGCAGGGCACCATCCCTTTCTGGTCTCATGCAAGTAATAATCAAAAGAAAGCAGAGGTGGTGATTTTACCATCTACGTACCTCTTGAATTTCTCCATCTCCTTCCTCATCATGGTCCCCATCTTCATCACTTCCTGACTAGTCTCCCCATTTTCACTTTTGCCCCTCTCCAATCAATCCTGATCTTTTCACTCACATTGCCCCCTCTGCTTCAAAGCCTATTGCTCTTGACATAATAAAGTAAAACATCCTTAACAAGGCCCAGGTCCTTATGATCTGGCTCATTCACCTCTCTAGCCTTGTCTTATCCACTCTCCTGCTGTGCTCTGTGAGGCAGACACACTGGCCTCTGTGGCATGTGACCTTGTGTCATGCCCCTCCTGCTCAAGGACACCCTCTGTCTGGAAAGTTCTCCACTCCCCACCCCCATACTCTTCACCTAGTTAATGCCCACTGGTCCTTCAAATCTTAGTTCAAACATCACTTCCTTAGAAAATTCTTCACTAACCCCTCCACCTCCAGTGAGATCTCCTTATTTTATACTCTTACAATGCTGTAAGAGTGTTCTTTTCCTTTTTCAGCATTTATCATCATTTGCACTTATACATTTATTTCTGCGATTCTTTGAATAATCTTATTCTCTACCACTAACAATAATGGCAACATTTATTGAGCATTTACTACATACCTGGCAATTCTTAGAAAGTACTTCCTACTACTACCCTCCCTGATGGGTCAAGTAGCTCGCTCACAATTACACAGCTTGTAAGTGGCAGCTGGGATTTGAGCCCAGGCAGGCTAACCCCAGGTCTAAACATTTAATCACAACACTGCATTGCTTTCTTACCAGATCAATGTTTCTCAATCTTTGTTTCATTATTGAACCCCCAAGGAATGTTTTTTAAGGTTATCTGGGTAGTGCAAATGGTTTGTGCTTGACTACTAACTTAAAGGTTGGTTGTTCAAACCCACCCAGCTGCATTGCAAAAGAAAGTCCTGGTGATCTGCTTCCATAAGGATCACAGCCAAGAAAGTCCTGTGGAGAAGTTCTACTCTGTAATGCCTGGAGGCGTGATGAGTCAGAATCCACTCAATGGCAATGGGTTTGGTTTTTGTTTTTTAAGGAGTGTTTTTTTAGACATTTTTCATAATTTTCTCCCCACCCTCCACTTGAAATTTTAATACCACAGATAAAATGTTGTGGTGGACAGACTAATTCTCCCCCCAAAGATGTCCATGTCCTAACCCCTAGCTGACCTTTAGATGATGGATTGTCTGGATGAGCATTATATGTAATCACATGAGTCCTTATAACTGAAGGGGAAGGCAGGTTAGTGAGTGTCAGGGTGATACAGCATGACAAAGACTTGACCAGCCATTGCTGGCTTTGAAGATGGAGAAAGGCAGCTGTGAGCCAAGGAATGTGGGCAGCCTTTAGCAGCTGGAAAAGAAGGAAACAGATTCTTTCTTAGAGCCTTCAGAGAGGAACACAGCCCTGCTTTTGGCCTAACTAACCAACCAACCCATTGCCTTTGAGTCAATTCTGACTTATGGTGACCTCATGTGTTATAGAGTAGAACTCCTCCATAGTATTTTCTTGGCTGTAATCTTTACAGATGAAGATTGCCAGGCCTTTCTTCTGTGGTACTGCTGGGTGGGTTCAAATCACCAATTTAGGTTAATAGTTGAGCACAAACTGTTTGCTCTACCTAAGGACCTTGCTTTTGGCCTAGTGAGACCCAATTCGTACTTGTAACCTCCAGAACTAAAAGATAATAAATTTGTGTTGTTTTAAATCACCAAGTTTGTAGTAATTTGTTACAGCAGCAGTAGGTAACTAATACAACTGTGTATGTATGCTGTATGCTTATCTGTGCTTTATAGATTGAAAGAATATGGTTTTTTTGACCACTCAAGAACCAATTTTTGTCCCTTGTGGGGATATTTCCTCTGTTGATATATGGACCAGATTATAAGCTTATATCTGACTTTGATCACCATTCTATTTCCAGTTGCTAGCAAAAGGCCTGACACCGGGTAGGCCGTCTCAGTCATCTAGTGCTGCTATAATACAAATACTACAAGTAGATAGTTTAACAAAGAGATATTTATTGTCTCACAGTCTAGTAGACTACAAGTCCAAATTCAGGGCATGAGCTCCAGGGAAGGCTTTGTCTCTGTTGGCTCTGGAGGAAGGTCCTTGTCATCAGTCTTCCCTGGACTAGGAACAGGAACCCCTGGGTCCAAAGGACATGCTCTGCTCCTGGCGCTGCTTTCTTGGTAGTATGAGGTCTCGAACTTTCTGCTCAATTCCCTTTCCTTTTAACTCTTGAGAGATAAAAGGTGATACAGGACACATCCCAAGGAAACTCCCTTTACATTGGATCAGGGGTCTGACCTGGGTAAGGGTGTTACATTCTACTCTAATCCTCTTCAACATAATCCAATATTGCCTCAGTAACCACATGCAGAGATTAGAATTTACAACATATAGGAAAATTATATCAATCACAAAATAGAGGACAACCACACAATATTGGGAATCACAGCCTAACCAAGTTGAGATATTTCTGGGCAACACAATTCAATCCATGACATAGGCACTCAGTAAGTATTTAAGTATTTGCTGAATGAATGAATTACTTTGAATTTGAATTAAGGGCCATAATCCTGCTAATGAACGTGCCCTGGGGGTGCAGATACTTAAGCACTTGGCTGCTAACTAAAACGTTGGCAGTTCGAATCTGCCCAGATGCTCCGTGGGAGAAAGAACTGGTAATCTATTTCCATAAAGATTACAGCCTAGGAAACCCTATCAGGCTGTTCTACTCGGTTGCATGGGGTGGTTATGAATCAGAATTAACTTGATGGCACCTAACGACAACAGCAATCCCACTAGTGAGAGATAAAAACGGTTAAAAGACTCCAGATTAGGAAATGAGTGAATTGATGTTTTTATATAACTGTGAGAATGTTGTGTCATGAACAACACATTCATTACTGTGACGTCTCGTTTCCCAAGGGCACCCATAGGATTTTTTTTTTAATCTTTTTTTCCTTCTAAATTTTATTTTGTTGTTGTTGTTGAGAATATCCACAGCATAACATACACCAGTTCAACTCTTTCTACATGTACAATTCAGTGACATTGATTATATTCTTCGAGTTGTGCAACCATTCTCAACCTCCTTTTCTGAGTTGTTCCTCCGCTGTTAACATAAACTCACTGTCCCCTAAGTTTCCTATGTGATCTTTGAGTTGCTATTGTCAATTTGATCCCATATAGATACTTAAAAGAGCATAAAGCTTAAGGCAGACATTTTTTATAGTTAAGTTAAACTACTGTTTGGTTTTAAGAAGACTTCAGGGGATATTTTTGGCTTAAGGTTAAAGATCTCAGGGCAATAGTTTCCATGGCTCCAGAAAGTCTGGAGCCCATGAGAATTTGAAATTCTATTCTACATTTTCCCCCTTTTGATCAGAATTCTTCTATGGAATCTTTGATCAAAATGTCCAGTAATGGTAGCTGGGCACCATTCAATTCTTCTGGTCTCATGGCAAGGGAGGCAGTTGTTCATGGAGGCAAATAGCCACACATTCCATATCCTCCTCCTATTCCTGACTCTCCTTCTTCCTTTGTTGCTCCAGGCAAGTAGAGACCAATTGTTGTGCTTTGGATGGCTGCTTGCAAGATTCTAAGACCTCAGGCACTAGGAGAAAGAACAGAAGCACTGAAACACCTGTAGGATTTAGTTAAAATGAATGAGGCACCAGCAAAAAGAGGTTCAGGAGAGTTGGATCTGGGATGTGCAGAGAGCACAGCAGTGGGCAAACTGCCTCAGTCTGCATGAAGTTTTGAGGGTAGATAGGTGCAGTAGACTCACATCTAAGAAACAGGAATTAAGATTCTCTATAAACTGGGTGAAACTCTTTAGCTTATCAATAATCAAGCTTCCTAAGTACCAGGCTCCTTTAGACACTATCTTTATAGCAACCACACAGACTCAGCATTTTAATCCCCATATGCCAATTGTCTTGCTCAAAATGTCTTTACAAAAAATTTCTAGGCATTTCAAACCTAGAGAAGAAATGTTTCCCAAAGGATTGTTATTTATTTTATTTAAATTTTCTTTCTTTCTTTTTTTTTTGCTCATCACACAGTTCTAGGATTTGAGCTTAAACAAGTCATTTTTAAGTTTTAGGTGGAGCCAAGCAGCTTCAGGGCATGTGCTATATTTCTGCCAGTTCTGCCTCTTCCCTCTCGTTGGCCAAATGTCCACTTGGGAAGAGTTGTCCAGGGCTCAGGAGCTTGTGGCCCAGCTTTTTTTTTTTTAATTTTTATTTTTCATGTGGCCCAGCTTTTGAAGGAGAATCTACATCAATATATGGTCTCCTGGCCACCTCCTGACTCCGGGGCAGGTGCCGGCTCTTCTCAGGGCCTGCTCTGTGTCTGTGTGGTGGTGATGATGGGAGCACTGAATCCCCTGGATGACAGGACATACTGGCTTTGGTTCTGCCCCTGGAGCTGGCAAGCTCAGCACATTCCTTTGTGACCCTCCTAGAGATGCTGTGTGAGGCAGTCGGGCAGAACTACCCCATTGCAGTGGGTCCAGGGGGACATGGTGCAGAATGTGCTGAGCTCTGCACGTACATGCCAACTGGGAATGGGCAAAGTCGAAGGATGATTGGAGGGAAGGCTGTGGGCCTTCAGGGAAGGTGGCCAAGATGGGCGGGGCACAGCGAGTGCAGGAGGCCTCTGAGGGAGCCATTTCTCAAGCACATGTGAGGGATGGCCTCAGAGTCGCCCTCGGCAGAATACGTCACTTCACGTGATCTTACTACATGGCAGTACTGATCTCCAGGGCCTATGCATAGCTAACGAGGAACACTTGTTTGGCGTTCATGTTTACAAATCACTTCCCTGTGCAAGATCTCGGGGACGGTGAGTCTTGAGGGGGTTTGGCTCAACCTCTTTATGGCTGTTTTGTTTTCGTATTTTAGCAATCATTGATTCCAGTGCCTACTATGTGTGGTGATAACAGCAAATGCAAACATTTGGATGACATTTTACATTTAACATGTTTTTTGACTTCCATATCTAATTTTGTCATCATACCCAATGCTGTGAGAGGCAGGACATTTAATCTATGCCCTCATTTTTCAGATGAGAAAACGGAAGCTTGGAGAGACAAATTAAGATGCACTGGTTCAGTTGGCTGTGGATAATAGTAATAAAAGCTATCCTAGTATATACACTACTGTAAGTGCTTACATTCTTTTTGTTTGTTTGTTTGTTTTAAGAACAGAATGTTTTGCAATTTTAAGTAACTCTTTAAATGCTTGTCAAGATTCTAATTGTTGGCATTAATATTTTGGCAGACTTTGTACTTTAGAAGGAAAGCTTGTTGAAGGTGGGGCAGAATTGGAGAATGGGCAGTTTTATGTGGCTGTTGGCAGACATAAGTTTAAGAAATTGCCTTACGGTGAATTACTTTTTGATGAATCAACAATGAGAAGGCCTTATGGGGAAGTCTTGCTCCTTAATTCACTCCTACTGTTCTAGTTAGCACTTGAAATAGCATTGGGTCTTTTGCAGTTCAGTTGGGTTTCAAGTGGAATCTTTTCTAATAATATAGGTATCTGTGAAATGGCTTATTCTTATAATTTAAGGGATTTTATTTCTTTTTTTTGGTGAGAATGACTGAATATAAATGCCATTATTTTACCATCGAAAATTAAAGAAAGATTATAAAGTATCTTTTTTTTCCCCCATAAACACCATCTATAATTAATATAAAGATATATTCTTAGGAAGAGGATACAGGGCTTCCATAGAGCAAATATTATTAGAAGCTTTGATAATGTCCTAACAGTTTAGCTAGACCCAATTCTTTTTCGGTTGGTTCAGATAGAAATATCCAAAAGTGTTCAACCAAACATAATATTTTACACCTCTTTTAATAACTGTTATAACTGGAGCCCTGCTGGCACACTGGTTTAGAATTCAGCTGCTAACCAAAAGGTCGACAGTTTGAATCCACCAGCCGCTCCTTGGAAACCCTGTGGGGCAGTTCTACTCTGTCCTATAGGGTTACTATGAGTCAGAAATGACTTGATGGCAACAGGTTTATTTTAAATAACTATGAAATTTAAAAACAATGAATTCCACGTGTGTAGAGAGACTAGGCATACATTTAATAATACAACATTTTGAATATTACAATTTTAAGTACACACAATGAAATGTGGACACTTTTTCTCTCTGAGATGTCATATATTTGGGAAAGATGCTTTCCCTCAGCCTAGTCGATCACTGCAGAGGCATGATGATGAGCTCTGGTCCCTGGGAGATGCAGGGACTCCTGTACTTGCTCTTGGTGCCCTGGGATCCATCTGCATTTCACAGAGATCCTATGGCCACTGTGATATCGGAAACCGACATTTTTGTGGTTGTTGTGTTAGGGTGGGTGATACTTGCAGAGACAGAGCAGAATGTTACCAATTTGTTCTCCATTAATTCATGATTTGTATAGTTTTTTTTTTTTTTAAATGATATTGAGTTTTTGGTGAAAGTTCACACAGCAAGTTAGGTTCTCATTTGACAATTTCCACACAAATTGTTTAGTGACATTAGTTATATTTATCACAATGTGTCACCATTCTTTTTAATTGTGTTGTTTGCTTCCTTTCCAGTACTCTAGTTTCCCTGCCCCCTGATCTTCTCATCTTTGCTTTTGAGTAATTGCTGACTTTTTGGTCTCATACTGATGGTTTTTAAGTAGGGCACTGATCTTACGAATTGCAATACTGGAGGATTCTACGGGGAAAATATTAAATGATGCAGGAAGCATCAAAAGAAGATGGAAGGAATACACAGAGTCACTATACCAAAAAAAATTGGTTGACGTTCAACCATTTCAGGAGGTAACATATGATCAGGACCTGACGGTACTGAAGGAAGAAGTCCAAGCTGCATTGACAACACTGGCAAAAAACAAGGCTACGAGAATTGACAGAATACCAATAGAGATGTTTCAACAAACAGATGCAGTGCTGGAAGTGCTCACCCGTCTATGCCAAGAAATTTGGAAGACAACTACCTGGCCAACTGACTGGAAGAGATCCATATTTATTCCTATTCCCAAGAAAGGTGATCCAACTGAATGTGGAAATTATCAAACAATATCATTAATATTACATGCAAGCAAAATTTTGCTGAAGATCATTCAAAAGTTGCTGCAGCAGTATATTGACCAGGAACTGCGAGAAATTCAAGCCTGATTTAGAAAAGGACGTAGAAGCAGGGATATCATTGCTGATGTCAGACGGATACTGGCTGAAAGCAGAAAATACCAGAAAGATGTTTACCTGTGTTTTATTGACTATGCAAAGGCATTCGACTGTGTGGATCATAACAAATTACGAATAACATTGCGGAGAATGGGAATTCCAGAACACTTAATTGTCCTCATGAAGAATCTATACATGGATCAAGACACAGTCGTTTGAACAGAACAAGGGGATACTGTGTGGTTTAAAGTCAGAAGAGGTGTGTGTCAGGGTTGTATCCTTTCACCATACCTATTCAATCTGTATGCTGAGCAAATAATCCGAGAAGCTGGACTACATGAAGAAGAATGGGGTGTCAGGACTGAAGGAAGACTCATTAACAACCGGCATTATGCAGGTGAAACAACCTTGCTTGCTGAAAGTGAAGAGAACTTGAAGCACTTACTGATGAAGATCAAAGACCACAGCCTTCAGTATGGATTACACCTCAACATAGAGAAAACAAAAATCCTCACAACTGGACCAATAAGCAACATCATGATAAGCGGAGAAAAGACTGAGGTTGTCAAGGATTTCATTTTACTTGGATCCACAATCAATATCCATGGAAACAGCAATCAAGAAATCAAAAAAAGCATTGCATTGGGCAAATCTGCTGCAAAAGACCTCTTTAAAGTGTTGAAAAGTAAAGATATTAGCTTGAGGACTAAGGTGTGCCTGACCCAAGCCATGGTGTTTTCATGCGCCTCAAATGCATGGGAAAGCTGAACAACGAATCAGGAAGATCGAAGAAGAATTGACGCCTTTGAATTGTGGTGTTGGTGAAGGATGTTGAATATACTGTGGACTGCCAAAAGAACGAACAAATCTGTCTTGGAAGAAGTACAACCAGATTGCTTTTTAGAAGCACAGATGGACAGACTAAGTCTTACATACTTTGGAGGGTTGTCAGGAGGGATCAGTCCCTGAAAAAGACATCATGTTTAGTAAAGTAGAGGATCAGCAAAAAAGAGGAAGACCCTCATCGAGATGGATTAACACAGTGGCTGCAACAATGGGCTCAAACATAGCAACAATTGTGAGGATGGCACAGGACCTGGCAGTGTTTCATTCTGTTGTGCATAGAGTCGCTATGAGTTGGAACCAACTTGACGGCACCTAACAACAACAATGCCCTCCAGATTCATCCATGTTATGAGATGCTTCACAGATTCATCATCATTCTTTTATTGTTGTGTGGTGCTCCATTGTGTGTATGTACCA
Source organism: Trichechus manatus latirostris (assembly GCF_000243295.1). Classification (NCBI taxonomy): domain Eukaryota; kingdom Metazoa; phylum Chordata; class Mammalia; order Sirenia; family Trichechidae; genus Trichechus; species Trichechus manatus. Next base: position 23,005,930 of record NW_004443945.1, on the reverse strand, counting down.
TAGTTTGTTTACCCATTCATCTGTTGATGGGCATCTAGGTTGTTTCCATCTTTTTGCTATTGTGAACAATGTTGCAATGAACATGGATGTGCATATGTCTATTTGCGTGACGGCTCTTACTTCTGTAGGATGTATTCCTAGGAGTGGGACTGTTGGATCATATGGTATTTCTATTTCTAGCTTTCTAAGGAAGTGCCATATCAGTTTCCAAAATGGTTGTACCATTTTGCATTCCCACCAGCAGTGCATAAGAGTTCCAGTCTCCCCACAGCCTTTCCCACGTTTATTTTTGGATTTTTTGATTTGTGCCAGTAATGCTGGGGTGAGATGGTATCTCGTGGTTTTGATTTGCATTTCTCTAATGGCTAGTGATGTCGAGCATATCCTCATATGTTTGTTAGCCGCTTGAATGTCTTCTTTGGTAAAGTGTCTATTCATTTCCTTTGTCCATTTTTAAATTGAATTATTTGTCTTTTTGTTGTAGAAGTATTGGATTTTCATGTAGATTTTAGAGGTTATAGCTTTGTCGGATAAGTTGTAGCCAAAATTTTTTCCCCAGTCTGTAGGTCATCTTTTTACTCTTTTGGTGAAGTCTTTTGATGAACATAAGTATTTTAATTTTTAGAAGATCCCAGTTATCTAGCTTATCTTCTGGAGTTTGTGTGTTGTCAGTTATGTTTTGTATCCTGTTAATTCTGTGTATCAGGGCCTCTAGGGTTGATCCTATTTTTTCTTCTATGATCTTTATAGTTTTTGGTTTTATATTTAGGTCTTTGATCCATTTTGAATTAGTTTTTGCATTTGGTGTGAGGTAGGGGTCCTGTTTCTTTCTTTTTTCTTTTTTTGTAGATGGACATCCAGTTTTGCCCGTACCATTTGTCGAAAAGACTGTCTTTTCCCCATTTGATGGATTTTGGGCCCTTGTCGAAGATCAGGTGACTGTAGGTGGATGTATTTACATCTGGGTTCTTGATTCTGTTCCATTGGTCAATGTATCTGTTGTTGTACAGCTACCAGGGTGTTTTGAATATCTTAAATGTATAGTAGGTTCTGAGGTCAGGTAGTGCCAGTCCTCCTACGTTTTCTTCTTCAGTAGTGCTTTACTTATCCAGGGCCTCTTTCCTCTCCATATAAAGTTAATGATTAGTTTTTGTATCTCTTTAAAGAATGTTGTTGGTATTTGGATCATGATTGTATTGTAATTGTAGATTGCTTTGGGTAGAACTGGCAGATGATAATTTTTGTGAGCTGTGTTATGCCAATTGACTGAGTTGCCCCAGGAGATTATGGTCCTAAGCCTTCAAACCCAGAAAACCAGTCTTGGAAGGTGTTTGGTTATGTCTGAGGAATATCCATATTTGTGTCTTCAATGAATATTTTTGTGCCTGCACCCACATATTTGTTATTTGCATGTACCTATAGATATTTCTATCTGTTCTCACCTATGTACACACCTGTACCTACCTGTATTCCAATTTGTTTATACCCATTCATATGTACTCAAACATTTTGGTTGATTTAGTTTGGTTGTGCTGTGCTTACTATATCCACATTAGGTGCCACTTTTCCCATCACCAAAAATAACAAGTGTCTCTGGTCTAAAGCATACTTTCCATTCTCCACTCCTCTTTCTGGTAACCACCAATGAACACTGGTCTCTCTCTATTTATCTATTTTTGTCTTCTTATAAAAGAGGGCTCATATAATATTTGTCCTTATATGCTTGACTTATTTCATTTAGTTTTATGTCCTCCAGGTCCATCCATGTGATAATATGTTTTGAGGGCTGTTAAGGATTGAACTGAGTCCCCCCAAAATGTGTGTCAACTTGGCTAGTCCATGATTCCCATTATTGTGTGGTTGTCCACCATTTTGTCACCTGATGTGATTTTCCTATGTGTTGTAAATCCTACCTCTTGATGTTGATGAGGCAAGACTCAATCTACAAGATTAGGTTGTGTCTTAAGTCAATTTCTTTCGAGATATAAAAGAGAGGAGTGAGCAGAGAGATGTGAGGACCACATACCACCAAGAAAACAGCACCAGGAGCAGAGCATATTCTTTGGACCCAGGATTCCTGCATGGAGAATCTCCTAGATCAGAGGAAGTTTGATGACAAGGACCTTCCCCCAGAGCCCACACAGAGAGAAAGCCTTCCCCTGGAGCTGGTGCCCTGAATTTGGACTTCTAGCATACTGGACTGTGAGAGAATAAACTTATCTTTGTCAAAGCCATCCACTTGTGGTATTTCTGTTATAGCAGTGCTAGATTAATAGGACAAGGACTCATTGTTGTTGTTTTTTGGTTGTGTAGTATTCTGTTGTATGTATGTACCACAATTTCTTATCTATTCATCTGCTGATGGGCACTTCAGTTGTTTCCATTTATTTGCTATTGTGAATAAAGCAACAATGAACATATGTGTGCATATGTCTGTTTGTGTCATTATTTTTAGGTCTCCAGGGTATGTACCTAGGAGTGGGATTGCTGGATCATAGGATATTTGTATTTCTAGTTTTTTGAGAAAGCATCTTTTTGAAGAGATTGAGTAGGATTGGTGTCAACTCTTCTCTGAATGTTTGGTAGAATGCTCCTTTATAGCTATCTGGTCCTGTGCTATTTTTGGTGTTGTTGGCAGTTTTTTGATGACATCTTCAATCTCTTCTTTTGTAATGGGTCTGTTTAAATTTTCTACCTCTGTTTGTGTTCATTTGGGTAGGTAGTATGTTTCTAGAAATCTATTCATTTCATCTAGGTTTTCAAATTTGTTATAGTATAATTTTTCATGATCATCAGTTGTGATCTTCTTTATCTCTGTTTGATCGGTTGTAATCCCACCAATTTAATTTCTTAATTTGGTTATTTGCCTTGTCTATTTTTTTTCTTTTGTCAGTCTAGCCAGTGGTTTATCTATTTTATTGAACCTTTCAAGAACCAACTTCTGGTTTTGTTGAGTCTTTCTATTGTTTTCATATATTTCTGCCCTGTTCTTTATCATTTCCTTTTTTCTGGTTGCTTTTGGCTTCTTTTGCTCTTCCTTTTCTATTCCTTCAAGTCATCGGTTTATGTTAATGATTTTGAATCATTCTTTTTTTTTTTTTTGAATATAGGCATGTATTGTTATAAATTCCCGAGTACTGCTTTTGCTGTGTCCCAGAGATTTTGATATGTTGTGTTTTCATTTTTGTTTTATTCTGGGAATTTTGTAATTTCACTTTTTGATTTCTTCTGTGACCGAATAATTTTTCAGTAGTGTATTATTTAGTTTCCATTTATTTATTTATTTATTTTCCCCTCATTTTTCCTGTTGTCAATTTCTAGCTTCATACCATTATGGTCAGAGAAGATGCTTTGTATGATTCTAATCTTTTTAATTTTGTTGGGACTTGTTTTGTGTTCCAGCATATGGTCTATTCTGGAAAATGATCCATGTGTGCTGGATAAGAATAAGTATTGTTCTGATGCTGGGAGGAGTGCTTTGTATATGTCCATTAGGTCCAGTTGTCTTATGGCTTTATTTAAGTTCTCAATGTCTTCAGTGATCTTCTTTTTAGATGTTCCATCTATAATTGAAAGTGGTGTCTTGAAGTCCCCTACTATTATTGTGGAGTTGTTTATTTCTCCTTTCATATTGGTCAGTATTTGTTTCATGTATTTTGGTGCATTGCTATTAGGTGCGTATATATTTATAGTTGTTGTGTCTTCATAGTGGATTGACTCTTATTATTATGTAATGTCCTTCTTTATCTCTTGTAGTAGATTTTGATTTAAAGTCTATTTCATCTGATATCAGTACGGCCACCCCTGCTCTTTTTTGCTTACTGGTTGCATAGAATATTTTTCTCTGTCCTTTTATTATTAGCCTGTTTGTGTCCTTATGTCTAAAGTGTGTTTTTGTTGATGAAAAAAGGATGAATCATGTTTTTTAAATCTGTTCTGCCTCTCTCTGCCTTTTGCCTTTTACATTTAAGGTTATTACTGAAAACGAAGTGTCTACCTCACTCATTTTTCCATTTTCTTTTTGAGTGTTTCATATCTTTTTTGTTTTTTCATTCTGGAGTTTTTTTTTTTTTTTTTTTTTGGCGGCTTTCTTGTGATGAGCCTTTTTGCTTTCTTCCTTCTTTTCTTCTGATGTTTCTTATTGGGGATTTCTTAGTGGTTATCACATATGTTACATTACACAACTTACAATTACAAAACGTCTAGCATATGAACAACAGTTAGCATACAACCTTAACATAATAAATCTATTCTTGATATGCTCCTCCCTCCCCCATTTCTTTTGGTGTGTCTCCATTAACATTGTTATGGATTGAATTGTGTCCCCCCAAAATATATGTCAACTTGACTAGGTCATGGTTCCCAGCGTTGTGTGATTGTCCATCATTTTGAAATCTGATGTGATTATCCTATGTGTTATAAATACTAAACTCTATGATGTTAATGAGGCAGGATTAGAAGCAGTTATGTTAATGAGGCAGGACTCAATCTACAGGATCAGGTTGTATCTTGAGTCAATTCTCTTTTGAGATATAAAAAAGAATCGAGCAGAGAAGAGAGGGACCTCATACTACCAAGAAGGAAGAGCCAGGAGAATAGCACATCCTTTGGACCCTGGGTCCTTGCACTGAGAAGCTCTTAGACCAGGGGAAGACTGATGACAAGGGCCTTCCCCCAGAGCTGAGAGAGAGAGAGAAAGCCTTCCCCTGGAGCTGGCATCCTGAATTTGGACTTCTAGCCCCCTAGACTGTGAGAGAATACATTTCTGTTTGTTAAAGCCATCCACTTGTGGTATTTCTGTTATAGCAGTACTAGATAATGAAGACAAACATAGACATACAACCTATATTCAATAAGTTTATTTTGTACTCATTTGTTACAAACTTGATGTTGTATTGCTTGTGGGATTTAATTATTGAGTTTATTCTCAGAAAATATCATATATCTGGTCCTTATGATTGCCTGTGTAGTTGCATTTTATGAAGATCTTGCTCTCTTACTTTTTTCATTTTATTTTTTTCCCTTGTACAGTTATGAGTATTTATTTAATGCTCTTGCCTTTCCATTTGGAGTACTTCCTTGAGTAATACCTGCAGAACTGGTCTGGTAGTGGCAAATTCCCAGAGCTTTCGTTTGTTTGGGAACGTCTTGATTTCCCCCTTGTTTTCTAATGACAACTTTGCTGCGTAAAGAATTCTTGGTTGGCAATTGTTTTCATTCAGTATTTATTATGTCACTCCATTGTCTTCTGGACTCTAGAGTTTCTGGGGAGAAATCCACGTACCCTTTGGTATGTTATATTGTGTTTTCCTCTTGCTGCTTTCAGAATTCTCTCCTTATCTTTGGTTTGCAAGAGTTTTATTAGGATAAGGCATGGAGCTGATTTTTTTTGTGTCTCTTCTAATTGGGGTTAGTGGAGCTTCCTGTATTTGCAGGCCTGGTTCTCTGTTCAGAAGTGGGAAATACTCTCTGATTGTCTTTTTGGAAATTATTTCTATGCTTTTATTCCAAATAATTCTAATATTAATTTTTTTAATTGAGTCCCATATTTCCTTTTGGGTTTGTTTGCTTTTCTTTTTTCTTTCCTCTTGTTTCTCTTGAGACTTGAAAATTGCAGTTATTTTGTCTTCTAGTTCATTTATTCTATTTTCTATCTGGTTGATGCTATTGTTGAATGTTTCACTTGCTTTTTCTAATTCAGTTGCTTTATTCTTCAGTTCCAGTAGTTCTCTCTCTCTCTCTCTGATGTTTTCAATTCCCTTATTGAGTATCGTTTTGTTCCTTCATTGGTTTCCTGATCTCTGCTAGTTTGTTTTCTGTGTGGCTTTTGCTTCCTTTAAACATATTTAGCACCACGGTCTGAAAATTATCAATTCTTTGCATTAGTCTGGCCTCCATACAAGAAATTTCCTCTTCTTCATGTTTTGCTTCTTATTGGTCTTTCTTCTCTTGTGATTCTGTGTGTTTAGCTATTTTTTTTGTTGAACTTGGCCATTTTGTTGTCTTTTTTTTTTTTACTTTAAATTTTGTATTCTGGTTTTTTGGGAAAATTTTTTAATTGAGTGCCCTGGTGGTGTAGTGGCCAAGTGCCTGGCCGCCAACCAAAAGGCTGGAGTCCACACCCACCAGCCACTCCAAGGGAGAAATATGTGACAACCTGACTCTGCAAAGACTTACAACCCTGGGAACCCGACAGGGCAGCTCCGCTTCACCCCACAGGATTGCTACAAGTCAGAATTGACCCAGTGGCAGTGGGCTTAGTAACTTCTCCTGAGAACCACTAGAGGGCACTTATTATTAGTTTTTTTCAGTTCTGATTGAGTTTTGGATGTTTGATCTCTGGAATTCAATATGTATGTGCGGGAAGAGGTTAGCTGGTTGCAGACTCTGACATAATCTGTGGGACTCGACTTCCCTGAGGTAAAGGTGGGGGCTTCACTACCTCTTTCCCTTAAGGTCATCCCTTCGCAGCTTCTCCTATGGTTTCCCACTGTGGGCAGAGAGCTAGCCATTTCCCTCTGTTTCACTGTCTGTCCGAAGTATTCCCCTTGCCCTGCTGCCTTTGCAGTTCCTCCTGGTTCTAGTGCCTGTCTGACTTGGGCCTCAGTGAGATTCATCAGCACTCCCTCACAGCACAATTGTCTCCTTTTGCCCCCTCCCAAATGTGTGGCCCATGAATTCCCATGGCCAATCTGCACCACCTTAAAAAATCTGACTACAGCTTCCTCAGATTAGCCCCTTTTCTGTGTTCCCTGTTTGGGGTGTTGCCCAGCCCCATCCCAAAATGGTTGTGATGAGCAAGTGCTCACGATGTTCGTGAGTAGGTTCTCTCAGCTTCTGTGCACTCTGTTCTCCTCCTCTCCCCCACTTCTGGACTCACCTCGATTCTCTGACATCTCAACTGCTGTCCAGAGTTCTGAGCTTTCAGTTTGTGCTTGTTTTTATTCATTGTTCTGTGGGTTAGTTGCTGAGGGAGTAAATGGGAGCACCCACTCACTTTACCATCTTGCTCTACCTCCAGTGCTTATACTCTTTTAATTCCCAGAGCATAGGGGAGGGCATTGTTATTATTATCATTTGATAAATGCAAAACCTGAAGTGCAAAGTGACTAATATAAGTTGTTGAAGCTCATATAGCTATTAAGAAGAGGCAAGATCTGAACCGAGGCAGCCTGGCTCCATATGTGCTACACTGCATCCCTAGCAAATGGTATTTCCAGAACCAAACTCTACACCCTTCTTTCATCTTTACCATGGTAACTTTCTATGCTAAATGATCTGAGAGATATAAAAGAAAATGGCATTGTTTTCGTTTGTAGTCTGAATGGGGACAAAGCTGTGTACCAGGTGACTCTTCATGGGCAGAAAGCCATAAGTGCTAAGCACAGGTCAAGGGGAGCTCAGTGAGAATCCCAAGGAATGGCCCATGAGACTTAGATCTAATTGTTTCTGCAGGTCTAATTCCTGCTGATTCTGCCCATGCTGGCCTGGCTAGCCCCTATTATCTTGTAAGTGGAGTAGCCCTTGCAGTTGTCGTGGCCCTTTTGACCTCCTATAAAGATGATTTTGGGTCATGCCTTTGGGAGCTTTCTTTTAGGAAACCTGCCACATATGCAACATGACCAATAAACATGGAGGTCACCAGCAAGCAAACTGCTCAAAAGAAGTATCTTACACTCTCCTGTCCTGGATGCTCTACTGCTTGAAGACTGAAGCCCTTTGGGCTCTGGCTTTCCCTGGCTGGTTTCCCAGAAACTTGGATAGATCATCTGCTGCTACCTCTGCTGGGTGCTGCCTTTTCTAAACTTGGGCTGAACCCAACACTCCATGGCTACTTTCCCCCAGCTGCTGGCCCAGTTTAACTTTGAGTGCTACCTTTCCTTGGGCCTCATTTTTTAGTCTACAGTGTCATACGTAACTCTGATGCCCATATTTTGCAAACAAATTGTAATATATGATTTGACACATATTTGTATACTGCTGGGGTTGATGGTTCAAAATATTTGCAATTAGAGCTGTCATTTAGTTTCTCAGGCATTTGGTGACCGTCACCACCATACTACCACCATCACTTTGCCAGAATCACTACAGTTTGATGCTGTGGACATCTCTGTCTTCCTGCTAGCCCTGAAAGTATCTCTATTTTCTATATTAGGGTTCTCTTCTCTCTCTTTTCTTGCCCACTCCAGATCTATGTGTTTTACATCACAGCTTGAAACTCCTGGACCCCTGGCCAATCAATGGTTTATATGGATATTTAGGAGACATTAATTTGTTTAGTAGGAGCCCTGGTGGTACAATGGTGAAGAGCTATGGCTGCTAACCAAAAAGTCAGCAGTGTGAATTCGCCAGCCATTCCTTGGAAACCCTATGGGGCAGTTGTCTTCTGTCCTATAGGGTTGCTATGAGTCGCAATCGACTTGATGGCAATGGGTTCTGGGTTAAATTTTTTAGTGCAGGCTTTCCTATTAGCTAGGAACCCCCCCCCCAAAAAAAAGAGCATATAATTTGTTCAAGTATTTGATGTTTGAGAACTAAGTCACATGAAAGTTGGTGTCTTACTCACTAATAGTGATCTGGGTAAGTATTTCTTTGTGGCTTACAGTGACAAGGACATAATCTGTAAGCATGGTTATACCACTCAGTAATATAAAACCATTTGATGTCCTTCCTGTTTCCTTAGCACTTTACTCTTAAACTCTATGTAGCTTTTAGTACCTGTATTAGAGTTATTCTTTTCCTGTTTCTCCTCATAGATATTAAGCTTCTCAAGGTCAGGAACCCTGCCCCATTCATCTTTGCATTCTCAGTCCAAGCATAGTACCTGGAGCACAATATGTGTCCAATAAATGGTGCAGAAAAATAAAATCAATGTATTTGCTCTGTTTAATAAATGATCCACTATTATCACCCTGAGTCATAATATATATTTATAACTCCTCTAACCAAGTATTAATTTTTTTTAGCTTTGGCCATTTAGTAAAAACTGTAGATTGAAATTCTGAATCTTAAGAATTAAGATGAAAGTGAGGAAACAGTTTAGAGGTTCCTAAAAATGTTAAATATAGAATTACTATATGACCCAGCTATTCTACTCCTAGCTATATACCCAAAAGAATTGAAAGCAGCGAATCAAACAGACACATGAATACCAATGTTCATTGCAACATTATTCACAATAGTCAAAAGTGGAAATATCCCAAGTACCCATTAACAGATGAATGTAGTATATCCGTACAAGGTAATGTTATTTAGCTATACAGAGAAATGAAATTCTGATACATGCAACCACGTGGATGAATCTTGAAAACACACTCAGTGAAATAAGCCAGAAATGAAAGGACAAATATTGTATGATTCCACTTATAGGAAATAATCTGGAATAGGTAAATCAATCGAGACAAAAGATTAGTGGTTACCAGGGAAGAGAGGAAAGGGGAGGGGGAGTGGAGAATTAAAAAAAAAAAAAAAGATTATTTTTTTTCCTGTGGTAATCCTGTTATCCTCTCCTTCCTCTAAGCATGTGGTAGTAAAATTACTTAGCATGCCTAAGGAATCTTACTTTCACTCATATTAATGATAATTCTAGTAATAACAAACATCCATATAATATGTCAGGTACTGTTCTAAGACATTGCATGAATTATGAAAACAACCCAGTTATTATCCCCATTTTGCCAAGAACTAAAGTAACTTGCCCAAGGCAATGCTGCTAAGTGGTAGAGCTGAGATTTGAACCTGGGTAGATGGGTGAGAGGCCAACCACTTACATGCTATGCTCTATTGCCTTTTTGAGTAATTTACTTACCCAATCAACATTTACTGAGGTTTTGTGTGGTAGATGCTTCCACATTCATTTTCTCATATAACCTTGACAACAACACTAGGATATAGGTGTAATTATCAGGTTCATGTTTCAGTTTTGGAAATTGAAACTCAGAGAGGTTAAATGGCTGGCCCAAGTTCATGTCACTAGCAAGGAGAAGAGTCTGAATTTAGAAGCAGATGCCCTACTCTTTCCATCACGTCACAGGTGGGTGGAAATCAGTTAACTACAACTATTTAATTGAAGCTAAATTCCTGGGACTTAGTTTGTCATAATTCTCACTTTGCAAATAAAGTATTTGAGTTTTATCATAGTGGGTAAGAGAAGGGGCTTTGGAGTTCGACATACATTGGTTTTTAGTCCTAGTTCTGCCATATTCTAGATCAGAAACATTGGTCTTGGTGTCTCAGTTTCCTCATCTCTAAAATGGATTTTATGTGTGGAAATTAAATGAGATTGTGCCTGAGGTCAGGACCTGGTGCATGGAGAACTCTGTACATATTAACTTCTATTCACAAGTCTGGCAGACGGCCACACACAGGATCCAGTGGCCAAGTGAGAATTTGAACTCACAACTCTCTGCTTGACTACATTAAACTCCTCTACTTCTCATCTACTCTCATCTACTTCTCATGGCTCTACAGCTTCCAGTTCCGGGAGGAAGGAGAGGGGTGTTTCCCCAGCAGACAAACAAGAGTCTTCCAAGCTTGGAATGGGGCCGATTTGGGTCATGTGCCCGACCATGAACCAATCACTAAATTGGACGTGTGGACCGGCTTAGATCAGCACCACCTTCTCACCCCTGGAGCCCACCCACTCACACCAAGAATGGGCAAAGGTTGAACTGTGCAACCAAATTACAGAATGTAGGCTGAATGGCTGCTAGGCTGCCAAAAAACCAACAAATGTCCTCCACAGTATCCCAGGTTGTACTGTGGGGGCTTGTGTGTTGCTGTGATGCTGGAAGCTATGCCACTGGTATTTCAAATACCAGCAGGGTCACCCATGGTAGATAGGTTTCAACAGAACTTCCAGACTAAGACAGATTAGGAAGAAGGACCTGGCAATCTACTTCTAAAATAATTGGTCAGTAAAAACCTTATGAATAGCAATGGAACATTGTCTGATATAGTGCTGGCAGATGAGACCCTCAGGTTGGAAGGCACTCAAAATTCAACTGGGAGAGAGCTGCCTTCTCAAAGTAGAGTCAACCTTAGTGATGTGGATGGAGTAAGGCTTTTGGGACCTTCATTTGCTGATGTGGCACGACTCAAAATGAGAAGAAACAGCTGCAAATAACCATTAATAATTGTAATGTGCAAACTATGAATCTAGGAAAATTGGAAGTCATCAAAAATGAAATGGAACATATAAAGATTGATATCCTAGGCATTACTACCACTACTACCTGTTACCGTCAAGTCGATTCCAACTCATAGTGACCTGTAAGACAGGGTAGTACTGCCCCATAGGGTTTCCAAGGAGCAACTAGTGGATTTGAACTGCCAGCCTTTGGTTAGCAGCTGAGCTCTTAACCACTACGTCACCAGGGCTCCTCCTAGGCATTAGGTAGCTGAAACGGACTGGTATTGGCCATTTTGAATCAGACAATCATATGGTCTCCTATGTCAGGAATGACAAATTGAAGAGGAATGGCATCATATTCATCATCAAAGAGAACATTTCAAGATCTATCCTGAAGTACAACGCTGTCAGTTATAAAATAATACCCATATGCCTAAAAGGAAGACCAGTTAATATGACTTTTTTTGTTATTCAAATTTACACAGCAACCACGAATGCCAAAGATGAAGAAACTGAAGATTTTTACCAACTTCTTCAGTCTGAAATTGATAAAACATACAATAAAGTTGCATTGATAATTACTGGTAATTGAAAAGCGAAAGTTGGAAACAAAGAAGGACTGGTAGTTGGAAAATATGGCATTGGTAATAGAAGAGATCACTTAATAGAATTTTGCAAGACCAGCATCTTATTCATTACAAATACCTTTTTTCAACAACATAAACAGCAATTAAACACGTGGACCTCACTGGAAGGAATACAGGAAACAAATCGACTGCATCTGTGGAAAAAGACAATGAAGAAGCACAATACCATCAGTTAGAACAAGGCTGGGGCCGACTGCAGAACAGACCGTCAGTTGCAAGTTCAAGCTGAAGCTGAAGAAAATTAGAGCAAGTCCATGAGAGCCAAATACGACCTGGAGAATATCCCACCTGAATTTAGAGACTATCTCAAGAATAGATTTGACGCATTGAATAGTAATGACTGAAGACCAGATGAGTTGTGGGATGACATCAAGGAGATTGTAGCTGAGGAAAGCAAAACGTCATTAGAAAGACAGGAAAGAAAGAAAAGACCAAAATGGATGTTAGAAGAGACTCTGAAACTTGCTCTTGAAAGTAGAGTAGCTAAAGAGAAGAGAAGAAATCATCACATAAAGTAGGTGAAAAGAAGATTTCAAAGGGCAGCTAAAGAAGACAAAGTAAAGTATTATAATGAAATGTGCAAAGATCTGTAGTTAGAAAACTAAAAGAGAACTAAAACACGTGCATCATTTTTCAAGCTGAAATAGCTGAAGAAAAAATTCAAGCCTCTAGTTGCAATGTTGATGGATTCTTTGGGGAAAATATTGAACGATGTAGGAACCATCAAAAGATAGAAGGAATACACAGAGTCACTATACCAAAAAAATTGGTTGATGATCAGTCATTTCAGGAGGTAGCATATGATCAAGAACTGATGGGACTGAAGGAAGAAGTCCAAGCAGCACTAAAGGCATTGGCAAAAAAAAAAAAAAAAGGCTCCAGGAATTGAGAGAATACCAATTGAGATGTTCAACAAACAGATGCAATGCTGGAAGCCCTCAATCATCTATGCCAAGAAATTTGGAAGACAGCTACCTGGCCAACTGACTAGAAGAGATCCATATTTGTGCCCATTCCAAAGAAAGGTGATCCAACAGAATGCAAAAATTATCACGCAGTATCATTAATATCACATACAAGTAACATTTTGCTGAAGATAATTAAAAAAGGTTGTAACAGTACATCAACAGAGAACTGCTAGAAAGTCAAGCTGGGTTCAGAAGAGGACATGGAATGAGGGATATCATTGCTGATATCAGATGGATCTTGGCTGAAAGCAGAGACTACCAGAAAGATGTTTACCTGTGTTTTATTGACTATGCAAGGGCACTTGACTGTGTGGATCATAACAAATTATGGATAACATTGCAAAGAATGGGAATTTCAGAACATTTAATTGTGGTCACATGGAACCTGAACATAGACCAAGAGGCAGTTGTTTGAACAGAACAGGGGGTACTGAGTGGTTAAAAATCAGAAAAAGTGTGCGCCAGGGTTGTATTCTTTCACCATACTTATTCAATCTGTATGCTGAACAAATATTCTGAGAAGCTGGATTATATGAAGCAGAATTTAGCATCAGGATTGGAGGAAGACTCATTAACAACCTGCGATATGCAGATGACACAACCTTGCTTGCTGAAAGTGGAGAGGACTTGAAGCACTTACTGATGAAGATGAAGATCAAAGACTACAACTGGACTAATAAGCAAAATCATGATAAACAGAGAAAAGACTGAAGTTGTCAAGGATTTCATTTTACCTGGATCTACAATCAACACCCCTGGAAGCAGCAGTCAAGACATCAAATGACATTTTGCATTGGGCAAATCTGCTGCAAGAGATCTCTTTAAAGTGTTAAAAAGCAAAGATGTCACTTTGAGGACTAAGCTGTGCCTGACCCAAGCCATGGTATTTTCAGTCGCCTCATATGCACAAAAACTGGACAATGAATAAGGAAGAACGAAGAATTGATGACTCTGAATTATAGTGTTGGCGAAGAATATGGAATATACCACGGACTGCCAAAAGAACAAACAAATCTGTCTTGGAGGAAGTACAGCCAGAATGCCCCTTAGAAGTGAGAATGGCGAGACTTCATCTCACGTGCTTTGGGCATGGTATCAGGAGGGACCAGTCCCTGCAGAAGGACATCATGCTTGGTAGAGTAGAGGTTCAGTGGAAAAGAGGAAGACCTTCAAAGAGATGAATTGACATAGTGGCTGCAACTATGGGCTGAAATGTGAGGATGGCACAGAACCGGGCAGTGTTTTATTGTTGTCCATAGGGTCACCATGAGTTGGAACCGACTTGATGGCACCTAACAACAACAACTTCTCATCTACAGGAGGCCTCATGGAAATTGTTAAAGTACTTGGCTGCTGACTGAAAGGTCGGTGACTTGAACCCACCAGCATCTCTGTGGAGGAAGGACCTGGTGATATGCTTCTGTTAGGATTACAGCATAGGAAACCCTATGAGGCAGTTCTCCTCTGTCATATAGGGTAACTATGAGTCAGAATTGACTTGTCAGCACACAACGACAACAACATCTCATCTGTTTCCCCATGCTCTCTCATCATATCCTGTCATTGTTACCTCATTTAAGGGTGTAATAGGGATGAATGCCTCTTGTAGAAATAGCAACGAGTTCTTAGTGAAGGCTTCTTAATTGATTCCAAAGACAAGAACATATTCATTGTAGAACTAGACACCAAGTTAAAGAAGAAAGAACAATAGTTAGGTCTGTAGGAATTTGTAGTCATCAGTTAAACATTATCCAGTTTTTCTGGAGATAGGTGTTTAGGGCAATTCTTAACTCCTGGAAATAAAAAAACGAACAAACAAATAAACGTACAATAAGTTCAGTTAGTTCCTAGAACAAGACAGAACAGCTCAAACAAAACAAAATTTTTAAAAAGGAAAAAAAGAAAAAAAAAAAGAAAAAAAATTGCACTCTCTCTACTCCAATAAAACAAATTCATTCTGTTGAAAAGTAATCAAATGATGCCTTTGGCTTTACAGACATCTTTTCACTCCATGGAAACCCTGGTGGCATAGTGGTTAAGAGCCATGGGTGCTAGCCAAAAGGTCAGCAGCTGGAATCCACCAGGTGCTTCATGAATTTCAGATGCCCTAAACGCACTAGCTTGTGACCAGTTCTCACATTCCACAGAAGTATGGAAGTAGATTGGCCTTGCTGGGTGAACTTGCTTTTTCTGGGGGAGGGAGCAGTCATGGTCTGGAGGCTCTTCCCAGGGGCCTGGGCCTCAGGCCTTTGCCTCCTCTGCTTGGTTGAAATCCCCTGACTCTGGCTGCAACTGAGGCCCAGATAACCCAGGACTCCACTCTCAACTCTTCTCCCCACTCACCGCTTTCCTTTTGCAAAATCAGGATGCCTTTCCCCTGGTTAGGGGACAAGATTTTTCTTTTCCAGAATGAACTATGAAGCTGGGATACAATTACTCATATGGTTTAATTTAAATGCAAAATCTTTGAAAAACAGGTATTTTCAAAGTAAGCATTTTGGTCTGGAGCTCTGGTTCTCATTAACTTGGCTGACGCCCTTGATGATATGTTGGAACTGCTTAAGTACCAGCTCACACGCCTGCTCTCAGGTGTTCGTAAACCCGCTGCCTTCCCAGGGGACCTCGGGCCAGCAGCATCCTGACAGGGCCTTGCTGAGGCCTGGTGTTCCCTTCACTCCATCCGTGACTGTTTTGAAAGGGAGCTGAGTGATTTAATTTGATGTTTTGGTAATCTCTTCCCGCTCTGCTGAAGTGCATAGGGTATAAATGACAGCACTTGGGGCCTGGCTCTGCCTTCAGACACTCGTAGGGATCCTCTGGTGGCGTCCATGTTCTCCTGCCTGCTCCCACTCCCACCCCATCCTTACCTCCATGGCCAATTGCTTACCTTCATTGGAGTTCATTGCAAGTGAGTCTATAAGGACAAACTATGGCTGGAGCTGAACAGTCTTTCGAGAATGATGGAAGTGTATTCTGTGTTTTTGGACCAAGCCAAATGTAATATCTGCACCTGCTGTTAAACCTAGACTGCCTGGTACAAAAAAGGCATTCCATAGGCAAGTAAACTGACATGTTTATTTTAAGACATGCCTTTTATCTATGATGTTACAAGTACATTAAAATCAGGATTAACTTTAATTAGGGAGGCAGGCAGAATACCTTCTGGAAATCCTTTTTCTGCCAGTCCCCAGGAAAGTGATAGATCTAAGATTGCAAACACCTAAATTTCACGGTCACCAGCCCTGGGTAATGTCTGTGAGATACTTTCTTCTCTTCATAAGACTCTACAAGAGCCTTTCAGCAACTTTCCATCTGGAAAGTAATAAAGGATGCAGTCTTTGAATCTCATTATCCTTATGATGGGGGCAATGGTAGTTCAGTGGTAGAATTCTCACCTTTCTTACAGGAGACCCAGGTTCAATTCACAGCCAATGCATCTCAAGCACAGCCACCACCTGCCTGTCAGTGAAGGCTAGCATGTTACTCTGATGCTAAACAGGTTTCAGAGAAGCTTCCAGACTAAGATGGACCAGGAAGAAAGACCTGGTGATCTGTCATGGATTGAATTATGTCCCCCCAAAAATGTGTGTATTAGTTTGGCTGGGCCGTGATTCCCATTATTGTGTGGGTTGTCCTCCATTTTATGATTGTAATTTTACATTAAAGAGGATTAGGGTGGGATTATAACACCCTTACTAAGGTCACATACCTGATCCAATGTAAAGGGAGTTTTCTTGGGGTGTGGCCTCTACCACTTTTTATCTTACAAGAGATAAAAGGAAAGGGAAGCAAGCAGAGAATTGGGGACCTCATACCACCTAGAAAGCAGTGCTGGGAGCAGAGTGCGTCCTTTGGACCTGGGGTTCCTGTGCAGAGAAGCTCCTAGTCCAGGGGAAGATTGCTGATGACAAGGACCTTCCTCCAGAGCCATCAGAGAGAGAAAGCGTTCTCCTGGAGCTGACACCTTGAATTTGGACTTGTAGCCTACTAGACTGTTAGAGAATAAATTTCTCTTTGTTAAAGCCATCCACTTGTAGTATTTCTGTTATAGCAGTAATAGATGACTAAGACATGATCTACTTCTGAAAATCAGCCAATGAAAACTCTATGGATCACAATGGTTCATTCCGCAACCCGTCATGGGGATGGCACAGGACTGGGCAGTGTTACATTTTGTTGTGCGTGGGATCACCACGAGTCGGGAGCAGACTTCACAGCAGTTAACAACAACAATGTCCTTATGATACCTCTTAGGACTCAACCTGCTCAAGCCCAAACTCTAGAGACAATCAACTGACCATGACCCACATCCTTGGCATCTTAACCCTTGCCCTAAATGCAAAGTCTCTACTCACCTTTTCTACTCAACCTGCCCATGGTATCCTTCCCCATTTTCCTTATTCTGCTGTCCTCTTTCCCAATATGTTCCATTTTGTCCTCTTAGATGCTTGGCCCTCAGCCTCTGCTCTCAACAGAAGCCTGTTATAGATCTGCTTTTAGCTCTCCTCTGCTACAAGCCCACAATTTCTTACCTGTGATTCTGAAATAAAAAAATGCACTGAGAACTGGAAGATTATCGTATCTCATCTGGCGACAAAATTTTTTTTTAAAACACCTGAACTGATGTGAAGGTATTTATCCTATTTGCTGTTAATATTCATGCATTTCTCTGCAGAAATATTAATGTGTTTGATCATAAAGTGCTTCCCAGATATTATGTATTAACTGTATGTCTTTCATATCATATTAACTTTCTAAAATATGAAATCTTCTGAATCCAGAAACATATCTGACCCCAAGGGTTTTGAATAAGGGATTGTAGACCTGTGGTCTAAACCATTTCTTCCTACCTTCAGGTAAAGTCTTTTCTTCCATTTGGATTGGGCTTTTTGGCTATTCCCCACACTTATCTGTCTGTGCTGATATTATCTGCTCATCTTCTAGTCATTTCCCTTCCTTGATAGAGGCTACGCTTCACCATATTGTCTTCTGCCCTCATCTCGGCACTAAATTCACCCTGACTAAATTCACTGTTTGGCAAATCCAGGGGATGCTTTTCAGTTTTCGTATTACTTGCTCCTTCTGTGTCACTAGAAACTGTTCTCCTCTCTCTTCTTGAAACTATCTCTTCCCTTTTTTTCTTCAGCGTCCTTCTTTTCTGGTCCTCCTCTTTGACCAGTATTGCTTGTTAGTGAGCTTCCTGGCTCCTCATCCTCTGTCCACTCCAGCTCTCATGACCTCCAGGAAGGAAGGCTGGTTCAGCCCAGGTGATTCCAATAGGCCCTCCATTTCCATGAGCCTTGTTTTCTATGTTGGTGTCCCTTCATTCATTAGGGAAAGGAGTTATTGAGTGGAAGAATCTTCTCCTAGGGTTCTGCTTGGTTGCCATTCCTCTTCACTGTATACTTCTCTGTGATGAATCTCATGCATTCTCCTAGCTTCACCTGCAGACTGAATCTCTCCCGACCTCTAGAGTGGAATATACAACTTCCTGTTGGATATCACTTCCTTCACTGGATCCTCAAACGCAACATGTTGACAACTGGACTCATCATTTTCTCATCAGTCAAGCTCCTCCTCCTCTAGTCCCTATCTTGATGAATGCCTCTACCATCCAGAAGTCAGAAACCTGGGGCTCATTCTCTGCACCTCCATGGGCCTCCACACTAGTGTAATCTGGCCGTCTTCCCATCCCCTGCTGTGATTGCCCTAGTGTAGGCCCTCCTTACCCATCTCCTGCATGACTACAATAGTATTCTAGCTGGTCTTTCTGTCCCCATCTATGGTCAAGTTACTTCCCATGTTTAAAACTTACTAATTCTTCTCAGTTTTCCTGCAGGATGATGTCAAATGCTCATGGTCCTCCATACTCTAACTTTTAACAATTTTTCAGATTTATCTTTTACTAAATTTTATCTTTTCACTCTAAACCAAACACACACACACACACACAACAACAACAACAACAACAAACCCAAACCTGTTGCCATAGAGACCATTCCAACTCATGGCAACCCCATGTGTTACAGAGTAGAACTGTTCCACAGGGTTTTTCTTGGCTTTTTCGGAAGCATAGTGTCAGATCTTTCGTAGCACCGCTGGGTAGATTCGAAACCACCAACCTTCAGGTTAGTAGTTGAGCGCAAACCATTTGCTCTTTTCATCCTGTTGTCATGTGCCTGATTCTGACTTATAGCGACACTATATGACAGAGTAGAAATGTCCCTTAGGGTTTCCTAGGCTGTAATCTTTACATGAACAGATTGTCAGGTCTAGTTTCCCTCGGAACCGCTGGTAGGTTCAAACCACTGACCTTTCAGTTAGCAGTCGAGTGCTTAACCATTGGGAAACCAGGGCTGCACTTAAATTTGGCTATATTGAATTACTTACTATTTCCCAAACGTATCAGATATTTTCTCTTCTCAATTGGTTTGTTTGTGCTGACCTTTCTGCCTGGAATATATGTCTCCATTCTGACTGATGAACACCTTGGAGAAGTGAAGCTTAAGTGATCTTCAAGGTCCATTCTAAAATTGCTTTTAATTTGAATTTACTATTTTTTGTTTTCCACTCAAATAATATACTTCTTTGCAGCTTTAAGTATTTAAGAGGTGTGTCTTAGGAACTTTCTCATTGTTTCAGGACTTTGTCACATTTTATGTATAAGGAACCAGCAGATAATTTAACATCTTGCCCAAGGCAAACAGCTGAAAGCTGTGTCTAGAGCAAGATCTGAAATTAGGGCTTTCAACCCTAGTGGCCTGGTGGTTAAGAGTTCAGCTTCTAACCAAAAGGTTGGCAGTTTGAATCCACCAGGTGCTCCTTGGAAACCCTGTGAGGCAGTTCTACTCTGTCCTATAGGGTCACTATGAATCAGAATCAACCAGTGCCCTGGTGGTTCTCGTCTGCTAACCCAAAGGTTGGTCGTTTGAACCTGCCAGTCACTCCATGGGAGAAAGATGTGGCAGTCTGCTTCCGTAAAGATTACAGCCTAGGAAACCCTATGGGGCAGTTCTAGTCTTCATGTGGGGTTGCTATGAGTTGGAGGCAACTCGACAGCAATGAGATAATCCAGGTCTAATGCACTTAAAAGTTATTTATTATGGAAAATTTCAAGCAAAGTGCAATAGTAGAAAGAAGAGTACAATAAACCCATTACTCATTATCTAACTTGAACAATAATAACTCACGGCCAATCTTGTTTCATCTATACCTCTGCTTACTTCCCACCCAATGACCCCAGATTGTTTTAAAACAAATAAATTTCATATAAATTGATCCATGTTGTTGTTGTTAGGTGCTATCCCGTCGATTCCATAGCAACCCCTTAAGTCGTAACCTTTATAGGAACAGATCACCAGGTCTTTTCTTCCGTGGAGCCGCTGGTGGGTTTGAACCACCAACCTTTTGATTAGCAGCCGAGCGCTTAACTGTTGCATCACCAGGGCTCCTTAAATCCATCCCTAATAAAAGATATTCTTTTTTTAAAAAAAAAGCACAATAAAATTGTCACACCTAAAAAAATCATTATTTCTTAACATCATTTAAATAGCCAGTTAGCATACTAATTTCCCCCGATTGCCTCATAAATATTTTTAAACAGCTTATTTCTTTGGATTAGGATACAAATAAGGATTATGCGTTGCAGTTGGTTGATATCATCTTTAAGTTTCTTTTAATCTATTAGTTCCCCTTCTATCTCTGCCTCTTTCTTCCTCTCTTTTTTTAGTTTGTTTTTGGTTGTAATCATGGCAATTACAAGATGCATACAAAATAAAGAATTTTGTTAATTGGCCATTATTTCTTATTGAGGGGAAAGTCACATAACATATAATTAACCGTTTTTTCAGTGAACAACTCAGTTGCATTTGTACCTTTACAGTATTGTGCAACCACCACCTCTATCTAGTTCTGGAATATTTTCATCACCCCAAAAGAAAGCCCATACCCATTTCATAGTTGCTTCCCATTTCTATCTCGTCTCAGTCCCTGGTACCCACCAATCTGTTCTGTCTCTGTGCATTTACCTGTTCTGGATATTTTATGTAAATGAAATCATACATTGTGACCTGTTGCACCTGGCTTCTTTCATTTAGCATACTGTTTTCAAGGTTCATTGAGGTGGAAGGATGAATCAGTATTTCATCCCTTTTTATGGCTGAATAATACCCATTGTGTGTATATACCACAACTGGTTCATACATACATTGGTGGATGGACATTTGGGTTGTTTCCACAATTTGGCAGTTGTGAATAACAGTGCAGTAAATGCGTGTACATGCCTTTGTTTGAGCACCTGTTTTCAATTCTTTTGAGTATGTACCTAGGAGCAGAATTGGTGGATGTCTGAGGCTGAGTTCTCTAGGGAAGCAAAACCAGTGAAGCATGTAAATATATATAGGGAGAGATGTATATCAAGGAAATGGCCCACGCAACTGTAGAGGCTGGAAAGTCCCAAGTCCGAGGGTCCGGCTGGAGGCTTCTCCTGACTCGTGCAGCTGCAGGGCCTGGCGAACTCAAGTTCAGCGGGTCAGACAGCAGACCTCTTGCTCACAGGCTGCAGAGTCTGACGAATCCCAAGATCAGCAGGTAAGCTGCTAGCTCAAGTCCCAAGAACCGGAGATCAGATGAACAGGAGCCAGCTGCAGGATCCAGAGCAAGCAAGAGCCAATAAGCTTTGCCAGAAAATCCACCTATATTGGATGCAGGCCATACCCCCAAGGTACTTGCTTTCAACTGATTGGCTGCTCATAACAGAAGATCTCATCATGGAGGTGATTACATTAGTACATAGCTACCAAACTACATCATAACTGCCAAGTTGACACATACCCTTAACCATCACAGTGGGTTATATGGTAAGTCTAGGTTTACCTTTTTGAGAAATTGCCAAACTATTTTCCATAGTGGCTGCACCATTTTACATTACCACCAGCAATGTACATTTCCCTCTCTTTTTTTAATTCCAGTTTAGTTGTTCATGAAACTAGATCTTTTTACCTGTATTTTCTCAGTTTGGATTTTGCTTATTACAGATCTGTAGTGGTGGTTAACATTTTCCTCTGGCATTTTGTTGTTAGGTGCTATCGAGTTGATTCCAACTCATAATGACCCCATGTGACAGAGTAGAACTGTCCCATAGAGTTTCCTAGGCTGTAAACTTTTTGGGGGCAGATCACCAGGTCTTTCTCCCATGGAGCAGGTGAGTGAATTTGAACTGCTGACCTTTTGGTTAGCAGTCCAGTGCTTAAACATTTCACCCCCAGAGCTCCTTTCTGGCATTGTATCTCGTGTAAATTGGCAGTTAGATTTAGAGGTTGATCAGATTTTGGTTTGATTGTTTATGGCACTTCCAAAATAGTGTGCTGTACTTCAACCAGGAGGCATGTAATGCCCGGTTGTTTCTCTTTATGATGCTAGTGATGATCTTTACCTAAATCAGTTCGTTCATTAAGGCTTTGCTATGCATGAGCATGAGCTTGTTAGAAATGCAGAATCTCAGTAGAGTGAAATCCTGCTTTTAAATAAGATCCTTAGATGATTCGCATACTCAGTAAAGTTTGAGAAGCTCTGCATTTGGGGTTCCAAAATGGTGCTATTTTAGTACTATCATTCCTTCCTAATTTATTAGCTGTAATACATATGTGTAGAAAGACAAACTTCCTTTCTCAACTATTTGATTATCTGAGGCTTAGTTCAAATGACAGGGAAGGCTGGGGGTAAGCTTATTTCTTTCACTTTATTTACTAGTTTTCAAAATAATGAGCCTGTTTGCTATCATTCTCCAATGGTGATTAATTTTTTAAAGTGTCATTACAACGTATGCATTTAAACCTACTTGTATTTCAATCCATTATTTCTATTAATGTTAAAATTGTCTTAGCTTTGGTTCGGGGGAGCCTCTTCAAGTTCTTTTAACATGACCCACAGTCCTTGATAGCATCTTTTGCTTTCCGGCATGATAAATTTTCCAGACTCATCTTTCATAATTCCTGCCCCAGACCTGGAATCATCAATTTTTCCGAGGAACCCAGGGGTCTTTTAGCGGAAAATGATGTTTAGGACCAAATCTGGGTGCCAAAGGTTCTTATTTATGGGGTCATTCATAGTTCTAGGCCTTTGCAGCAGGCAAAGCTATGAAATGTGTTTATTTTTGAAGATAAAATACATTATGAGTTTATGCCGATACTTCCAATTCAAATTCAAGGTTACCAGGTTTTTGCTTAATCTCATTAGCCTTATGTGTGTATCTCCTTCTTCCCCTGTTGAAAGTTATGGTTCTCAATTATAAAATCATACTTGCTCAATTGCTTTATCCCACAACAATGGACAGTAGTCGCCGAGTAACAAAACCAATTCCACCACTAACAGTATGATTACCTATATCAGTTTAAGTTGTTGTTTGCTGTTCTTTTTATCCTTAGGGCGTATCCTACCAGAGATGTATAGTGAAATTGTTGTAATTTAAAACCACTTGGAATAATTCCTCTTTATGTGGTTAGTGCTACCAACTGAATATATAGTTAGGCTCACATGTTTGTTTTGCTTTTGACTTTTAAGAATTGCTTTGTAAAAATTTAATTTTGTTTTTTATTTACATAAAATATGTTCTGGGGTTAAAAAGGCAAATCTACAAAACTAGGAATATTTAAAGAAGTCTAGCGTCTATCCTGCTCCCTCCACCAGACTCTAGGACCAAACTAATTAATACATCAATTCATGAAATTGTTTAATTAATTCCATTAATAAATGGAAGTGTTAGGCTTTTCTTTTGGCCTAGGGATACCATAAAATAATTATTAAGACTCTAAGGGCATTATGGATTGAGAAAGTTTGGGAAACTGTTTAGTTTATAGAGATATTCCTCATTTCTTTTTATGGCTGCATGGTACCCCTTTGGGTGGATATGCTGTAGTTAATTCCACTGGCCCCCTACTGATGGACCTTTGGGTTACTTCCAGCTTTTAGCTACTTCAAAGTACACTAAATGAATAGCCTTGTGCATGTGTCTTCCTGCATCTTTGCCAGCGTTTCTGTGGGAGAGATTCCTAGAAGTGGGATTGCTGGGTCAAAGCGTGTATTAGTTATCTAATGCTGCTATAACAGCAATATCACGAATGGGTGGCTTTAACAAACGAAAATTTATTTTTTCACAGTTTAGGAGGCTAGAAGTCCGAATTCAGGGTTCTGGCTCTAGGGGAGGGCTTTATTTCTTTGTCAGTCTTTGAGGAAGGTTCTTGTCTCTTTGGGCTTCTGCTCCTGGGCAATCTTCATGTGGCTTGTCATCTCTCTTCCCCCATCTCTGCTTCTGCTCACTTGTTTAATCTCTTTTATATCTCAAAAGAGATTGACTCAAGATACACCGTACACTAATCCTGTCTCATTAATGTAACAAAGACAACCCATTCCCAAATGGAATTATAACCACAGGCATAGAGGTTAGGATTTACAGCACATATTTTTTTTGGGATATAATTCAATCCATAACAAAGGGTAAATGCATATGATGTCTTGCTAGATACTGCCAAATTCCCCATCAAAGAGGTTGTACCGCTGTGCATTCTCACCACAAATTTTAAGAGTGCCTATTCGTTAATTTGCATTTCTGTTATTCTTAAAGAAGCTAAGCATTTTTTCATATAGTTATTTGCATTTTCTTTTCTGTGAACAGTCCATTTATATCTCTAGCCAATTTTTCTATAGGGCCTTTGGTCTTATTCTTCTCCATTTTTAGAAGCTCTTTATATAAAAATTGCAAATATTTTTCCCAATTTGTCACTTTTCTGGTTAGTTGCAAATTATGGTAGGGTATTTTCTTTTCTTTGCCATGCATATTTTTTACTGTTATGTTGTTGAGTTTTTTGTGAAGCTTCTAAATGTTGCATCACACAGAAATGTTGTTTCTACTCTATTAATTCATATTTTCTTTTAATGTACTTTTGATGTTGCCATACTGTCTATGTTCAGAAAATGGAAAGGACAATTAAAGAAAAATCATGTACAATTTGGAAGCACCAGGGCACAATTTCTTACCTTGAAGTGTCAGGACCTAAAATGACTTTGTACATTTTCCTTTTGACATGTATTTGGCTTTTTGTGTCTCTCTGGAAAGTTGGCTTTAAAATATTTTGCCTACAGACAGTAGCCTTTGTTTTATACAAATTATAGTATGTGTTTTAAAAATAATTATTTTCTGTTTAATATCCTTAAGTATCTGCTTACACATGTACATGATTTTACATCAATGCCTATATATGAATGCCTTTATTTATTTTTTAGTTTTTCCTTTTTTATTCTTCTCTTTTTTTGGGTATTCTCTCTTATCCTCTCTCCCCGATTTTGTTGAAGGAATCCATATTGGTATCCTAGACTGTATTCAACCATAACTCTTTTTTACTCAGGATCCTGTACAGATATTAATACACATAAATCCACAGGTCATATTTCACTTAATTTAAGATCTCATTGATGTAAGACAATTATTTTATGTTCTATGACAGAAAACATGCTGTCGATTAAACCATTACACAATGCTTTCTTAATCCTTGTGATTTTTATTTTAAACTTATTGAATTAGTTTTTTAGATTCATTTAAAACCCAGTTGTCATCGAGTTGATTCTGACTCATGGCGACCACGTGTATGTCAGAGCAAAACTGTGCTCCATAGGGTTTTCAATGGCTGGTTTTTTGGAAGCAGATCTCCAGGGCTTTCTTTCGAGATACTTCTGGTTGGACTCAAGCCTCCAAACTTTTGGCTAGCAGCTGAGAAAGTTCGTAAACTGTTTGCACCGCCCAGGTACTCTTTAGATTTATTTAGCCATAATTTCTTTAATTGTCATTATTTTGCACATAAAAAGGAAAACGTAAGTGAAAAAAATGGGGTAAGATATTCCTAAATCTTCTTTATATTCAAAGTTGGATGCTTCTAAAACCCTTTCCAATTCACAGACACTGTAATCTGTGCTTTTCCACACACCAGCATCCTCTGAGCCGTCAAGAGCATGAGTGATGCAGTATTGCCTAACACAGGGCTCCACTGTTGTCTTTGCTCCTTCAGCCACTGACACCCCTTCTGTAGGCTTTAATGTGCATGTGCAGCAAGACAAAGCTGTGATGACAACCACCTGGCACATGGTGACTGAAAGGTGCATCCTGATTTCAGAGATGTTGTAATACGGAAAATATGCATTTCAGAATCGTTAAAATACATTGTTGTTTTTAGTTGCCGTCTAGTCGGCTCTGACTCATTGCAACCCCACGTACAACCGAATGAAATGTTGCCTGGTCCAGTGTCATCTTCATAATCATTGGTATGCGTGAGTCCATTGTTGCCACCACTGTGTATTTTGAGTGCTTTGCAATCTAAGGGGCTCATCATCCAACACTGTATCAAACAATATTGTGTTGTAATCCATAGGGTTTTCATTGGCTAATTTTCAGAAGTAGATTGCTGGGCCTTTTCTCCTAGTCTGTCTTAATCTGGAAGCTGCACTGAAACCTGTCCACCATGGGTGACCCTGCTGGTATTTAGAGTACTAGTGGCGTAGCTTCCAGCATCAGGGCAACATGCAAGCGACTACAGTACAACAAATTGACAGATGGGCCATGCATGAAATATATACATATACGTATACACACATATACAGACATTTTTTGGGATGGTGTGGTTATTGATTTTCTTTTACCAAGATGGCATCATATTGTACACATTTTCCTGCATTTTGCTTTTTTTACTCAAAATACTGTGTAGAAATCCCTCCGAATCTCCTGGCATAGCTCTCTTTCATTCTTTTTTTTTGTAACAAGTGACTTTTGCTTCCTGTCACAGAATATAGAGACTTCATTCAAGTACACCCAGGTTTTTTTCCATTTTTTTCAACTGTTCTTTAGATGAAGGTTTACAGAACAAATAGTTTCTCATTAAACAGTTAGTACACATATTGTTTTATGACAATGGTTAACAATCCCAGGACATGTCAACACTGTCCCTTCTCAACCTGGAGTTCCCTATTACCAGCTTTCCTGTCCCCTCTTGCCTTCTAGTCCTTGTCCCTGGACTGTTGTGCCCCATTAGTCTCATTTTGTTAATGGGGCTGTCTAATCTTTGGCTGAACGGTGAACCTCGGGAGTGACTTCATTACTGAGCTAAAAGGCTGTCTGAGGGCCATCTCTCTTTATTCTTTTAAGTAGCAGTATATTATTTCAGAAAAGGAGCCCTGGTGGTGCAATAGTTAAGTGCTCCTCTGCTAACTGAAAGTCAGTGGTTTGAACCCACCAGCCGCTCCTTGAGAGAATAGACCTGGCCATCTGCTTCTGTAAATGTTATAGCCTAGGAAACTCTATGGGGAAGTTCTACTCTGTCGTATAGGGTCACTGTGAGTTGGAATCAACTCGATGGACCACAACAACAACATAATATTTCAGGGTGTAGAAGTATCATAATGTATTTAGCCAGTTCCTCATTTATGAGCATTCACTTTGTTTATAAAGTTTTTCACAACTACAAACACTGCTCTGGTAAATATTGTTGTACACATGCCCTTAAGTATTGGTGCTTTTATTTGCCAGGACTGGAATTACTGAATCAATGGATACTGTTCATTTTAATATATATTGTAAGATTGCTTTCCACAAATACTATAAACCCTCCTATTTCTACCAGCAGTGTATGAGAGTGCTCTGTTCCCCATCACCTGCATATTCATTTTGGAAGAATTGACGTTTTAATGATAATAGATCTTCCCATCCAAGAAAGTGGTTATATTGTTTATATCTTCAATACAATTTCCAGTCTTCATCATATAATTCTTGTGCACTTCCTGTTAAATTTATTCCTAAATATTTTATAATTTTTGATTCTTCAAAAATATTTTCTTCCAGTTTGTTCCTTAGGGGCTGATTTCTAGAATAAAATCAGTAATTTCTTATATTTAGTTTTTATCCATTCATTTACCAGATCATCTTACTAATTCTGTTTTAAATATTTAGTCATATGACATTAGCGTTAGGAGATTTTTAAATCACCCTTTCCCAGCCTCTGGAGGCTGTTAGCTAATTGTGCTACTTGGCAATTTTCTCTTGAAGGAAGATCTAAGCAATGCACTTCTGTGGCTGCCACAGCTACTGTTCATTCAATTTTTCCCGTTGTTGTAGCAGCCCAGACTCTTGGTGACCCCATGCACAATGGAGCAGATCAGACCATTGTGAACCATAGGATTTTTATTGGCTGATTTTTGGAAGTAGATCACCAGGCCTTTCTTCTTGGTTCATCATAGTCTGGAAGCTCTGCTGAAACCTGTCTAGCATCATAGCAACACACAAGCCTCCACTGACAGACAGGCAGTGGCTACGCATGAGGTGCATTGTGGGAACTGAACCTAGTTCTCCCTCAAGGAAAGTGAGAATTCTACCACCGAACCGCCACTGCCCCTTTCCCTCTTGTAGAATACTTTTAATTTCCTCTTACCTTCCTCCTTTCTCAGCTCCTCTCTCCACCCTCCACCCTCAACTGCTACATTTTGCTGAGCTAGTAAATGCTTTTCTTATTACAAGGTAACCCTTCTGTTTCTAGATTCCTTATTTATCACAAATTATACACCCAAGATACACTATGCTTTTTCATTAAGATTTAAACACACGTTCATACGTATCAAGGATCATTGCTCAATCATTTTTATTACTTTACATCTTCTCCCATCTTGAGGTTTTTGTCCTAGTTAATTACTGTAAAATTAATTTTTTTTCCCAAGAATTTTCCTCAGATGGGAATGAGCAATATACTTTCCTTGCTTTTATTTATTTTCTAGTCGTTTTTCATTCATCTGACAAGGGATGGTATCTTGGATAGGTATGGAGTTCTTGGCTCACAGGCTTTCCTTTCAGTTGCCCACGAATGCTTTCCATTGACTTCTAGATTTCAGGGCTGTAGGTGAGAAGTAGGATTTTTTCCCATGATAACAGGTAGATTAGTTTTTATTATCTGGATGTTTGTGTGAGATTTTCTCTTTATTCTTAAAATTCAAGAATTTCAACTTCCCCCTGTGTGGTTCTTCTTGTCAATACATCCTGAAACTCTATACACACTTTTGATCTGTGGGCTCAGATCTTTCTTTGGTTCAGGGAAATTTACCTCTACTCTCTATTTAATGATTGCCTGTCCTTCATCTGTTCTTTTTATTATAATTTTTTCCTCTCTGGAAGACCATAATTAAATTAATTAATTGAAAATAATTTTAAATTTATTAACTTTATTTGAAATTAATTTTAAAATTTATTAACTCTTCTGCTGATCCTCTCAGTTTCTTCTTTTTTTCCTGGATACTTTTAGTCTCTTTTATCTTTTTACTTGGTACTTTGAAGTATTTCTTTCATTTACTCTTCCAGGCACTAATTAGAGTCTTAAACATGCTTATCTTCTCCTTCAACTAAACTGCTAAAATTTCCATTGGGAAATCATATTTATGCAAGTAAAATCTATTTAAATAGCTTTTAGAACTCCTTAGCAATCTTATTTTTCATTCAAGTTTCTGTCTATTTCTGCCACCAGTTCTGTTTCACTGAGAATTCATTTTGATGATTCTACCTGAACTTCCTCTTTATGGTTGCTGGAACCTCTCAGATGGGCTTCTGGCTTTCCCTAGCCACTCTTTAGGACTCAGGCATGGCTGTTGATGTATCCTCAATAGTGGACAATCCCACAGTGGGTGAAAAGTAAATAGGTTTATGCTCTGTAGGCCTGTAGTATAGGCATGAAATAGTATACTGGGCATCAACATTCTGCTGAGATACCTAGAAGAGAACTCCATTTACTCACCCAACTCAGGAAGAGGGAAGGTCCATTCATTTATTCTACCCTCTCTTGGCTTTGGAAGGGTCTGAAAGATCTAGTGCACTCATGCTAAATTGATGTCAACTTAGAGGGAATGGAGAACATAGTTGGGATCCATAAATCCCTGGTTGACAAGCCATTCCCCCTGTACGTTTACACCCATAGATCCTGGCTACCAACTCTGCTCTGATGTTGACTGCTCAGCCCATTCGGTAGGGAATTCTGTCCCAGCTGTATCTGAAGGGACTTTATGGAACCCATGGCCTTATCCACAGGTCTCAGCACCTGCCTTATTCTGGAGAAGCAAAAATTAATTATGGAGTGCTGACATGCGAACTTTACTCAGGTCACCATGTTCCCAGAATGCCCAGTATGTGTCTCTCATTGAGGGAGTTTAAACATTGGTATGACATACCCAGATTTGAACAAGATTGTAACATTGGAGGCAAGGAGATTAGGTGAGAGGTTGTTTCAGGGGTTCGGAGTAGAAATAAAGGTAGTTTGGACTATGGTAGTGTCGCAACAGATGGAAAGAAGTGGATAGGTTTGAGACTAAGTGAGGAGATAAATTCTATAGGACAGATTGATTAGTTGGAGGTGGTGGCTAAGGAAAGGGCAGGAGTCAGTAATTAACATGATAAATTATTTAAATAGAATTCAGAAGACTGTCAATCCAAAATCATATATTCAGAGAATCCGCATGAATCTTGGAAGGAAGAATATGAGTTTAGGCAAAACATTTTATGCTCAATTTCAAAGAAGAGCTGAATAAAAAATGTAAAATCAAAAGAAATAGCATCTTATTAATTTATTTGCAAAATGTTTGTATAGGCATATGGGGTCTCCATGAGTTAGAATCGACTTATGGCAACTAACAACACCAAACGTACTAGTCACTGTGCTAGGGACTGGAGATATAGCTATGAGTAAGACATAATCCCTCCCATCAAGAAGGTACAGTAATTATATTTGTCAGGAAGCTCAGAGATAACCTAGATGCACTTGGTCACCCAACGATAAAGCGGAAGGGCCCAAAACCTTGTATGGTGGGATATCACACTAAAATGGGGAGGGGGAGCCTCTCAGACATAAAATTGTGTCTTTTCCTTTCTTTAGTGAGAGAAACCCCAGTTACATCACAGCACAGGAGTAGATATCACTATGGAATCTCTAAGGGTACACTCTGATAGAAAGGCAAACGACCTTGAAATAATTTAGAAGGACTAGGGTAGGGCACCTTGGCATCACCTGAAGAGATAGTGACTAGGTCTGGTCCAGTAGGTGGTACATGCCAGAACTGGTTCTGTTTAGCACGACTGGGGCCTGCTTAGGCCTGTATCTGTGAACTTAAAATGGCAGAATATAACGTAGGCCTAGTAGGGTGTCAACTTGACAGCAATGGGTTTGGTGGTTTGAGTTAGCAGGGTGTGAGAACCTGGCCAATGAGCATGATGATGGTGATTATTTTTCCTCAGAGTCCTGGTGAAGATGGGCTTTGCTCCAGCACCTGTTGTGGTTGAGGTGCTAGAAGGTTTAGCAACCTCTACTGCTCCTCACACCTGGCCTTCACGACGAGTATCACACGCATGGGCAGGACTTCTCCCCAACCCTGAGTAGACTGCACCTTCTGCCCGAGAGACTTAGCTACTCTGGTATTCCTGAGCTGCATTTTACCAAATAGGGAGTGCTCAACACAACTAAATTCCCAGGCCTCTTTGGCTGAAGATCTCCTTCACTGAGAAAAGGAAAGGGCTTTAACCCAAAGGACAAGAGTGTACTTGGCTGGGGGCCCTTACCCTGAGTGTAACATGGGCGAGTACTTGCCATTTCTTGACTTGAGACTCTCATCACATTCTAACATGTAGACACAACTTGCTAAGGCCAACTTCGGTCACAAGCAATCCATAGCCACAGTCAGTACCTCACGATAGGACTTGGCTAATATGGATACATGCTTCAAACTAAATATAAAATGCTCCTAAGTGCTAGCAGACCTCTTGAACATGAAGGCAAGGGGGCTGGAGGGCTATGGACTTGATTTTGGACCATTGGTTATTATTGGCCCATAATGGACTTGAGCATTTATACTCTGGGGACCAAAAATGAGTAGAGAGAATCCACAGTGACTCTTGGAAATGAAAGCATAAATTTTTCTGTGTTCTGAGACTCTTTCAGGCAACTGTTAATGTGAATAAGAAAACAATGGTCAAGGTCATTGCATTTAGAACCTCACCCTGTCACATTATTGGAGAGAAGCCTCCATCACTGTGATAGTATTCCTGAGAATTCACCCACTGGTTCTGGGAAGATGTAGCAATTTTCCTTTTGTGAGTTGGTGTTTTAACACACAGATAAGTGGGCATGAAGCAGTCTCAAAACTAGTTGTGTGGGCTGGGGGAGGGAGAGAGAGAAGACGGATGGTGGTGATTTAACCAAAAGATGCCGTGTGCCAACATGCCATGGATATTTATAGTTCGGCTCTGTATTTCCCCTGATGCCCCAAATGTCCTTACTGTAAGCTGTAGGAATCAAAGGAATCAAAAAAAAAAAAAGACACTGTCTGAAAAAATATAAAAAGGCAGTACTCAGGGTAGTGGGAAAAGATGGGCCCGGGAAAGAATGGAGATGCAGCTCTCTGAAGGTTAAGGGAGTGAGCTGGTGGAGGCATCCACTAGAAATAAGCATTAGCTTTAGCAGGGAACCCAGAGGGACTCACCATCCCAGACTCCTCACCTTCCTGTCCCCTCCCCACCTTGGATTTCTCTATGTTGCCTGGATGGTTATGAATAATGGTATAAGCTGTGTTGATAATGTGGATTTGGGGACATTTTTAGTTTTGAAAGGTAACCTGTAGAATTACTTTTTTGTCCTATATTTTCATTTATTAAATATTTTTATATTTTTTTTTAATTGAGGTAACCATTTTATAGGGAAAAATTCAGTGGCATTTAGTACATTCACACTATTGTGCAACCACTGGTTCTGTGTAGTTCCAAAATATTTTCTTCACCCCGAAAGAAAACCCCACACGTATAAACAGTTGTTTCCCATTTCTATCTCTTCTCAGTCATTGGCACCCACCAGTCTGCGTTGTGTCTCTATGGATTTACCTGTTCTGGATATTTCATATAAATGAAATCATACAATATGTGACCTTTTGTGTCTGAACTCTTTCATGTAGTATAATGTTTTTGATGTTCATCTAGGTTGTAGCACGTATCAGTATTTCATCTGTTTTTATGGCCTAATAGTACTCATGGTATGTATATGCCGGAAACCCTCGTGGCCTAGTGGTTGAGAGCTACAGCTGCTAACCAAAAAGTCGACAGTTTGGATCCACCAGGCCCTCCTTGGAAACCTTATGGGGCAGCTCTACTCTGTCCTTTAGGGTCGCTGTGAGTCACAATCAACTTGATGGCAAGGGGTTTGGTTTTTTTTTTTTTTTGGTTATGTATATGCCACAATTTTGTTCATCCAAATATTCACTGATAGACATTTGGGCTGTTTCCATCTTTTGGCTGTTGTGAATAATGCTGCAATGAACATGTGTGGATACATATTTGCCTGAGTTTCTGCTTTTAATTCATTTAGGTATATACCTAGGATGGAAAAGCTTGACCATAAGGTCATTTTAGATTTAGCTTTTTGAGGAACCTCCGAACTGTTTTCCATAGCAGCTGCATCATTTTACATTCCCAGCAGCAATGTACAAGGGTTCAAATTCCTCTACATCCTCAACAAGACTTTTTTTTTAAATTATAGCATTCAACAGAATGTGGACATTACTGAACAATATCATTAATATCATACACAAGTAAAATTTTGCTGAGGATAATTCAAGAAGGATTGCAACAGTACATCAACAGGGAACTGCTAGAAATTCAAGCTGGATTCAGAAGAGGACTTGGCATGAGGGATATCACTGCTGATGTCAGATGGATCCTGGCTGAAAGCAGAGACTACCAGAAAGATGTTTACCTGTGTTTTATTGACTGTGCAAAGGCATTCAACTCTGTGGATAATAACAAATTATGGATAACATTGTGAAGAATGGGAATCTCAGAACACTTAATTATGCTTATGAGGAACCTGTACTTAGACCAACAGGCAGTCCTTCAGACAGAACAAGGGGATACTGCGTGGTTTAAAGTCAGGAAAGGTGTGGGTCAGGGTTGTGTTCTTTCACCATACGTATTCAATCTGTATGCTGAGCAAATAATCTGAGAAGCTGGTCTATAAGAAGAGGAATGTGGCATCAGGATTGGTGGAAGACTCATTTGTTTGCTTAAAGCAAAGACTTGAAAGCGCTTACTAATGAAGATCCAAGACTATAGCTTTCAGTATGGATCACACCTCAACATAAAGAAAACAATAATCCTACCAGCTGGGCCAACAAGCAACATCATGGTAAATGGAGAAAATTTGAAGTCGTCAAGGACTTCGTTTTATTTGGATCCACATTCAGCGCAGCAGTCAAGAAATAAACAATTGCATTGCATTGGGCAAATCTGCTGCAAAATACCTTTTCAAAGTGTTAAAAAGCAAAGATGTCACTTTGAGGACTAAGGTGCGCTTGACCAAAGCCATGGTGTTTTCAGTCACCTCATATGCATGGGAAAGCTGGACAATGAATAAGGAAGACTGAAGAATTGACGCCTTTGAATTATGGTGTTGGTGAAGAATGTTGAATATACCATGGACGGCCAAAAGAACAAACAAATCTGTCTCGGGAGAAGTACAGCCAGAATGCTCCTTAGAAGCCAGGATGGTGATACTTCACTTCACATACTTTGGATGTGTAGTCAGGAGGGATCAGTTCCTGGAGAAGGACATCAGGCTTGGTAAAGTAGAGGATCAGCAAAAAAGAGGAAGACCCTCAAAGAGGTGGATTGACACAGTGGCTGCAACAATGAGCTCAAGCATAACGATTGTGAGGATGGCCCAGGACTGGGCCGTGTTTCATTCTGTTGTACATAAGGTAGCTATGAGTCGAAACTGACTTGACTGCACCTAACAAGGACAATGACTAATGATGCTGAGTATCTTTTCATGTGCTCGTTGGTGGCCATTTGTGTATCTTTTTTGGAGAAATATTTATTCAAGCCCTTTGCCCATTTTTAAATTGTGTTGTTTGCCTTTTTGTTATTAAGTTATAAGAATTCTTTACATATTCTGGATATTAGACCCTTATTGGAGAAGCCCAAGGTTAACCACTCAGCTGCTAATTGAAAGTTTGGTGGTTTAAACCCACTCAGCTGTTCTGTGGGAGAAAAGACCCAGTGATCTGCTCCTGTAAAGGTTAAACCAAAAAAACCAAACCCATTGCTGTCAAGTCGATTCCAACTCATAGCAACCCTATAGGACAGAGTAGAATTGCCCCATAGGGTTTCCAAAGCCTAGGAAACCCTAGGGGGCAGTTCTATTCTGCCCTATTGGGTCATTAGGAGTCAGAATCAACTCAATGGCATACTAACAACAACAGACCCTTATCAGATACATGTTTTACAAACATTTTCTCCCATTTTGTAGCTTGTCTTCTCATTTTTTGGGTAATACCTTTTGATACAGAAAGGATTTTGGTTTTGCTGAAGTCCAATTTATTTATTTTTCTTTTGTTCTTCGTGTTTTTGGTGTCATATCTAGGAACCCAATGCCAAATCTAGACTGATTTGACCACAGAGTCTGCTCCACTACCCCAAGGCACGGGTCTTTTATTATCTAGTGCATCTCACAGGAAAAAAAGAAAAAGATAGCTTTAGAATTTAGAGCGGAAAGCTAGAGTATGGCAAATTCCTCTAGAGTAGAAACACAATTTTTTTCTTCCTATTTTGTAAATCTGCTTATTCCATACTATAAGCTCGAAGAAGTGATAGGATTGTCGTCCTTCACCATTGTTTTAGGGATAGCATGGCCAACACCCTGCAGTGTCCTTGTAAAGTTGAAAAGCACACTTGTTTTCCTCACCCTTTGCAAGGTTCTCTTAACCATTCATGGTGAAGCTCTTGTATTTTTGTAGTTCTTCTTTTCCAAGCAGTTTTCTTAACATTACCTCATTTTAAACTATTGAGTAATTTATTTTTAGCCTCAAATCCAATTAGCCCAAAGGTGTTAGGGGAATGTGATCCTAGTATTTGTCTATTTAACCCTTTCTTAGAGAAAGCACTGAGTTTTCTCTATTCCACACATAATTGCTGCTCTAGTAACCATGGCTAATTAAGAAAGAAGAGACTTAAAATTCATGTGACAGAGCTGTGGTACCAGAGAGGTCACAAGATATTTTAGGGAAGACTAAAAGTTGGAGAGGTAAAGATAACAATAAAAAATGTGTTTCTAATTTAGTATGTTCACAATAGTTTACACATGGGGTTGCAACTAGAACATGTTGGAAACAGAATAAGTAAAATAAAAGCTTGAAAAATGATCTTAATTTGTGGATTGAAACATTTTAGGGGAAATATTTGCTTTAAATTAATTCCAAGGTCCGACGACGAAATACATTATCTTTTCTCCATTTCTCTGTGGCGGAGGCCGTGTGGACAGCGGGGAAATAGATATCAAAGAGCTTGGAAGTGTTTAGATTCAAACCAGCCCTCTGAAGAAAGACTGGGGGAAAGAGGTGCAAAATATTGACCATTTGGCAAATTCTCCAAATAATTCCGCCCCCACCCCCCACCGCCCCGCTTGTTAATTCTGAGACGGGAATGATAAAGGAGACCAACAGTGCCTATTATTAGAACCAAATTCTAGAAAGGGCATGATCGGAATCTTTTACAGACACCTGATCAATTAGATGCGTTTCAGTGGCTCAGGCAGGGAGGAGACAGCTGGGAGAGCCTGTGTGATGGCCGTCACCGCAGACCAGACCAGAGCAGCTACCACTCCTGGGAAAGGGCGGGTGGAGACACTTTGACATGCAGGTTGGTTGAGAAAGTTCTGTACCCGTGCGAGGAAGAAACTCTCCTTTATCCCTTCTTTTTCCTTCTACAAGAAAAGCAATTCATAATTTTTTACCCAAAATCCTGAGGCAAGACGTATTTTGGAATTTGGAATAGTTCAGATTTTAGAAAGGTAATTCTGTGTATATACTCTACAATATGTACACTCCCAGCAAGGATTCCTGGGTGACATAAACTGTTTGTGTTTTATTACCAACCTAAAGGTTGGAGACTCGAACCCACCCAGTGGCACTGTAAAGATTACAGTCAAGAAAACCCTATGGAGCAGTTCTATTCTGTAACTCATGAGGTTGCCACGAGTCCAAATCAATACATTGGCGAGAGATTTAGCAAGGTCTGAGGAAGCGCTCTGTAATTAAGCGTACTAAACATGTTTTCAGTTTAATGCATCAATATTACCACTCAATAAGATAAATATAGGCTATGAATAGCCTTGCATCAGGCTAGATCAGGTTTTGCAGTTACAAGTTTTGGGATTTTAGCATCAGGGATAAGGGCTTGTGGACTTTTAAAAATCAATTTTGTTGCAGTATAATTTACATACAAGTAAAGAACATTCATTTTATTTGCTTGATGATTTGACGAATGTGCTCACAGACAATCAACATACAGAACATTTTCATCACCTCCAAAATTTCCCTCCTGCCCTCCCAGGTGCTGGCAACCAACATGTTTTCTATTACCATAAACTAGATTTGCTTTTCTAAAATTTCCTGTAAATGAAATCATATAGTATTTACTCTTTTTATGTCTGGCTTCTTTTGGTCAGCTTAATGTTTTTGAGATTCCTTCATGTTGGTGCATATACCAATAGTTCATTGCTTTTTATTGCTGAGTAATACTGTTGCATTGTATTGATGTACCACAATTTGTTTATTCATTTATCTGTTGATGGACATTTGAATTGTTTCCAGGTTTGGGCAAGTATGAATAAAGGTGCTACGAACATCACTGTACAAATTTTTTTTCTAGAAAATTTCTTTGGATAAATGCCTAAGAGCAAAACTGCTTGATTAGATGATAAGTGTATGCTTAACTTTAGAAGAAACTCCAAAACTGTTTTCCAGTGGTTCTACCATTTTGCATTACCAACAGCAGTGTATGAGAGTTCCAGTTGCTCCACATCCTTGCCAATACTTAGGATCGTCAGTCTTTTAATATTTTAGCCATTCTAGTGGCATAATGGTGTCTTATTATGGTTTTAGTTTGCATTTCGCTAATGTATAATGATGTTGGCCATCCTTATATTTTATTTCGTAAAGTGTCCATTCAAATTTTTGCCCATTTTGTATTAGGCTGTTTGTCTTATTGTTGAGTTGGAAGAGTTTTATTAGTTTGATATATTCCACATATAAGCAGGTACCACTCCTGAGAAAGGGCGGATGGAGACACTTTGACATGCAGGTTGGTTTTGGAAGTTCTGTACCTGTGCCAGGAAGAAACTCTCCTTTATCCCTTTTGCAATTACACTTCTTTTTTTCTTAATGAATATCTTTTGAAGAATGGAAGGTTTTAAATTCAGATGGAGATCAGTTTGTTCTTTCTGTCTTCAATCTAGGGGATCTTTGCCTACCACTTGTGGTCATTTTTATTGTTGTTGTTGTTAAGTGTTACCTGTTTACAGACAAGAAATAGTCACTGGGGCAAAAGAACTGGGAAATGATCTTAGAACATGAAGGCAACTAGTGTTATTGAGTTCCTACTATATGCCTGGTTCTATGCTAAAGATGTTCTTATATGTCATTCATCTTCATTTCAACCCTTTGCAGTTCTTAAAGGGATATATAATGGAGGTTCAGAGAGGTTAAATAACCTGCCCAAAGTTACACAGCTGGTCAGTTGAGAAGATAGGATTTGATATTAGGTCTCCTGAATAATGGCTTCCGTTTAGTGAATACTTAACCTGCGCCATTCACACTGTACTAAGTGCTTCATGTTGAGTAATTTAAACTAATTACTACAATAATCTTATGGAGTAAGTAATATCATTTTACAGATGAGGAACTTGAGGCTTAGAGAAATTAAGTAACTTGACGTATATCACACAGCTCTTAACCTTGATTTTCCATTTTTATTTCAGCCTCTTTTAGGATCCCTGTTTTAAGATGAATGTATTGGGTTCCACATCTTTGTTATGTAATTGGTGATGCTTCTGGTAAGCTCTTCACTGGCTTCACTAGGAAATGATACCTTCTGTAGGTGAAGATTTAGGAAAAGACTTTGATCACTTTTTTTGTTTTGTTTTTTACTGTGTCTTAGTCATCTAGTGCTGCTATAACAGAAATACCACAAGTGGATGGCTTTAACAAAGAGAAGTTTATTTCCTTACAGTAAAGTAGGCTAAAAGTCCAAATTTAGGGCATCAGCTCCAGAGGAAGTCATTCTCTCTCTGTCGGCCTTCTCATCAGTGTTCCCCCGGACTAGGAGCTTCTCTGCACAGGGACCCCAGGTCCAAATGATGTGCTCTGCTCCTGGCACTGCCTTCTTGGTGGTATGAGGTCCCCCTGTCCCTCTGCTCACTTCTCTCTTTTATATCTCAAGAGATTGCATCAGGACACAATCCAATCTTGTAGATTGAGTCCTGCCTTACTAACACAACTGCCGCCCATCCTCCCTCATTAAGATCATATAAGAAAATCACGCAATACCAGGAATCATGGCCCAGCCAAATTGATACGCACATTTTTGGGGGGACATAATTCAATCCATGATATACTGTAAGACAGTTTCCCGGGAAGCAGATTTGGGACTCAATGCCAGGGAGCCCTCCTGGGTACTTGCAACATGTTTTCACCCATTTCATCAAAATGAAAATGAGGCATCTTGGTTTCAAATCTCTGTCCTGATTTTACAGCCTTAATCTAATGGTTTGACTCCTGATTCCCTAAATACTGCTTTTGATTTGAAAAGATAATTCCTGCTTTTCTATAAGAGTTTGCAATTTACAATAACTATCTAAAATTTATCTTATTTTGTTGTTGTTGAAATATACATAGCAGAACGTACACCCATTCTTTACAATAACTTTTATAAAAAGGTATCTATAGCTGCAAATATGGCTTAATGTAAACCTCACTTCACTCCTTCTGTTGATATCATTTCTCTTGAGAGCTGCATCTCTTATTATTCTCCCTCTCTCTTTCTGTCTGGTTTATTATTAAGCCAGGCAATAACTTTTTCTCAGCACACTGCTTCCTCCAACATTACCACTGAAGCATCCTTTGGTTTTATCCATTTTCTTTCTTTTTATCTCCATTCACACACAGATATGACACATAGTACAACACGTACACACTCACAGCCACACACTTAGGGTCAGAAAACTTCTACAAAGAGGTTTGGTGTCCTGTGATATGTATCATTAAAGGAGACTTCTTCAACGAGAGAAAATTCTGGAAGTCAAAAGCCATTGTCACTCTTCCTCCGCTTCTCAAAATGCTCAAAGTCTAGGTTGTCCTATGAGAACAGGTGATTGCCCAGTCAAAAGTTGGGTTACTTTTATGAAAAGTATACGATTTCTCATGAGAACAATGGGCCAGAATATTTGAAATCTGAACCATTCAGGTCATAAGGTCACTGACTCTTTCTCCCAATTAAATGGTTTGGGACAGCCCAACACTGTTGGCTCTAGTTCTTAAAATTGATCATCTCTTCACCAGTTTCTTGTTAAGGGGGAACTTAAAATCAAACATTTCTATATACGAGAGGCTGTGTACATAAGGCACACCCTCTCATCATTTTTACAGACTAGGAAAGCAGTCTCTAAGGTAAAACGAATGGGGATGGGAGGAAGAGGCTGTGGGCCCTGTGCACTCGTCGGTTTGAGAACTATCCAGGATAGCAGCCTTCCAACTTGTGTGTATACCCTAGTATTTGGAAACTTTCCAAGGAACACATGTATACAGATGGCCTTAAGGAGATTAATTGTCAATCCTTGCTTTTCAATTATATGTATGTATTTATCTATTTATTCTTTATAGACAATATGATTTATTCCTGCAAAAAGTCATTATTAAGATAGAATTTCAGGAACTTAAAGTTCAATGATTTTTTATTGTAAAAATTGTATTTATTTTTTAATACTGAGAATTCACTTGTATTCACAATAGCCCTTCTGCCAAAAGAATAATTTACCCCTCAGTGGAATCTTAAAAAAAAAAAAACCCATTGCCGTCGAGTTGATTCCGACTCATAGCAAGCCTATAAGACAGAGAAGACCTGCCCTATAGGGTTTCCAAGGAGCGCCTGATAGATTCAAATTGCTGACTTTTTGGTTAGCAGCCGAGCTCTTAACCACTGCACCACCAGGGCTCCATATTATTGAATAAGATAGTAAAAGCCTATTTGTTCACATTGTGTAATAAACTATTTACTCTGATAACAGTTAGTCTTCATCATATTTCAGCATATAACATTTTTTTAAATTTTTTTTTATT
>NW_004443945.1:22949300-22964373 GCF_000243295.1 Trichechus manatus latirostris | reverse complement strand
TCCAGTCTCCTTTAGGCCAGTAAATCTGTTTTTTTTTTTTTTTTTTTGTCAGCATATAACATTTTAAAGATTTTCTACCTACTATTAAAATATATTTTTCAAATGTATGATGAAAAATTTAGATTTCAACTTACAACATATGAGAGAATACATAGTTTTTCAATATTATCTTAGGGGCTATGTAAGCAAGAGGACTTAAAGACCGTTAATACGAGAGACTGAACAACTCAAATGGCCAATGCTATCTGACTTTCAGGAGGGTGACTAGACCCTGGTGCAGGTGATGCATCTGGCTACCCGCCATGCAGTTGTATATGGAAAGGTGTAGCTAAATGGGTCATTATCAGTGATTTTAAAACATTTTCATGAATAACTGTTTTACATATCCACTTTTTAATAAATTTCATTTGCTCTTTATGTTAACACAGTATGGCCAAAAAAAAAAAAAAAGCCCAAATGATATCTTTTTCAAACTTCCTTGGAAATTTTTGTTTATGGTATATCTTGTTTTTATTTATTTCTCTTGAGAATATTCATTCTGATTTAAACATTTTAAAATTACTTGCTACTTTTGAGCAGCCTAACTGCTGAGTGACTTGAAGGAGAAGTGTATATGATGGCTTAGAGCCAGGTCACCCTCATAAATGTAATTTTTGCCATGCAGTTGTGTTTATCCTCAGGAAGAAAAGTGCTAAACACAGACTGACATGGTGACTTAATTTTAAAGAGTACTATGTATTAAAGATGGAAAGCAAAGGATTTTGGTAGCCAAAAATCCTCTGCAAGTGGCGCATGTTTATGAAGAAGTTTGGGAAGGCTAAAGCCTGAGTAAGGTGGGCCGTTTAGAACATTCTAACAACATGTGAAAAAGAAGTTAAGAAGGTCTTGTGAGAGAGGAGAAGAACAAGGCAGGACAGGCCTAAGACTTGCTGCTTATAGTGAGTGGTGTACTGTGGACAGTACAAATCAGAAACAAAGGACAGCTTCACTGTTATTTTGTTTTTGTCTTTTTTTGTTTAGTGAAATGGTCTTTGGGTAGAAAAATATTAAGAGGAAACTGAAGTGCAAATAGAGGAAGGCAGGACCTGTATGTTCTAAATTAGCCCGGGAATTCTGTCCAAGATCTCTCAGAATCCTACAAAAACTAGTGAGTGAAATTGCTAAACAATTGTTTGGGCTTTTTGAGGGATGGAGATAATTCTGGGGCAAGAAAGTGGGCTCACTAACGCCACAATATATGACAAATATTTATTGAATATTTACTAGGTCCCAGGCACTGTACTGGGAGCTAGGACTATCCAGTGAACCCAATGGACACTGTCCTCACCTTCCTTTCCTTGCTTCCAGACAGTAGGTAGGAGGCACAGACCGATGAGAAAGCAATAAGCAGTCTGTAAGTCTTTGAGTAGGTTAAGTGTAAGGTGCATGAGAGCACTGGCAGGGCACCGCCAAACTAAAAGCTGCAGTTTGATGAAGTTCCAGGCAGCATTCTAGAACAGATTATCAAAGCGATATTCAGGAGATAATGAAATAGATTACCAGGACATCTCATGTCTTCACCAAGCCACAGCCATTAACCCTATTGCTTTCTTTGACAGATGGGAAGAGCATTTATTCATTTATTCAATGATTTTTTTTAGCACCTATTGTGTGCCAGGCACTGTTATAGGCACTAGGGATACAGCAGTGAACAAAAGAGTAAAAATCTCTGCTCTTGGGGAACTTACATTCTAGTGGTGGATACAGACAATAAATAAGATAAATAAGTAAGGTGTGTAGTATGTTAGATATTGATAATTTCTAGAAATATAAGCAGAGTAAAGGGATTTGAAAGGTATTTGTGCAGAAAATTGCAATTTTAGATGCTGTGGCCAGGCAAGGTCTCACTGTGAAGGTGAAGGTGAAGACTGGAAAGAAATGAGGGGACTCACCATGTGACCATCGGGGGGAAGAGCGTCAAGAGTAAAGCAAGTGCAAAAGCCCTAAGACAGTTGAGAAATTTTGAGGCCATTGGTGTGACTGGAGTGGAGTGAGTGAAGTTGAGCATAGCAGGAGATGAGGTCAGAAATGTACCTGAGGGGCAGATCACGTTGGGTCTTGTAGACCATTATAGAACTTTAGTTTTAACTCTGAGTGGGGTGGGTTTTGAGTAATGAGGAGCAATGAGATCTGACTTAGTTTGTGGGATCCATCTGACTGAGGGTTGGGACTAGACTGAGGGAACAAGAGCTGGAGTAGGTGAGAGATGCTGCTTGCTGGTACCTGCATTGTGGCAGTGGAGGTGCTGAAAAGTGATCAGATTCTGAGTATATTTTTATATTAGAGCTGTAAGATTGGCTAACAAATTGGATGCAGGACATAAATTAAAGAAAGGAGTCAACTAGAACACCAAGGATTTTAGCCTAAGGGAATGGAAGAATGGAGTTGTCAATTCTTGAGAGGGGGAAGGCTTCAGGAAGAGCTGCTTTATGGTGTTTGATATACTAAGTTCAGAAAACTTACTAGACATTCAAAAACCAAAACCAAACCAAACCCACTGCTGTCGAGTCAGTTCTGACTCAAAGCGAGATGTCAAAAAGACAGTCAGATATCCTGGTCTGGTGTTCAGGAGAGAGCTAGGCTGCAGTGGTCAGTACGTCGACGTTCATGAAGGCATGAAACTGGATGAAATCATCTAAGAGTAGGTGTGGTTAGAAAAGAGAAGAGAACCAAACACTAAGTTCTGGCATACTTCAAAATTCAGATGTCAAGGAAATGAAGAGGAACTTGAGAAGAAGTAGCCAGAAATGCGAGCGCAAAACCTAAGTGGGTATGGTTTCCTGGAAACCAAATGAAGAACATGTTTAAGGGAACACAGGGAGATCAGAAAATGGCAATAGACATAGGGCACTTGGACTTCAGTAAAGCGTGTGGGGAAGTTTCAAACGAAATCCCATCGGTAAGGATGAAAAGCG
The DNA here is from genome assembly GCF_000243295.1 of Trichechus manatus latirostris. Taxonomy (NCBI): domain Eukaryota; kingdom Metazoa; phylum Chordata; class Mammalia; order Sirenia; family Trichechidae; genus Trichechus; species Trichechus manatus. Next base: position 22,961,419 of record NW_004443945.1, on the reverse strand, counting down.
ATCTAGATGGTGTCTTAGGAAAAGACAACTTTCAGCGCAGTGAGTGAGACAAAGGCATAATATGCTGAACATGATGTCTAATTTTAACTTGGATTCTAGACTAACAGCTCTGTTTTTTGAGAAAAACATGTTTTTCCTCGGTGGTCAATATCAGGATGGGAAACCATATACCTCAAGGGGTCTTAACGAAGTGACCATCTACACCCCTTGAAATACCCATACTCCAAAAGAGTGCTGTCTGAGTGCTGTTGCCAGCAAGGATTTTTTTCTTTTTGCAAGATAGCAAAAAAAAAAAAAAAAACAACAAACAAAAACAAAAAACTGCAAGTAAGCATCTTGTGACCACGATGGAAGCATCCTGTGAGACTATCTGTAATCACTAATTATGCTATTAGTAATCAGTAACCAATCAGAATGTGATTATTACAATATTCATTGATTTTCCTTTAATTGCGCTCCCTATGGTTTGGTTCCTCTTTTCACTCCATAAGAATACTTGTATAACAAAACTGCCCAGGGACTACCTGGTTGCATTTTCAGCAGGCTACATGGTTCCCCAATTTTAATTGTTTTAAACCTTAATAAACATCTCTGTTTTAACTTGAAATAGCATTTGAGTTTTTCTCTACAACAATGGAAAAAAGTAAACTGGATTTATAACAAACTGCCCCATTGTATTCAAGGATGTTAATTAATGGAATGTCATTAACTCTGACAATATGTCTTAAACTTTCAAAATTCTTGGCCCTAATTAGTAAACTTTAAAACTGCTGCAGTTTCTGTAATTTGTATTGGGAAACCAATAATTTTTTTCAATATTAAATTATGTTATAATATCGAATACACTTTTTCAACCCTGTACATTCCCCAACCTCTCACCACGTGGATTCTGATACACCTCCTAGGGAATCATGCCTTGCTCTTGAGTGGGAACAAAGTCACAGAGGTCTCTAATTGCCCCAGGATTCTAGTTTCAGCCCCGTTGTTTCAAATTTTTTGAAAAATCAGTGTCTTGGATAGAGGCAGAGAGCAAATCATTACCTTTTTGTATGTTTTAAAATTTTAAACCAGTTGCCATGAGGTTGACTCCAACTCATGGTGACTCCATGTGTGTCAGAGTAGAACTGTGCTCCACAGGCCTTTCAATGGCTGATTTTTTGAAAGCAGACTGCCAGATTTTTCTTCTGAGGTGCCTCTGGGTGGACTTGAACTTCTAATCTTTTAGTTAGCAGCCCAGTGTATTAACTGTTTGCTCTACTCAGGGACTCCTTAAAGTAATAGCAAATGCATCTCATGATGAGATCTGAATTCAAAAAGAACTTGAATAAGAGTTGGGAATCTTTTGGGAATTTTGGAGCACAGGGAAGGTGTCAGAAGGCTGGACTATTGAAAATGTACTTTTGAAAGTAAAGAAGCTGGCCCCAAACAACAGACCATTGAGTCTGAAATCAAATATGGGCAAGAATCTGGAGTGAATTATTAAAATGATGGTCTGTGACCATTTTGAAAAGGAGGCAGCATATCTTAGCATGCCAACCTGCCCTCATTCTGTTTTAGAATATGATTCCTACACTGGCAAAGGAAGAAACTGCAATTTTTGGAGTTCTGCCTTTGAGAATAATCTATCACTATATCATGGAAAGATCATCAAAGAGTCTATTTAAAGCAGAGTAATATAGTCACAAAGGAATGTGACTTACAGTCAGAGGACCTGGGTTTGGGTCCTAGTTTTGCAGCTTACTTATGTGGTCTAGGAAAATTTGCCTACCTCTGTATATCTTAGTTTTTTCATCTTAAAATAGTGCCTTTATTATAGGTTGCTCTCAGGGTCAAATGAGATATAAAGATGAAAGAAATGTATAAAGCATAAAATACCACATAAACATTAGTTAATCTGAGTCGGAGAAATATTGCTCAAATGATAGCATCTACCAAAATTGTTGATAAGATCTTAGGCTGAATGAAAGAAAGAATAGCATATGGAACAAGAGACGTGATAGTTAATATCTTCTCTGTCCTAGGAAGATTATACCTGGAGTTCTATACACAAGTTTTGAACCATAATTTTAGAGGTGCATAAGCAAATTGGATTGCAGTCAGAGAGCCTCATCAAAATAGTGAGAAGATTGGACATCATGTCCCATGAGGAATATTTGAAGGATCAGGAAGACTTGGGGATGGTGAGGGTAAGATAACCATCTTCAAATAGTTGAAGGATGTCATGTGGTGGAAAGATTCAGTTTGTTCTGTTTGACCTCAAGGGATAGCAAGAAGACAGAACAGATAAAGTTACAGAGCTAGTTAGACTTCCGGTTGCAGAGAGGATGGGCTTTCTGATAGAGCTATGGCGTGGCTACGGTAGCACTGGAGAATTCCCCAACAATGGAGATTTTCCAACCATGGGCTGAATGACCAGCTGGAAGAGACGTTTAAGAGGATTCATGAATAAGATGGGTGATTGGCCATGATGACCTCTTAGTGCCTTCTGACCTTATAAGTCCATCATTCAATGACTAAGTCTATATATCTTTCCATGTATCCTTATAGCAAACGATACTCACGGGTATAGTGTGACATAATCTTGGAAGCTCTGTTGATGACTGCATTTTCCACATTATTTAATCCTATGCAAAAAGAGGTAATTTAAACTGAGAAGTACCCTTTAAATTATTTTTCCTTCCTACCTTGGCTCTTTGACACTTGTCCTGGCCATTCATGTGCCTTAGAAACAGGAGAACCAAGAGAGACTTAATGTTATGTAAAAAGGACTTTCCAAAGGCAAACTAACTGCATTCAGTCTTTATCCAAAAGGAAGGGACAACTTTGATCTGTCAACTGTGGAAAGTAAACTGGGCATGACCTTCACTCATCACCGATCATCTCTCTTAACGACATTTGTTAACTTTATTCTGATATTAGATCATGGTCTTTCTTTGTTCTGTCAGGGTTTTTTTTCATCCAAAGTCTAATTATTTCCATTTACATGTATAAAGAGAGCTTGGAAGTCTGGTGTGTTGTATATGAAGTTTATCTCTGTGTGTCTCAAATTTCGAAGATAGTTTGTTGTATTTGCTGATATTTGCCCAAGAAAGGGGAGGAAAAAAAAAAAGAGATCAACTTTAAAGTTAAATACACTTTAAAGTACTCACCTCATTGCCCTTGAGACATCAAGCATTTCTTTTGCTATGCAGATTGCGTGCTCTAGCTCCTTCGGTTCTGTTTTGCCTTTTCACCCCGATGGCCCCTTAAATGACAATTATTACTTCTTAGAGGATGAAACTTCAGAGAAGTTGTCACAGCGAATCATGTTGCACTTGATTTGAAGAAACCTTCTGGGATCTGAAATGTTGCAAGTGTTTTATGTGATTGAATCTCTTATTTGGTGAAAAAATATCAGAACATCAAAAACAGGTTATCTTTTCAGAGCATGGCCGAGAATAAGATAATCCATTTTCTCATGAACATTCTGAAATAAGCTAAAAGTAATTAGTGGCCTAGTGCTTTATAGTAATTCTCAAGTATTGCGATATTTCATTTTAAAACACTTATCTTTAAGTTGATATTTCAATTTTAGACTCCAAACTGATAGTTGAAACACTTAAACATGTTCATACCGTATATGCGGTACAAACAGTTAAGCGCTCAACTACTGGCTGAAAGGTTGGCAGTTCAAACCTACCCAGAGGTGCCTCGGAAGACAGGCCTGGCAATCTGCTTCCAAAGCCCTGTGGAGCTGTTCTACTCTGCACACATGGGGTCGCCATGAGTTGGAATTGGTTCGATAGCAATTAACAACAACAACATATATATAGAAAAGAACTAAAATTGGTCTTGCAGATATTGGTTCAAAATCATTGGTCTAAGTAAGAAAATTGTATCTACCATAAAACTGGAATTGACTCCCTACTTATCTGCTCTTTGTCGCCTTTGAATTCCAGGTCATTGTTAGTCTCCTTCTATTCCACTTCACATCTGAAGGCTAAAATAACTCATACAGCGATACATGTAAAATCTCCCCCTTTCCCTTCCTCCCAATACAGGCATCTGTGAAGGGATAACAAAAGGAGAAGGAAAAGAGAAACAACATATGTTATATTTATTTTGAAAATTTATTTACAATTTTTTTTTTTTTTGCCTCAGGTATGTATTCAGACAGATGTTTATTTTCTAGGCTCCATTCCTGTATATTCAATTAAATGAATCCTTAAAGAATGATACAAACCAAATTAAGCTTTCTAATCAATTATCTTCCAACGAAGTGTAAAATTATAAGAAAAATACAATGCCTATAAAGTTATTTTTATTAGAATGTCCTTAAGAGTAAGTGCACTTTTACTGAACAAACATGAATTAAAATAAACAGCCAGAAATATCAGTAATATGCTGGAAATAATAATCCTCAGGGTTGGGGTTAATAACCTGTGGAAGTGAATGGATTCGATAACCTAGTTCTTGAATCTTCCCAACACGTCACTAAGAATGACAACCATTTTACACATTTTGACTTGAAATTAGGCTTGAAAATAGCTACTCTCTTGGGGTGAGTTAACATTTAATGTTGGGCAAGTAGAAATGACTGCTGATTTTCATTCTTTATATGAATTCCATAGGGAGGGTGAGCTAGTAAAACATTTGTGTGAGCTGGTCATTATTTGAAATTTATTTACCAAAGTGGCTTACGTAATAATCATCCTTGTGCTAAATCAGTCAGTCAACAAGTTTTTATTGCGTCCCCACTGGGTTAGAGTAATGTACAGTAATGATGTATTCAGTAGTATACAGATGTATGCAGCAAAGATTAGACATGATCTCGACCCCCAAGGCCTTACAAGCCATTAGAGGAGACAAACAGACACATATCATCAACTGAAATGTAACCAAATGACTTAACTCCCTGAGCACGGAGGAGTAATGCCTGGGTAGGGATTGTTCTGGTGGGTGATGGGATGGATTAAATGTGGGAAACTTCAGTGTTGTAGGTGCCTTGGTCTGGGTTTAGATGAAAGAAAGTGGCTTGGTAGATGAGAAAAGCAATTTGGCTTGGTTAATACAGTATAACTGGGACAAAACTGAAGTAGAGAACGGAAATCTGTTTAATTTATCTGATAGTGTAGCAAGAATGGAAAACATACAGGTAAGACAGGTAATGGTTAGAATTATTTGAAACCAAGAGTTGAGCATGGATGACACTGGAGGGGTATGAGTTGCATATCACAACAATAAGTTCCATTTTAACTGTTAAATGGAAGCCCTCTCATGAGGAGAAAAGTAGTTAAATGAGAGACTTTTGTCTGAGGACTGCTCATGGGAAGTTCCTCCCAATGCTTACCATGCCTGGCTAATTTGAGACAGACCCAACCTTGACAGGCTCCACCAACTAAAAAATACGCGTGACATACACAGGTTTCCAAACAAACACTCCCTGCTCAAGCAAACCTACAGACTCCACTGACCACCAGCATTCTGTATCATATGAAACTCTCTGGTGGACTTTTCTTTTTATTGTTAGTCCGTTGCTGCATTTAAAGACTGTCACCATATGATGTTAGATTCTGCCTTTATTGGCATTCTACCTTCTTTTATATTTTGAAGGAAATAGCTAGTTTTAGTTAAGATTTTCTAGCTTGATGGGTTATGGAATGAACAACGTTAGGGTTCCCAGCACACTTTATGGTAGACACCCAGCCAAGGGGGACAGGGTCAGCAGCAAATTGTAGTTGTGAATGACAGCTTTTCACTGGTAACAGAACCAGGTGGCTACTCTAATCTGGATTTCCTATGCTAACGAGGTTCAGTAATCCCTAATCAGTAATTCCTTATGCCCCCTTCTTTATTATTAGGTACAAAATGGGTAACAGTTCAGCCCACGACAATGCTAATAAAATCCTCACAGCTTCTTCATTTTTTAATTCAGAGACTCTCCTCTGCCTGTTCATAACACCTATGATTTATGAACCACTTAATAGGGAGTCCTTGGGTGGTGCAAATGGTTAACGCACTTGGCTGCTAACTGAAAGGTTGGAGGTTTGAGTCCACCCACAGGCGCCTTTCAGAAGAAAGGCCTGGCAATCTACTTCTGAAATATTCACTGTTGAAAACTCTTCGGAACACAGTTGTAATCTGACACACGTGGGGTTACCATGAATCAGAATTGACTCCATGGAGATTGGTAATATTAACAGGCAGCTTTCTGGGGCTTTGCATCTATTATTACCTTTAAACTACACATCAGGCCTGTGGGGTAGGTACTTTTAGCTCTGACTTAAGATGAGAAAATTGAGGCTTGGAAGAGTTAAGTGTATTGTTTGTGGTCACAAGGCTGGGCTTCTACCTCTGGTGGATCTGACTCTAGACTGCATACTCTTTCTATTGTGCCACACAAACTGGTCAGGTTTTTTAAAATGGTGGTACTCATACAACCACCAGTGGACAATTCTAACCCTGTTTTAGTTAACCTGAGTACGAGAATCAGTGAACATCATGATCCCCTCCTGCTTATTATATTTACTTTAGTCAAACATGCAGTTATGTACTGATCACCTGTTATGTTCAGGCAGTGTGCATTGGGGGAATGAAAGTATTAAGGAAATAAAATCCTTGCTATTAGGAAGTTCATAATTGGCATTGGTATCCTCTAGCCACCCAGAACATATTCCCTTGGATCCATAAGCTGTTCCCTATGCTTGGAGGATACCGTCCCATTTCTTTACGTAGTTTCAAATTTTCTTCCACTCAGGGAAAAATAAGCAAACCTCACCTTTCTGAGGAGTTTTCTCTGATTTCTCGGATTTATTTGGGTGTTGTCTTAGTTATCTAGTGCTGTTATAACAGAAATACCACAAGTGGATGGCTGCAACAAACAGAAGTTTATTCTCTCACAGTCTAGTAGGCTAGAAATCCGAATTCAGGGCGTGAACTCCAGGGGAAGGCTTGCTTTCTCTGTCGGCTCTGGAGGAAGGTCCTTGCCATCAATCTTCCCTGGTTAAGGAGCTTCTAAGTTCAGGGACTGTGGGCCCAAAGGACGTGCTATGCTCCCAGTGCTTCCTTCTCGGTGGGATCAGTTTCCCCGTCTCTATGCTCGCTTCTCTCTTTTATATCTTAAAAGAGATTGGTTTAAATTGTAGATTAATCTCGTAGATTGAGTCTACGTAACTGCTGCTAATCCCATCTCATTAACACCATAGAGATAGGATTTACAACATATAGGAAAATCACATCAGATGACAAAATGGTGGACAATCACACAATAGTGGGAATCATGACCCAGCCAAGTTGACAGATATTTTTGGGGGACAAAATTCAATCCATGACAGATGTCTATGCTCCATGAACCAGCAATGCTCAGTGCATAATTCTGTTGCACTGAGTATGTTGTCGTCTGCAGTCTTACTTCTCTGTCTCTCCCTCAAGACTGTAAGTACCCTGTGGCAATAGCCTAGTCTTATTCATCATTGTGGAGTCCCCATGTGGCACAAATGGTTAAGTGCTTGACTACTAACGGAAAGATTGGCGGTTCAAATCCACCAAGAGTCACCTCAGAAGAAAGGCCTGGTGGTCTATTTCCAAAAGGTCACAGCTATTGAAAACCCTATGGAGCACATTTCTACTCTGACACAAATGGGGTTGCCATAAGTCGGAACTGCCTCAATGGCAACTGTTTTCTTTTCTTTGTTTGGTTTATTCATCTTTGTATTGTTATCACTTATCAGAGCGCTAAATCAACAAGAGAAGAAACCAAGACACTGGGGTCACTTGGGGAGGATTGAGAAGTAGAGTAGAAGTTCCTAGAAGGGAGAAGTCACTGTAGGCCAGTCTTGGTGAGGAAGGAGGCTTCACCGAGGGCTTGGAACTTGTTCTGGGCCTTGAAGGATGCACAGGATTGGAAAGTGCGAGGAAAAGGGAGGGCATCACCACTGGGGGAAGTGGAGAGTGCCTATTCTTCCTTACTAGGAACCCAACTCTGCCTCTCTGTGGCTTCTACTTGTTGTTCTTAGCTCAATGCCTTCAGATTACATAGAACCAGTCTAATCCCTTTCCCCAAAAAGGCTCTGCAATGTTTGAAAATCTTTGGTTTCTCTGAGTGTTCTCATCTCAGAGCAGGACTTCCCCAGTTCTCTGATTGTTACCCATATCCTTGTCTGAGATGTCCCCCATCCAGGTGTCCACAGCATGGGCATCAAAGGAGCTCAGGACTAACATGGCCATGTCTGAGATAGAGGCTTCTGTACACGCATATGTTGGAGGCAACATCCACTTACTTACTCACACTGAGCTTAGTGCCTCCGAGGACCACTGTGTCTTTTTCATACGTGTGAAACAATTTCTCCCCTAACCTATTATTACTTACTAGTGTCACCTACTTATTCAGTCTCTCACTCCATCATTCTACACACATAAATATTTACAATGGGTCAGGCACTGTGTTGGGTGCTGGGGACATATGATCTAGCACAGTGTCAGACATAAATATAGGAGCATGCATTTGTCACTATTTAATATCATTTTGCTGGGTTGGGTTTCACATCTCTCTCTCTCTCCCTCTCTCTCTATGTCATTGTTAGTTGCCATTGAGTGGGCTTCAACTCATGGTGACCTTATAAATAACAAAACGAAACCCTGCTTGGGCTGCCCATCTCTCTCTCTCTGTGTATGGTACAGATATTAAAGTATGTGTGAGTGTGTATACAAACATGTGTATATGTATATAGGCAGAGAGAGGGAGAGTCTGATTTTGTTTTTCATGTGTTGCTGAAGCTTCCCAGTTGTGTATCCATGAGGCCGACTAAGGTATAGATCTGAAAGTTTATCATGGAGGTATACTGTGGATTATAATCTTAGATAACATTAAACTCCCAACTGTCCCAACAATATGGATAGCATATTTGTGAAGGGCATGGGCTTTGGAGTCTGACTATCTGGGATCAAACGTGGGCTCCATCACTTACCAGTTGTGTGACAGAAGGCAAAATATTTAATTTTCCCAACTCTCAGTTTCTTCACGGTATACTTAAGGATAATAATATTTTTGTTAAAAGGGTTCTTGTGATAATTAAATGAGCTGATGGATATGAAGTGGTTAGTATAGTGTCTGAGACATATTAAAGATTCAAAAGATGACAGAAAAATTATATAAGAAAAACAGTTCTTTATATTGCCTGAAAAAAATTAAACTTTCAAAAAAGGAAAATGGGAAGCAATGACATCAGTATCCGTTATAACCACATTTAGAGGCTGTTTGAACTAAACTTGTAGTGCAGTTAGGCATTGAATTTTGCTGTGCTTCAACAGGTGCTGAGAAATATTTTCAGCAGAGTAAAATGTTTGTTGTGACAATACTTGTTGCTATTGGATTTGACTTGGATTATCAAGTAGTTAAATTCATAGTAAAAGATTAATGAACAATCTCTGAATCTTAAATGTGACTCTACTTATTTACTTAATTTTTTTCACATTTTACTTTCCACAATTAAAAATAGAGGGCATGATTTTTTCTCTAACATCGAAGTGGGTTACCCTTCCCCAATATTAGTTTATTTTACAAAGTGTGCAAAATTTGTAATTATATTTTATTAACGAAAATGGTTTGATTTGTTCTTATGTACCCATTTGAAGAACTTTTATAATAAGCTATGGGAAAAATAATTACTGGAAAATGACTGGTTACCGCTTGTTTGGCTCAGGTAGTTTTAGTATTGTCAATTTCTAGTCTGTTTCGGAGCAAACTAAGGGAGTTTACCACTGATGCAAGATTTAAGAATATTGCCAAACCTGGTTTTGAAGGTACTCAGGATATTACTTATAATTTCTTAATGAATTCCAGCAGCCTTTTTTGATAATTAGGGAATAAGCAAAGCCCTCAGCAGCATGCCAGGACAGTGGAGTAATGGCCGTTAAAGACATGAGCTTTGGGACTATTTGGAAACAAATGGTCATTTCACCAGAAAACTAAAACAAACTGAGCAGTTTTACTCAATTTTCCTTCTTCGGCTCTGTGCCATATTTATAGGTCAATTCCAACTAGTCAGTCCTGGTGAGTTTTTTATTTGTCAGCTGTATGAACGTTCACTATGGCAGCACTTACTCTGTTCCCACTCTGTGTTCTGAGAGCAGGTACGCGTTTATTTTCTTTATTCAAAAAAAGTGATTCACTCCCCCCGCCCCTCATATAAGATGCTATGGATTAAATTGTGTCCCAGTAAGTTATGTGTTGGAATTCTAACCCCTATACCTGTGGATAAAAGTAGCTCTGGTGGCACAGTGGTTATGCCCTTGGCTGCTAACCAAAAGGTTGGTGGTTCAAACCTACCAGCACCCCACTCCACGGGAGAGATATGGCGGTCTGCTCCTGTAAAGATTTACAGCCTTGGAAACTCTATGGGGCAGTTCTACTCTGTCCTATGAGGGTCGCTGTGAGTAGGAATCAACTCGACAGCACACAACAACAGCATATCTGTGGATGTATTCCTGTTTGGAGATAGGATTTTCTTTGTTATGTTACTCAGCTCATACCCGAGTAGGGTAGGTTCTAAATCTAACCACTTCTGAGTTATCAGAAGAGCATATTAGACACAGAGCTAGGCACACGTGTTGGTTGGGGGGGGGACGGGGGCGGTCAAACGTCATGTAAGAATTGTCTACCAGTCAAGAAACAAAGGAACACCCAGTACTACCTATAAGGAACGAATTGACACAGCCGACACCTTGATTTGGACTTTATCCTTCCAGAACTGGTGAGAAAATAAATTTCTGCCTTTTAAAGCCAACCACTTGCGGTATTCTGTCACAGCAGCACTAGGAAACAAAGACATAAGATAAAATCTCAAACAGTTACTCAGAACTGAAGCCAGTCAGCTCCAGCTCATCCTGGAAACCAACAAGCCCATTCCTGTCAAGGTGAATTCCCACTCATAGCGACATTACAGGACACAGCAGAACTACCCTATAGGGTTTCTAAGGCTGTAAATCTTTACAGAAGCAGACTGCCATATCTTTCCTCCATAGAGTGACTGGTGGGTTCAAACCCCTGACCTTTTCTGTTAGCAGTCGAGTGCTTAACCACTGCTCCATCAGACTACAAATAAAGGCATATGGACTATGTTTCCCTGCTTTGCCTTTTAAATGCTAACAGCACTTTGATTGAATACATTTATTTTATATTGACAGAAGCATTGAAAGGAATGTTAAGTGATATATATGTGTGTGTGTGTATGTGTGTATATATGTGTATATACGCATACATATATATAGGTATGAAGAAACCTTGGTGGTGCAATGGTTAAGCACTTGGCTGATATATATATATATATAAAATCATATGTATAAAATCATATATATATAATTAGTCTCTGCCTCATTCAGAGTATAACTTTCTGACTATCGTGTAAAATTAATTCTCTGATGATTCAGTAAGAAAAAAGGCTTACATTCTACCCCTTACAATAACCTACAAGATGTTAACCAGTTGATGAAAATTAAATAAGGAAAAATCGTTTGGTAAAAATTGCCTTTTTTAGTTTGACAATTGAAGTGGATCTTTTTGCCTTGGTTGAAAATATGATGTGTAATGAAATAATAAAGCTTTAACTAAAGAAATGTTTGTGCGTGAGGAGGCAGGGGAAATAGAAAGCAGGTGGGTCATGTCTGTGTTAGGTTTAGGTTTATACACTGTGCTTAGTGACTTTAATTTTCCTTTTTGTGGGCAGTCTTAAATTGCTATTGCAATTTTTGGTTAAATCTAGCTGTTCTTGGTTACATAACTGCTCCCTCTGGCCTCTAAAAAGAAAGATCGAGAAAGAATCATGGTAAAAAGAATAGAGAATGAATATGGCTGGGTCAAAAATCTAGATTCTTATAATGGCAACAACACTCTAGGGACTGGTGCTGAGCTTAGGTCAGAAGAAATCTAGAAAGTGTAGCTAGAAAGAACTTTAGAATTTGAATTAGGAAAATTCCTTCAGCAAATTCTCACAGAGACTCAGACTCATGACGCAGTGAAGAGTAAGGACTTTAGAGGTTATTACCTCTTCATTTTGGAGATGAAGAAATATACGTATGTTTTCACCAAAAAAAAAAGGTCGAGAAGGGAGAGGGTTGACATGTTGTGGGGTTGTTAACCAATG
>NW_004443945.1:22922621-22949200 GCF_000243295.1 Trichechus manatus latirostris | reverse complement strand
GGAGAGGGTTGACATGTTGTGGGGTTGTTAACCAATGTCATAAAACAATATGTGTACTGACTGTTTAATGAGAAACTATTTGTTCTGTAAACCTTCACCGAAAATACAATGATTAAAAAAACAACAACAACAACTTACTTGCTTAAAAAAAAAAAAGAAATGGAGGCTACACATGAAAAAGCTATTGGCCAGAGGGGTGACTTGAAGGCACGGCAAAAAAGGGGGAAAGCTGATGTTAGAATGTAGGTCCGAGCCTCATGTTTACCATCACACGTCATAGCTGGCATTATAACTCCTATCGCAGTGGGGACAGAAATACCTGTAGAGTTGTAGAGGGTGATGGTAAAAGTGACGCAAACATAGATCACTGGACTGGGCAACAGACGACCTAGGTCAAAGTTGTTTCCCTGAATCTTTGGATGAGTCATCCACTCTCTGAGCATCAGTTTTGTCATTTATAAACTGGATGCATGACTGTTTTCCTCATTTACCACAATGGATCAAATGAAACATTGTGAAAGTGCTGTGACAACTAAAGACAATTCATGTGCAAAGTGTTAGAGAATACCATTGGCCATTCCTTCCCAAGGACTTTGATCCACAGCTTTCAAAACATCCCACTTGACTACCTCACAAAAGACATAAAGAAGACAAAACAATTATCTGGTATCTCAAATGAACCTGCACCCTACTCACGGTCTTAGGTATGAAATCCGTGAGAAATCTGATTTTAACCTGTAAGTTGTGAACATTAATTTCATTTATTTATCTGTGAACTCATCTATTGAATATTTTGATAGATGATAGGCATTAAAAATAAAGTAGACATAGTTTTTGTCCTTCCCTAAAAGGGGAAATAGACAAATAATTGTGATTCAACATGGCAAGCGTGGTATGTGAAGTACTGGGGAAGACTAAAGGAGAAAGAAAGAGGTGGTGTTAAATCAGGGCCTTGAAGATTTGAGTAACCCTGAGACATGCTGAGAAAGTGAGGACACGCTGAGAAGATTTTAGACTCAGGGAGGAATCTCAATAAAGTCATGAAAATGTGACAGTAAGAAGCAAGTTTGGGAAATGTAGGGTTTCCTGGTATGTTAGAGGGTAGGGAATATGGGGAGACTACTGAGAAATGGGTCTAGACAGGAAGAGTGAGGTCAGATCATTAAAGTCCTTGGCTAGTGCACTACAGAGATTAGTCTTTGTCCAATAGACATAGGGCAACATTAAAAGTTTATTCTGTAATGACTTTTTTCTTCAGTTAAAGTGAAATAAGCTAATTATTAAAATAGTCAATCAATTTACACAAACGCAAAGGAAGTCAGGAAAAAAAAAAACCCCAAATGCAACCTTCTGGAAATAACAATCATTACCATTAAGTGAACATTGTTTTAGACTTCTCTCCATGCATATATACAAAGAAATTAAAAGAGAGAAATACTTTTTATAAAAGTAGGATTGTATTCTGATTCTAACAATCAGACCAGATGAATTAACATAAACTTCACCCACCTTTCAATTCCCTGGTTTTGAAGCCATAGGAATTCTAGCTAAAAAGTAGAAAAATAAAATTTAAACATATAAATTAATTTGAAAAAAGAAAAACGATAGCATACCAGGAATAAAGTCAGCTTTATGTCTGAGCAGTAGGCTTATGGGTAGATACTATGATAATTTTCAAAGATATTAGACTGGATAAGGGGCCTAGAGGCTGAGGTTTTAATGCACGTGTAAACAAAGGAAATATGGCACTGGACGTGGGTGAGGCAGAGAACTGGGACAGAGATTCCCGCATCAAGCTGGAATTCTGGAAAAGCTGCTCCCTTGGTAAAAGGAGACCAGGAAAAGACTACTCACTGGTTCAGGTAGTGTAGCTAGAAAACTTGTTACCTTTTGGAGCTCTGGATTGGAAAACATGAGAGTAATTAAAGACCTGGCCACCAAAAATAGATGTGAAGTTGGAATTTATATAATCAATTTTGTGCTGGAATGTCCAAGCTGAGAAATTAACATCGAAACTAATTTCAGACAAAAAACAACAGTAAGATGATTCTGTAAGAATCCTTTTAAATTCCAGGGTACAAGTATTTTGGGGATGGGAGAAATAAAGGAGGGGAACAATTAACACATAAATTCCATGGGAAATCATCTTTCATGAAAGACAGTCAGTAGACATTATAAAAAGGAAGACTAGTACCCCCATGAACTCGAGGTACAGAGGAATCTGAGAAAGACTATAAAATAAACATACTTAAAATGGTTAAAAAGAAGAAATAGAAGTCATAAGGAAAGAATATCACACTGTGAAGAGCTAGATTTGAAGAACAAATATAAATTCTAGAAATGTAGACATGTCTTCGACAACTCCATGGATGAGTTAAATATCAGATTATATATAACCGAAGACAGAACTGAGAAAATTACCTAGAATGCAGTACAGAGGATAAAAAGTTGACAAAAAATGAGAAAGAGTTTAGGAGACATGATAGATAGAATAAGTGGAGAAGGGACAATGCTTTCAGAGATAATGGCTGAGAATCTTCCAAAACTGATAAAGACACCAGCTTTTAATTTGAAGAACTAGCTGTTCAGTGGTATGTTGGTAAACGTTTAGTAACCTGCTCTCCAAAATTAAAAAAAAAAAAAGTGGCCTTGATTCATACTGTTTGTTGATTTCCCTGGTGTAAATACTCTCTTCATGGCCAATTTCAAGTTAGCAAAGTGACTTTACTGAATGTGGAGTTAGGAAGAGATATGGAGATGGGGTCTCTTGAGCTAGTATGAGCTGGCTGTAGCACACCACCGCACATACTGAATCTCTGTGATGTATGAATAAAAATAAATCAATACCTATACACATTGTACTGAAACTGCAGAACATCAGTGACAAAGATGATATCTTAATCATAGACACAAAAGACAGATTCTCTTCTGGGGAATAATTAGTCTGACAGCTGACTTCTCACTGGCAATGATAGCTGGAGGACAATAGAATACTATCTTCAAAGTCTTCTTTGAAGTACTGAGTGAAAAAACGATAAACCTAAAATTCTGTAATTTGATTTCTTATATTTTAAGGAGTAATGTTAAAGACATTTTCAAGCAAACAGTGAGAGAATTTCCTAAGCACTGACTCCTGCTGAAAGGACTATTGAGGGATATACTTGTTGTTTTGGGCACAAAAGAACCAAACTCAGAAGTTGGATACCAAAGGCAATGATAATGACATGTGTAATCATTAGTAAGTATAAATAAGCGTTTTTGCTTACTTTCTTATTTGGCTATAAAATCTATAATAATAATGACTAATTTGGAAGGAGGCTTAAAAACAAGGTAGAATTTAAATATTAGACAACAATTACATGAAAGATGAGATAACTGGTGATAAAGAATTATAATGTTTGGCAGCAGAGCAGAGTCTAATAGAAGCAGGAAGGGGAAACAAGTAAAATCACCAATTCATAATAGAAAGGAAAGTAAGTATTAAACACAAAATAAGATAATAGAAATAAATTAAAATGTATCAGTAATCCTAATAAATGAAAGTGATTTGAATTCACCTGTTGAAAGACAGAGATTCAATACTGGATTTAAAATATCCATCTATATGCACCTTACAAAGTAATACAAATATAATAACACAGAGATACGGAAAGTAAAGGGATGGAAAAAGATATACTAATATCTAATAATAAATACTAAAACACATAACAGATACACTCACAAGCACAAAAGATATTGTAGTAGCACTATTACTATCAGAAAAAATAAATATTAACACAGAAAATATTATTAAAGAAAAAGATGTTTTTCTACAATAGTAAAAGCAAAAGGAGCAATTCACTAGGGAAATAAATAATCCTGAACCTGTATGTACTTAATAACATAACTTCAAGTTGTGTAAAGCAAATTGCATGAACTAGATCTTCTATAATAGTCTGGATAAAATTAAAAAAGTAATGAGTAAAAAGGGCAAATTAATAAATGCTAATTGAGAAGAAGGTGGAGCCAACATGGCGCTATAGACAGAAGCACCATGCTATCCCTCTGCAACAAAGACCCAAAAAACTAAGTAAAACAGATAGAAATTTCAATCCTGGAACCCTAAGCATCAAACGAGGGGATAAAAAACTGGATCAAGCACCAAATGGAAGAAGAAACTGACAGAGAACAGAGAATGAGGAGAGCTATGGAATGGAGATTACCTACCAGGTAACGTAGCACAGCTTCACCATCTTGGAGCACAGCCAACAATGACCTCGGACAGGGATTACAGAAAGGCAACTTTACAGAGCTCCCAACAGGAGACAGATCACCCAGTAAGCAGAAATACACGCTTTCCCACCCCTCATCCTTCTGCCCTATATGCTGCCTCTGCCACTTTCCAACAGGCCACGGTCACTCAGCTACAGAGACACTGACTCACTGCCATCCCGGGTCTGCCTCGCCACCACCAGCCGGCTCCCTCAGTGCCATGTTGTTTCTTTCCCTCTCTCCCTGTTCC
Organism: Trichechus manatus latirostris; assembly: GCF_000243295.1. Taxonomy (NCBI): domain Eukaryota; kingdom Metazoa; phylum Chordata; class Mammalia; order Sirenia; family Trichechidae; genus Trichechus; species Trichechus manatus. The sequence continues at coordinate 22,944,699 of NW_004443945.1, read as the reverse complement.
TTCTCCCTCCCACCTAACCCCCTGTACTGCCTCTGCCCCTTCCTGACAGGCAATGCTGTGCCGCCTGGTGAGAGAGACACCAACTTGCTGCCACCCTGGTTCCGCCCCACCCCCAAAGGCCAATTCCCTCAACACCATAATTTTGGTTTTTTATTTTTGTTTCTTTTCTCTTTCCTTTCCTTTCTCACACCCACCTAGCCCCGTACGCCACCTCCACCCATTCTCAAAGGGCCATGCTGCACTGCTTGGCTAGACAGCCACCAGCACATGGCCTCCCTAGGTCTGCCTCGCCCCCACCCACTGGCTCCTGCAGTGCTGCAATTTTTTTGCTTTTGTTTCTCTCTCTTCTTTCTCCCTCACACCTAGCTCCTAGCTCTGCACATCACATTCTCTCCCTTCCTTCTTGCCTCTCTGCACCGCCTGCTCAGTGCTGTGCCCCCAAGCCCTGCCCTGCTTAGTGCTGCACACCCAAGCAGCACTGGTGCAGACCTCCAGACCGCTGGCCCCACCTTTCCAAGAGCCATGCCCCTGAGTGGCACTGGTGTGGACCCCAGACCCTGCCCTGTGCTGCCACCTGGCCCCACCCTGCCAAGCACCACAACCCTGAGTGGCACCAGCATGTACCCCCAGACCCCCAGATGCTCAGACCCCACAACATGCCACCCCCCAGCCTTGCCCCACTGAGCACCATGCCCCCCAAGCAGAACAGCATGGGCTCCCAGACTCCAGGACTCCACCCTGTGCTGGCCCCAGCCCGGCCCTGCTGAGCACCATGTCCCCATGCAGGACCTGCACAGATCTCCGGACCCCCAGCCCCACCCCACTGTACCACCTCCAGACTACCTCCACTGGCTTGGTTTGTGCTGCAGACAAACAACCCATCCTCGTCCCTTCCCCTTCACTAGACTTGCCCTGCTGCACAATAGCTGAATGACCAAACCCTGCCTACCTGGACAAGGTGGTGAGAACTATCATGCCCACAGACAAGCAAGCAACAAAACACACCGAGCCTGCCTGCCCAGACATAATCAAATAAAAAAGCAAGACAAAACAAACAAACCTACAATCAATAAATGAAAAAAAAAAATTCCTGAATGTCTTGGAGACAGCAGCAATATCAAGACATATATATAGATATAAACAGGAGAGGTTGGCTCCAGTAAGTGACTGAAATAAAACACCAGGTGACCTTCCAATAGAAGAAAAAGCACTGAAACTACCTGATAGGGAATTCAGAAGTCTAATATTCAGGGCTCTTCAAGACATTAGGAAAGAGATCAAGGAAAACAAAACAAAACTAAGGAAAAAATAGACAAAATCATGGAAAATACAGACAAAATCAGGGAAAACACAGACAAAGCAATGGAAGAATTCAGGAAAATAATACAAGAGCAAAATGTCAAAAATAGATAAACAATTAGAAATCATACAAAAACAGCAATTAGAAATCCAAAAGATAAACAACAAAATTTCAGAAATGGACAATGCAATAGAAGGTGTTAAGAGCAAATTTGAAATAATGGAAGACAAGATCAGCAAAATTGAAGGCAAATCCATAGCTACCACTTTGAGGAAAAATCAGAGAAACTGATGAAGAAAACCTAAGAACTGTGTGGGATACAATCAAGAGCAAAAATTAGCATGTGATCAGAGTTCCAGAAGAGGGGAAGAAAATGGAAAATGCAGAAAGGATCATGGAAGATTTGCTGACAGAAAAATTCCCTAACATCGTGAAAGGAGAAAAGCTGACCATCCAAGAAGCTCAACAAACTCCGTATAGGATAGACCCCAAAAAAAAGTCTCTAAAACATATAATCACACTCGACAAACCAAAGACAAAGAGAGAATCCTGAGAGCACCTCGAGAAAAACGAAAAGTCACATACAAAGGGGAAACAGTGAGACTAAGCTCTGATTACTCAACAGAAACCATGTAGGCAAGAAGGCAATGGGATAACATATATAAGACCAACCAAGAATAATATCCTGCAAAACTCTCACTCAAATATGATGGCAAAATTAAGACATTGCCAGATAAACAGAAATTAAGGGAATATGTAAAAACCAAACCAAACTTACAAGAATTATTAAAGGGAGTCCTTCAGTTAGAGAACCAATATCAAATAACAACAAGAATCTAAGACACAGGATAGTATCAGCCAGATATCTTCCTAGGTAATAAACTGTCAAGGATAAAACAGAACTAAAAGATTTACAACAGGGAACCAGAGACGTCAATCTATAAATGACAATAATGTCAGAACAATAAAAGGGGAAATAAATGGTGTAGATATAGAACTTCCAAATGGAGAGGAATCAAGGTGATATCAAGTAACTGTAAGATAGTACATGATTTTGGGGTAGTCAGCACAACTTAACAAAGTAAAATTATAGAAGCTTCATAGACACATCCAAACTCCCTAAGGGACCAAGTTACTGTGCTGAGGGTTGGGGAGCATGGTCTCGGGGGACATCTAGCTCAATTGCATAACATAGTTTATAAAGAAAGTGTTCTATATCCTACTTTGGTGAGTAGCATCTTGGGTCTTAAAAGCTTGTGAGTGGCCATCTAAGATACGTTTACTGGTCCCACCAATCTGGAGCAAAGAAAAATGAAGAAAACCAAAGACACAAGGGAAAGATTAGTCCAAAGGACTAATGGAACACAACTACCCACAGCCTCCACCAGACTGAATCCAGAACAACTAGATGGTGCCCAGCTACCACCACCAACTACTCTGACAGAGTTCACAACAGAGGGTCTTGGACAGAGCAGGAGAAAAATGTAAAACAGAATTCAAACTCACAAAAAAAAGACCAGACTTATTGGTCTGACAGAGACTGGAGAAAACCTGAGAGTATGGCCCCTGGACACCCTTTTAACTCAGTACTGAAGTCACTCCTGAGGTTCCCCCTTCAGTCAAAGATTAGACAGGCCTATAAAACAAACAATAACACATGTAGTTCAATTAAATGAGCACACCAGCTCAAAAGCAAAGACAAGAAGGCAGGAAGGGACAGGAAAACTGGACAAATGGAAAGGGGGAACCCAAAGTTGAGAGGGGGAGAGAGTTGACACATCGTAAGGTTGGCAATGAATGTCACAAAAACAATTTGTGTATTAATTGTTTAATAAGAAACTAATTTGCTCTGTAATCTTTCACTTAAAGCGTAATAAAAAGAAATGTTAACTGCGACATGAGATATATATATGTAAACATGTATATAAGTAAATTTTAAAAAATGCACAAAACAACACCTAATTTTACTATGGGTATTGGGCTTGTTATTGATTTATTGCCTCTCAGATATAAATTCACTCTTTTAGAGTGCTCTGTGAAAATGTATCTGGGCCCTTTAAATATTTTTCTTTTGCCAGCTGGTCCTAAATCTTTGTTAATAGAGGACTCTGGGGAGTCATTATGTAAAGAAAATCATTTTGCTTCCTGGTTCTGGTGGTCTCCCTTATTCAGTCTGTATGCTGAGAAAATAATCTGAGAAGGTGGACTACGTGAAGAAGAACATGGCTTCAGGATTGGAGAAAAACACATTAACAACCTACAATATGCAGATGACACAAGCTTACTTACTGAAAATGAAGAGGACTTGAAGCACTTACTGATGAAGATCAAAGACTATAGCCTTCAGTATGGATTACACCTCAACATAATGAAAACAAAAATTTTCACAACTGGACCAATAAGCAACATCATGATAAATGGAGAAAAGATTGAAGTCAAGGATTTCATTTTACTTGGATCCACAATCAACGGCCATGGAAGCAGCAGTTCAGAAATCAAATGACATATTGTATTGGGCAAATCTGCTGCAAAAGACTTTTTCAAAGTGTTAAAAAGCAAAGATGTCACTTTGAGGACTAAGGTGCACCTGATCCAAGCCATTGTGTTTTCAATTGCTTCACATGCATGCAAAAGCTGGGCAATGAATAAGGAAGCCTGAAGAAGAATTGATGCCTTTGAATTATGGTGTTGGAGAAGAATATTGAATATACCATGAACTGTGTCATGGATTGGATTCTGTCTGCCCAAAATATGTGTAGCAATTTGGCTAGGCCATAATTCCCAGTATTGTGTGACTGTCCACCATTTTGTCATCTGATGTGATTTTCCTATGTGTTGTAAATCCTACCTGTATGATGTTAATGATGTCGGATGGGCGGCAGTTACGATGATGAGGCACGACTCACTCTACAAGATTGGATTGTGTCTTGAGCTAATCTCTTTTGAGATATAAAAGAGAGAAGTGAGCAGAGAGACAGGGGGACCTGATACCACCAAGAAAGTGGTGCCAGGAGCAGAGCGCGTCCTTTGGACCCAGGGTCTCTGCTCGGAGAAGCTCTTAGTCCAGGGGAAGATTGATGAGAAGGACCTTTCTCCAGAGCTGACAGAGAGAGAAAGCCTTTCCCTGGAACTGACACCCTGAATTTGCACTTTAGCCTACTTTACTGTGAGGAAATAAATTTCTCTTTGTTAAAGTCATCCACTTGTGGTATTTCTGTTATAGCAGCACTAGATAACTAAGACAGACTGCCAGAAGAATGAACAAATCTGTCTTGGAAGAAGTACAGCTAGAGTGCTCCTCAGACGTGAAGTTGGTGAGACTTCATCTCACGTACTGTGGACATGTTATCAGAAGGGACCAATCCTTGGAGAAGGATATCATGCTTGATAAATAGAGGGTCAGCAAAAAAGAGAAAAACCCTCAACAAGATGGATTGACACAGTGGCTGCAATAATGGGCTCAAACATAGCAAGGATTGTGAGGATAGGGCAGGATTGGGCAGTGTTTTGTTCTGTTGTACGTAGGGTCAATATGAGTCGTAAGTGACTCAACAGCAGCTAACAACTACATAGGTGTCACCAAAATTTTACTAACTCATCAGTACTACCTCTGGGTGACTTGGGGACATCTTGTGTCAGAATCTTGTTTCCTCAGCTCCCAGTTTTTGACGTTTATGTCCGTAGGTTCCAACCCCCCCACCCCCATTTGTTTGATTGATTCTGATGTCGTTGCCCCTACTTTTTGTTCATTTTTGTTAGAAATTATAAAAGAGCATTGTGTGTCTAGCTTTGCTTTGTCATGTTTAACCAGAAGTCCATTGCAGCGTTTTAAGCAGAGAAGACTCATGTTTTACATCAAGATGGCAGGCACGTGGAAATGCTCAGAAGTGCTTATTGAATGAATGAATGAATGGTACCCATTGCTGTTGAGTCAATTTTGACTCATGGCAACCCCATGTGTTACAGCGTAGAGCTGCTCCATAGAGTTTTCTTGGCTATCATCTTTATGGAAGCAGATTGCCAGGCCTTTCTTCTGTGAAGCCACTGGGTGGAATGGAACTGTCAACCTTTAGGTTAGCAGCGGATGGCAAACCACTTGCACCACCCAGGGACCTTGAATGAATGGTAAACCAAACCTGTTGTTGTTGAATTGATTTTGACTCATAGAGAACCTATAAGACAGGGTGGAACTTCCCCATAGGGTTTCCAAGGAGCTGCTGGTGGATTTGAACTGCTGAATGGTGTTTAAAAAAAAAAAATTCCAAAGCTGTTGCTGTTGAGTCTTCAGTTCCGACTCACAGTGACCCTGTGGAAGTGTAGCTGGAATGGGGGGAGGAGACTGGTAATGGGCAGGGTTGGGGGAGGAGACTGATAACTAGACTTTGGAACGCTGTGAGCTTGAATGACATTTGTTTAATCTGGTCTCTACCTTTGGGTGGATGTTACTTAGTTGAAGAGCCATGAACCTTAATCCACAGAGCCAGTTGTTGGAGAAGGGTATCAACTAGTGGTGTAAATAAAAACTCACGGACACAGGCACACTTTTATTTTGAAAGCTGTGTGATAAACAGAGTTCTAGTTTTGAGCAGGCCCCTTAATTCTGCCTTGCCTCCTCTCGCCTCACTACTCTTCCTCTCCTGCCCAACTGCGAGCATGCGGACTGTGACTGACATTTCCATTCTGTGCAGAAAAAGAACATTAAAAACCAAACCAAACCCATTGCTATTGAGTCGATTCTGACTCATAGTGACCCTACAGGACAGAGTAGAACTGCCCCCATAGAGTTTCCAAGGGCGGCCTGCTGGATTCGAACCACTGACCTTTTGGTTAGCAGCCATAGCACTTAACCACTACACCACCAGGGTTCTAATAAATTGCTCACATAAATTTGATACCATAGATCTGATAAGCCTGAAGGACATTAATTGGGTGGAGGCAGGCTTCCTTTGGTCTGAGTTGCTGGTTCCCCTCATCCTCCTGGATACTGTTTGACTTTGCTTGTCCAGCAGGTTGTAGACATGTGCCTTCGGAGTGGGGAATGAATTGGTCAGGACTCTTTTCCTTGAACGTGTCAGAAATCCAATTTGAATTAGCATAGACGAAGTCCCTGGGTTGTGCAAATGATTGACATGCTTGGCTGCCAACTGAAAGATTGGAGGTTTGAGTCCACCCAGAGACACCTCAGAAGAAAGACCTGGTGATCTACTTCTGAGAAGTCGGCCATTGAAGACACTATGGAGCACAGTTCTACTTTGACACACATGGGTCACCATGAATTGGAACTGACTCGAGGGCCACTGGTTTTTAAACAAAGCAAAGTAAAACCTAAAACATGGATGCTTTAGCTTATGTACTGAAACTATGGAACAAGCGAAAGAGGAGCTGGCCTCTGGAGTGATCCAGAAACAAGGATTCTCTCATCTTCTCTCATTTCTGCTTCTCTCTTCTTTCCAGCCTATTCTCTCCATCAGACTGACTCCATGAGACTCCAGGAAGCCAAGATCTTATATTCTTACAGCATAACGATCAGAGAGGAAAGAAGGCTCTTTTACTCCAGATGTTATTATAAAACTGGAGGACGTTTCTGATTGGCTCATTCTGGTCATGTATCCAATTGCTGGGTGGGGTTGTGGGGCAGTAAAATGGCAGCTCCCATTATAAATATATGACTGGAGGAGATGTTTCCTAAAAAATCAAGGGAGGAGGTGATAGGCTGATCACATAAAATTACACATTTTCACTGAGGGGAGGAAGAAAAGCCTCCATATGTTTTGCAGGAACTAAATTCACTCTTGCAGAGCTGTCAGGGGATATGACCCTTCATTCACGTCCAAATAAATGAGTGCCATTTGTCACCTTTACATTTCTCTCCTTTGCCAAGCCCAGAAAAATAGCACTCGTTGATTTTGTTATCCCAAATGAAAATGAACCCCAGGATGTTTCCAGGTTGAGCTTAATTCCAACCAGTTGTCACTTGCTAAGCATAGGAGCTGGTATGGAAATAGGTATTAGGCATATACTGCTTTGCGTAATGGCTAATGCATGAGAGAGACGCTTTTCCAGAACCAAAGAGCTCAAAGTTCCACTGCTGAGGATGAATAAAGACTGCAGGGGACCAACTGGTTTTCGTTTGGACCACGATTAAGAGAAGGTTCAGTTGTTCTAATGCTTTTAAAATCAGCTCCGCTCCACAGCACTTGGGTTATGTATTTGCCATCTTGAAGAAAGACTCAGCATTTGAGATTCAAACCAAATGCTTTTAACCCACTTATAAAAGACACCATGGCCTGGGCCCTGCTTGCTGTGGGAGCTGCCTGGGCAGAAAGCCAGCTCTGAGCTGACCATGATAGCGCAGGCCATTTAATACGAAGGGAAGAATGGTGACATGTTTTAGATTAGGAGCAATGCTAACGATTTACTGGGTACCTTTCACATGACCCAGGCACATTTTTTTTTAAACAACTTTTACTCATTATTCCACAGTAAGAACTAACATTTTTAAAAGCAAGACTGTTTATATTATTTTACAATTTAAAAGCTGGTATGTAGCATATTAGGTCTCTGGGTGGAGCAAATAGTTTGTCCTCGACTACTAAAATAATGGGTGGAAGATTGAACCCACAACAGTGGCCCAACAGAGAAAGACCTGGCGATCTCCTTCCATTATGATTATAGCCGAGAAAACCCTATGAAGCAGTTCTACTCTGTAACACATGGGGTCTCCATGAGTCAGAATCTACTTGATGGCAATGGGTTTGGTTTGGGTTTTATGTGGCATATAGTTCTTCTAGGTTCATAGATTGAAAAAATCAAAACTCTGGAAGAAAATGTTACAAAATCATAAAGATTGTAAATGGGAAGATAAGGACTGCCTTTATTTTGGTATCTTGAAGTTTCATAAGGGATGAAAACTGGATTTTCTTGTTTTGTTTTTGTTTTATTTTGTTTTTCTATTTTATATTTAGTATTAAGCATAATGCCTGGCACATAATAGGCATTCAACAAGTATTTATTGAATGAATGAATAAAAAATGAATATATAAAGCTGTTAGGAGCAAGAACTTACTAAAAATTAAAATGCAAATTCAAGCAAAACCAAGTCTAAATGTGTGCTTTCATGCAAAGATGGTTGATCACATGAGAAGAAAATCTATCCAGTTTTGTCTATATCCTATTTTATCTGGAATAAGAAGTAGAGGTTCTAAACCACCAGACAAATGAATTGTCCTTGCCTGGTGGGGTGACCCAAACCTTCATTTCTGAAAGGTCAGGGCCATTAGCAATTATGTCAGAATAGGGTTGCTATAGTTTTCCATTGACTGTAATCATAGGGAATGGTAGTACTAAGAAATGCCCTAAGGCATCTCCTGTATTCCAGACATAATTTTCTTTATGTGATATCAGTCCAGTTTCCCCTAGATAATCATGATCAATCACACCAGCCAATATGGTAACTCCCTTCTTTCCCTGTTGATCCAGAGGCATAAGGAGCCCAAAGTGGCCAGGTGGCATTCTTAACTTCCAGTTCAATGGAATCACTGTTGTGTCTCCTGGAGGAAGCATTCTTCCCTTTGGAACTAAGACCGCTTGACCCAAAGAGCATAGGGTCATGGAGACAGGAAGCAAAAAATTTGCAAGTGGGTCAGTAAGGGTAATAGTGAGTGGTGCCACCCCCATTTCCACCCCTTGATTCCTGGACCTATGAATCCTGGCTATGGGAGAAACAGCACCATATATTGGATGCTGTTTTAGAGCATATACAGCCTCCTGGAGAACACTGCTCCAACCTGCAAGATATTGTCACCTAACTGGTGCCATAATTGTGTCTTTAGAAGGCCATTCCATCATTCTATCAAGCTGGTTGCTTCAAGATGATGGGAAATATGGTAAAATCAGTGATTTCTATGAGCATGGGCCCATTGCCACACTTCATTTGCTGTGAAGTGAGTCCTTTGATCCAAGGCTATGTTGTGTGGGATACCATGACAGTGAATAAGGTGTTCTGTAAGTCCATGGATGGTAGTTTTGGCATAAGCATTGTGTGCAAGGAAGGTAAATCAGTATCCAGAGTCAGTGTCTATTCCAGTAAGAACAAAACACTGCCCTTTCCATGATGGAAGTGGTCCAATGTAATCAACCTGCTACCAGTTGCTGACTGATTGCCTTGAGGAACGATGCCATATCAGTGACTCAGTGTTGGTCTCTGCTCCTGGAAGATTGAGCACTCAGCAATGGCTGTAGCCGAGTCAGCCTTGGTGAGTGGAAGTCCATGTTGCTGTGCTCATGCATAACCTCCATCCCTGCCACCATGACCATGTTGTTCATGAGTCCTTTGGGCAATGATCGGAGTGGCTGGGGAAAGAGGCTGACTGGTTTCCACAGAATGTGTCATCCTATCCACTTGAGGTCACCCTTTGGTGAGCATTCACATCAGACACAAATAGTTTGCTTCTTTGGCCTTTTCAGAGAGGTCTATCCACATACTTCTTCCTCATACCACCTTGTCTCCAATCTTCCAATTATGTTCCTTCCATGTTCCTGACCATCCAGCCAAACCATTGGCCACAGCCCATGAATCCGTATGCAATTGCACATCTGGCCACTTCTCTTTCCAAGCAAAATGAACAACCAGGTACAATGCTCAAATTTCTGCCCATTGGGTGGATTTCCCTTCATCACTGTCCTTCAAGGAGGTCCAAGAATGAGGCTGTAGTGCTGCCACTGTCCACTTTTGAGTGGTGCTTGCATAATGCGCAGAACCATCTGTAAACCAAGCACAAGTTTTCTCTTCCTCAGTCAACTGATCATAAGGAACTTCCCATAAAGCCATAGATGCCAACTGGGAGATGGAAAGTAATGTGACAGGAATGGAGACCATGGGCATCTGGGCCACTTCTTCATGCAACTTACTTGTGCCTTCAGGTCCTGCTCAGGCCTGATCTCATATATACCACTTTCATTTAATGATGGAATGCTGCTGTGCACGTCCAACTTTATGATTCTGTGGGTCAGACAATACATGGTTCATGATGGGCAGCTCAAGCCGCATGGTGTCTTGGTGGCCCATGGTTAAATGTTCAGGGTCTACTAAATCCCAGTAACAAGCCAACAGCTGTTTCTCAAATGAAGAGTATTTATCTTCAGAGGATAGCAAGGCTTTGCTCCAAAATCCTAAGAGTCTGTGCTGTGATTCACCAACAGAGGCCTGCCAAAGACTCCAAACTGCATCTCCAAACATCTGTCTGTCACTGACATTTCAAGAACCATGGGATCAGCTGGATCATATGGCCCAAGTGGCAGAGCTGCTTGCAGGGCAGGCTGAACCTGTTGCAGAACCTTCTCTTATTCTGGGCCCCACTCAAATCTAGCAGCTTTTTGAGTTACTTGACTGATGGGCCACAGTGATGTTTTGGATCTCCTGGAATTAGTGTTGTTTTTGAGCCAGTATCCAGTAATTCCCAAAAAGTCTGGTTATTTCCTTTTCCCCAATGAATAGCCACTTCCATAAAAGGCCATAGATCCCTTTGTGGGGAAGGCTGGGAGAAATATTAACAGTATAAGTTTTTGGCAGTGTAGTGGGGTCCTTCCTCAAGGGGACCTAGCCTTCCCTTCATTCATCGGGTTGTGGGTCTGTAAACTGGCTGAAGTTTGGGAATTGATTGAAGAGCCATGACTTTCTATTATGGTGATTCGAGTTAGATTGTCACTCACTTGACCTAGAATTCTTCTGCTTGTACAGATCAAGTAAATATTTAGTAGATTTTCCATCTATTTCACTCCTAAGGACACCATGACTAAGTAGCCAATACCGTAAGTCCATACGAGTGAGACTATTCTGATTCCTGCTTTGACTCCACTGTCCATTATGATAACCATGCCCACTTTAGAGTCTTTCCTAACCTCACGAGCTGAAACATTGAATGAAGAATCTATGCTTAGTGGTTCAGTATCAATAAACTCGGACTGATCCAACTTTATGTCCCTTGCACCATTATCCCATACTCTTAATAGCCATTACCACACATATTCCCCAGGTTTCTGTTTGTACATATTAGAAAAGGTAAGAAGATCTTTTGCAGGCAGTATGCCTCTTCCTGGATTATACTTTGTCCTTCACCATTTGGGGCTTACTGGGACTTAAGTCTAGTTGTAGGTCTAGAAGCAAAAATGGGCAATGGGGATGTGTTCTGAGAACATTCAGCAACCTCCTGTAAGGTATCTGTCCCAGAAGATGCCTCAAGCAATAACTCAGACATTTCCCTGGGTGATAACTCAGATGCTGCCCCAGGTGACGTCTCAGACTAAGGGTCTTCATACACAACTGGGTTAATTTCATCAGATGGGGGTGGAGAGTCTAATGGTTTTGTTGGTAGGAGTGATTTGACAATATTTAGGGGCTCAGTGTCCACAGATTCCTGATTATCTGCCCATGTGTCCCCATCCCAAGTTTCAGGATCCCATTTTTTCCCAGTCAAAGCCCTCACTTTAACTTCAGATGCCATTCAAGGCTGAAAATTCAATTGGCATTGTAATTCAGCCACTCTCTGGATTTGGTTTTTGGCAATATCAACTCTGTTACTACAAGAAATAAGGCTTTCTTTCAGGGCACAAGTGGCAACTTTGAAGTTATTTATGAGGCACTTGAGCTTTGACTCTGAAGCCCTGAGCTCATCTCTTTCTTTCACCACTTAGTTTATCGAAAGTAGGACCAATCAAGCAGCTTCCTTATTCTTCTCATTCTGACAAAACAGTACAAAAGTATCAAACACGTAACCACCCAGAGCCTCACCTCTCACCAATACTAGAGAGAAGAAACAGTAAGCAAAGGCTGAATGCTCTGCCTGCCTAAGAGATCTCTGCAGAAAGTAGTGTGGGAAAAAACACTAAATACTAGGGAAAGCTGAGATAGTCAACACCCTTGAAAATTCCAATGCCTGAACAAAAAACTGGAAGACACACAAAGAACAGAGAGACAATGGCCTATCCAAACGAATATGATAAAGGAAGTGAAAGTGCATCTATGCATGACCAAATAATGAAAAAAAAAAAAAGGAGAATAAAATACAACAACATTAAACACAATTAAAGAACTAAGAGAAAACATAGACAAAGACCTTAAGGAAAACAATGCAAGAACAAAATGAGAATCTATAAAAAGAGATATTGCAGCTGAAAGGGACAATAACTGAAATGAGAAACACAATAGAAGGATTTATCAACAAATTTAATCAGGCAGAAGTACGAATCAGCTTTTAACAATGGGTTATCTAATATAATAACAAAAGCACAAACAACAAAAAACAAAATAACTAAATGGGACCTCATGAAAATTAAAAATGTTTGTTCATCAAAAGACTTTACCAAAAAAGTGAGAAGACAAGCTACTGACTGGGAGAAAATCTTCAGCAACCATATATCTGACAAGAATCTAATAACAAAAATATATAAAATTTTGAAAACATAACAACAACAGAAATAACCCAGTCATAAAATGGACAAAAGACATAAATAGATATTTCATCAAAGAGAAGATTCAAATGGTCACCAAATACATGAAAATATGCTCAGCATCATTAGCCATTAAGCAAAACCAAACAAACAAAACAAAACCCGTTGACTTCTAGTCCATTCTGACTCATAATGACCCCATAGCCATTAAAGACACTCAAATCAAAACCACAATGAGATACCGTTTCACTCCCACTAGGATGGATAAGATTAAGAAAATCTGAAAATAACAAATGTTGACAAGGATGTGGGGAAAATGGAACATTTATCCATTGCGTGTGGGAATGCAAAATGATATAGTCATTGTGGAAAAAAGTGTGGCGGTTACTCAGAAACTAAAAACAGAACTACCATATGACCCAGCAATTCCATTCTGTCATGGATTGCATTGTGTCCTCCAAATATATGTGTCAACTTGGTTTGGCCGTGATTCCCAGTATTGTGTGATTGTCCTCCATTTTATGATTGTAATTTTCCTATGTCTTGTAAATCCTAATCTCTACCTGTGGTTAATGAGGCAAGATTAGATTATGTTAAAGAGGATTAGGGTGGGATTGTAATATCCTTACTAAAGTCACATCCCTGATCCAATATAAAGGGAGTTTCCCTGGGATGTGGCCTGGGATGTGAGCAGGGAGTTGGAACCTCACACCACCAACAAAGAAGCACTGGGAGAATAGCACGTCCTTTGGACCTGGGGTCCCTGCACTGAGAAGCTCCTTGACCAGGGGAAGATTGATGACAAGGACCTTCCTCTAGACCTGACAGAGAGAGAAAGCCTTCCCCTGGATCTGACACCCTGAATTTGGACTTGCAACCTACTAGACTGTGAGAAAATAAATTTCTCTTTGTTAAAACCATCCACTTGTGGTATTTCTGTTATAGCAGCACTAGATGACTAAGACACACTTCTAGGTGTGTACCCAAAAGACTTTAAAGCAGAGACTCAGAAACTTGTACACTAATCAAGGTTCATTTCAGCGCTATTCACAATAGCCAAAAGGTGGAAGCAACCTAAATGCCCATCAACAGATAAGTGGATAAACAAAATGCGGTATACACATACAATGGAATACTACTTAGCCAGTAGGAGAAATAAAGTGTTGATACACGCTACAATACGGATGCAGCTGGAAGACATGCTGAGTGAAATAAGTCAATCCCAAAAAGACAAATATCATATGACCTCACTTATATAAAAAGACAAGAAAAGGCAAATGTATAGAGAACAGAGTTTATTTGTGGTTACCAGAGGTAGGATCCCTGGTTGCATAGTGGTTAAGAGCTACAGCTACTAACCAAAACATTGGCAGTTGGAATCCACCAGGTGCTCCTTGGAACCATATGCGGCAGTTCTACTCTGTCTTTTAGGGTCACTATGAGTCAGAATCGACTTGACGGCAATGGGTTTGTTTTTGTTTTTTTAGGGGCAGGATGGAGAAAGAAGGGGGGCAGTTAACAGTGATGAAAATATCACATTGATTAAGGGTAGGGTTGCACAGCCGATGATTGTAATTGCTGTCAATAAATTATACACCTGTAAAAAGCTGAATTGGCAAGCAAACAAACAAAAAAACCAATTGGCCATAAATGTGTTTGTCTGTGTCCGGATTCTCTATTTTGTTCCATTGATCCATGTGTCTATCTTTTCAACAATACCATACTGTCTTGTCTACTGTAACTTTATAGAAAGTCCTGAAATCAGGTTCTGTGAATCCTATAACTTTGTTCTGCTTTTTCAAAATTATTTTGTCTATAGTAGGTCCTTTGCTTTTCCATATAGTTTTTTAAATTAGTTTGTAGCTTGTTGTTTTGTGAAAAAAAAAAAAACAAAAAACAAAAAACTGCTTGCTGAGATTTTGATTAAACCAAACCAAACCAAACCCCTTACCACTGAGTTGATTCTGACTCATAGCGACCTATAGGACAGAGTAGAACTGCCCCATAGGGTTTCCAAGGAGCAGCTGGTGGATTCTGATTGCCCGCATTTTGGTTAGCAGCCTGAGCTCTTAACCATTGCAACCACTAGGGCTCTGGGATTTTGATTAAGATTGCTAAATATTCATCAACCAGAAAAATTTGCCTTGGCCCTCTTAAGAGACATTCCTGTAACTACTCACTAGTACTTGCCTCTGTATCTCATTTCCATCATTCCCTTCCCTGTACCCTGAAGCTTATGTGTAGTTGACCCAGAATAACACTGATTACAAAAGCTGCATCAAAATGGCTTCAAGATTGGGAATGGGGTCTCAGGACTCAGACTGCCTTTAATCATGAGAGAGTTAGTGCTGGTTACTGACTTCGGAGGCAGCCAGAGAGGGCAGGTGGAAGGCAGATCATTTGTGTTGCTTCGTTTAGCCTTGAGTAGATTGGAGCTAACACCCTTGGTTTGTACTACACTTCTCAAAGGTTAGGCACGATTGATGTCTGAGGAACAACACTAGGTTTCTTTGATTATTTTAAAGTCTTCCCCTCTATTTTTTTGCTGCTATTTTGAAAATCTCACTCATCCATCATCTGCTTCAGTTGTTTCTCATTCTATCCCCTTTGTCTTTTCCTTCCCTTGCTCCAAATTCTTCCTGAAATTTCTGAAGCTTGCTAGAAAACACTGCCCTTTAAAAATTAGAAATGAGAAGTAAATATATTTTGTAGAAGTTATGAGATAAAAAAAAATCAAGCATTAATTTAATCAAAGTTATTGGAATGTGCTGATTGTGATTAATTGTTGGATGAAGTGTACTGACAACCTAGGAATGTCTTCCCTGGTTTGACTCCAGTATTAATCCACAACTTCATCTCCAAATAGCAGTGTCTCTGTACTGCATCTTTTACAACTTAGTGGAATCACTGAGTTTCAGGTTTTCTTCCTTTCGTCATGCCTGGAAGTCAAGGACCAATTAATCTGAAAATAGGAACTTTTGGGGATGATGTCCCCCAGTGATTCAGCAGGGTAACGGATGGCACAATGTTTGATGTTCATTTAAAATCCATTTCCATAATGGATTCACGTCTAGAAGTGTTTAAAAACATTTTTATTTGTGCAGAGACTTTTGTTCACTGTCACACAACAATCTCTTTTTGAAAATACCATCATTTGAATTACAACTTCTTTGACGGGTGTGAGACAGACATTGTAATTCCGGGGATCCCGAATATGACTATTCTTCCTACTTCAGACTCAGTTTTACTTACAGATGCTGTATTTACAAATGCTGTTTTTTCATAGCATTCATTCATTTACAAAACTCATTTTGAGCACTTACTATATGCAGGTATTTATATGCAAGTGAAAAGCCACTGCAGAATGGAATGGCCTACAGTTAAGGACTGTAGAATCTACTGGATTAAGTGGATTTGTCTAGAAGATTTAATCCTATTAAAACATTTATTTTGCTTTTTAAAAACCAGTTGCCGTGGAGTCAGTTTTGACTCATGGCGACCCCATGTATGTCAGGGTAAATCTGTACTCCATAGGGTTTTCAATGGCTGATTTTTTTGAAACTAGATTGCCAGGCCTTTCTTCCGAGGTGATTCTGGGTAGACTTGAGCCTCCAACTTTTCAGTTGGCAGCCAAGCATGTTAACCATTTGCAGTACCCAGAAACTCTATTTTGATTTTTATCCGTCCTTTTTTTTTTTTTTTTGACATGCCTTTCATTCTAGAGTACGACAAAGATTAGGGAAGCTGGTTCTGTGAGGCAGATTTATTTGGAAGGGAATGAAATTTACACTTCAGAGCCCCTCTTGCTTGCACAGGCCTCTTGCAAAACTCTGGGAGGGGCCCTATACGTATGTTTGTATGTCATAGTTTCATAAAATTTGCAAAGGTAAGACATTTTAACTGCAATTGGTTAAGACTACTGTCTCTTTCCATTCTGAAATTCCTTCTGTCATTCCTCTTCTCATGTCATATGACAATGCAGTGAAATATGAACATTTTGGAGATCCAGCTATGGAGAACTGAGTTGAGGGTTCACTTAGTTTGGATTTCATAGGGCATATTTATATGAGAAGAGAAACATGGGAAGAAGAGTGGAAATGGGAATACATAAGGAAAGTGTGATAGCAAGTTAATTTAGCTTAGTAGAAAGAACACAGGAGATGGAATCAGGCAGCAAGATTTTTTTAGTTTGTTCAGCTGCGGGCATGACCTTGATACACTTTACAGCCTCTGTGCTTTTGTTTCTTTTTTTGTAAATTGGAAATAATGATATTTATCCTGCTGAATTGTTGTCAGGATTAAAAAGAAAACATATCAAGCTTCCAGCTCACAGCAGGGCCTCAGAGCTGTTATCATTGTTGTTGATTCAATCAAACGTCGTGCAGGAAGGGAGAAAGGTGCAGCAAAATGCTTAGATGCAGAATCCCAGATCTCCAGAAAGACTTGAGAAGCAAATATGAAGTGAAAATGAGGCCACATAACCAAGACTTGCCCACCTACGAAGGGCACATGTCAGGAAAGCTAACACAGTAAAAGAGACACTGATGAGAGGAGGCAGAAGATGGTTGGGGATATTTAAGAAAGACTGAGAAAACTGATTCCTCAACATCTAACCTCCACGCAATGGGAAGAGAAGACTAACAGGTGCCTCTTTGATGGAAGTGGCAGAAGGAGGCACAGAAACAGAATGAGGGAGCCTCACAGGACTCTCAGGTTAAAGGTCTGAAATTGATGGTGCCAATAAGTGTGCGATCATTTGGCCAAAAGTGTGAGTTTCAACGTGTCTGCGTCTATCAGGGATGGTTGATGAATGGCCGAATACTGAAAAATATCTATGGACCCAGGTCTAAAAGAAAGACTAGATGCAACATTCAGTGACCAAAGAGTTTTCATTCTCCTGGAATCCAGATTTCTGGCTTTCGTGGAAGTTGGGGTAACTCACACAGGCCATTGCCCTTAGATGTCCTTTTGAGCCTCAAGCCTTGAAAAAACTGGTTCCTAAAAGCCACCTTTGAGTCAAACAATGGTTTAGATAAACTAGTAAGACAGTTTTGCCTCAGGCATTGTGTTCTTTTGAAGAATTAGGTTTCGGGAAAGAGATTCCAAAGGTCAGGCTGGGGTAAATCAGTAATTATTTTAATTGTTCTTCAATATAATGCTGTATGAAATCTTTCCTGACCACAAATTGATTTATCAGTTCTGTTTTCACCTTTTTCCATGGCAATGCCGAGAAGATTTGGAATAAGAATTCTGGAAGTTCTTCTCATCTTTGGAACATTTCTGACACTCGAGTTGAAATGCTACCTCGATTTGCAAACCGTATATTCAATAAGCTTCAATCAATTTGTGTTATTGGTTTACTATGGTTTTTGTTTTAACATCAGATAAGACTCTAGGTTAACATGGAATAGTGCAATGAAATATTGGGGTCAGCACACGAAAATTTCAGTTTTAATTGGATAGATGTTACGGTCACTTAAGTTGTTGGAGTTGGGGGAATTAATAATAAATAGGCTGTTTAAAATAGTCCAAAAGATTTGGAAACAAATAGTGGTGATAGTTCACAAAATGATGCATGTAATTAATGTCACTGAACTGTACATGTAAAATGTGTCGGAATGGCAACTGGTTTGTTATATATATTTTTACCACAATGAAAAAGATTTAATGTTAAAAAAAATAGCCAAAAAGAAAGAAGTTTATCAGAGAAAAACAACACAACACTTTTTTAAAAAAATGTTGTTGTGCTTTAGGTGAAATTTACAGCACAAATTAGCTTGTCATTCAAAAATTTATATACGAATTGTTTTGTGACATTGGTTGCAATCCCCACAATATGTCAGCACTCTCCCCCTTTCCCTTTCCAGTCTGGGATCCCTGTGTCCATTCATCCAGTTTTCCTGTCCCTTTCTGCCTTCTTGTCTTTGCTTTTGGGCAGGTGTTGCCCATTTGGTCTCGTATACTTGATTGAGCTAAGAAGCACATTCCTCATGTGTGTTTTTGTTTGTTTTATAGGCCTGTCTAATCTTTGGCTGAACGGTAGACTTCAGGAGTGGCTTCAGGTGTGAGTTAGCAGGGTGCCCGGGAGCCATAGTCTCAGCAGTTCCTCCAGTCTCTATCAGACCAGTAAGTCCTGTATTTTTTTTGTAAATTTGAATTTTGATCTACATTTTTCTCCCACTCTCTCTAAGACCCTCTATTGTGATCCCTGTCAGAGTGGTTGATGGTGGTAGCTGGACACCATATAGTTCTTCTGGGCTCAGGCTGGTGGAGGCTGTGGTTCATGTGGTCCACTAGTCCTTTGGACTAATACTTTCCTTCTGTCTTTGGTTTTCTTCATTCTCCTTTGCTCTGAATGTGCTGGGACCAATAGATGTATCTTAGATGGCTGCCCTTTATGTATCTTTTTATTATTGTACTTTAGATGAAGGTTTACAGAACAAACTAGCTTGTTATTAAACAACTAGTACACATATTGTTTTGTGACATTGGTTACCAACCCCATGACATGTTAACACTCTCCCCTTCTCGAGCTTGGATTCCCTATTACCAACTTTCCTGTCCCCTCCTGCCTTCTAGTCCTTGCCCCTGGGCCAGTGTGCCCCTTTAGTCTCTTTTTGTCTTATGGGCCTATCTAATCTTTGGCTGAAGGGTGAACCTTGGGAGTGACTTCATTACTGAGCTGAAAGGGTGTCTGGGGGCCATACTCTTGAGGTTTCTCCTGTCTCTGTCAGACCAGTAAGTCTGGTCGTTTTTTGTGTGTGTGAGTTAGAATTTTGTTCTTCATTTTTCTCCAGCTCTGTCCAGGACCCTCTATTGTGATCCCTGTCAGAGCAGTCAGTGGTGGTAGCTGGGCACCATCTAGTTGTGCTGGACTCAGTCTGGTGGGGGCTGTGGTAGTTGTGGTCCATTAGTCCTTTGGACTAATCTTTCCCTTATGTCTTTGGTTTTCTTCATTCTCCCTTGCTCCAGATGGGGTGAGACCAGTGGAATATCTTAGATGGTTGCTCACAAGCTTTTACGATCCCAGATGCTACTCACCAAAGTAGACTGTAGAACATTTTCTTTATAAACTATGTTATCCCAGTTGAGCTAGATGCTCCCCGAGACCATGGTCCCCACAGTCCTCAGCCCAGTAATTCAGTCCCTTAGGGAGTTTGGATGTGTCTATGGAGCTTCCATGACCTTGCCTTGGACAAGTTGCGATGGCTTCTCCAGTACTGTGTACTGTCTTACCCTTTACCAAAGTTACCACTTATCTATTGTCTATTTGGTGTTTTTCCATCCCCACCCCGCCCCTTCCTCATAAATATCAAAGATTGTTTCTTTTGTGTGTAAATCTTTTCATGAGTTTTTATAGTAGTGGTCTCATACAGCATTTGTCCTTTTGTGATTGACTTATTTCGCTTAGCATGATGTCCTCCAGATTCATCCATGTTGTGAGATGCTTCACAGATCCATCATTGTTCTTTATCGTTGCCTAGTAATCCACGATGTGTAGGTACAATAGTTTGTTTATCCATTCATCTGTTGATAGGCATCTAGTTTGTTTCCTATTTTTTTGCTATCATGAATAATGCTGCAATGAACATGGGTATGCAAATATATATTCATGTGATGGCTCTTATTTCTTTGGGATGTATTCCTAGGAGTGGGATTGCTGGATCATATGGTATTTCTATTTCTAGCTTTCTAAGGAAGCACCATATCGTTTTCCAAAATGGTTGTACCATTTTGCATTCCCACTAGCAGTGCATAAGAGTTCCAGTCTCCCAGCAGCCTCTCCAATATTTGTTATTTTCTGTTTTTTTGATTCATGCCAGTAATGCCAGGGTGAGATGGTATCTCATTGTGGTTTTGATTTGTATTTCTCTAATGGCTAGTGACCTTGAGCATTTCCTCATGTGTCTGTTAGCCACTTGAATGCCTTCTATGGTGAAGTATCTGTTCATTTCCTTTGCCCATTTTTTAATTGGATTATTTGTCTTTTTGTTGTAGAGGTGTTGGATTTTCCTATAGATTTTAGACATTAGAACTTTGTCGGACTTGTCATAGCCAAAAATTTTTTCCCAGTCTGTAGGTTCTCTTTTTACTCCTTTGGTGAAGTCTTTTGATGAGCATTAGTGTTTAATTTTTAGAAGATCTCAGTTATCTAGGATATCTTCTGGAGTTTCTGTATTGTTAGTTACGGTTTGTATCAACACAATTCTTTTAAGGATAAAAAATGTACTCCAAGTGGCCTCTGCTTTAAGAAAAGTTAAGTTTGAAATGTAGAATTATCAAAGTCTATAAATTAAGACCTACATATTTTTATTACATTGTTCCATTGACAAAGAGATGGAAGGCGAAATTCCTTTAAAATTTACCTTGCTGACAATGGTTAAAATATGATTCTAATTCCAGCTTACACTTGACTCTCTGGGCCACGTCTACTGCCTGAACTAAACTTCAGTAAGGAGGTATAAAAAATGGAGTAAGAAATGGCACAAATGTGGCCATGAACAGACACAAGAGAAGAATCACAGGCAAAAGCTGCGTATGACTCAGCAATGTAAGTTGTGACTGTTGTAGTTGTGTGCCATCCAGTCAATTCCAACTCATGGTGACCCTATAGGACAGAGTCGAATTGCCCCATAGGATTTTTTTTGAACATTTTATTGCGTTTTAGTTGAAAGTTTACATAGCAAATTAGTTTTCCAGTCAATAATCCATACACAAATTGTTTGATGATGTTGGTTGCAATCCCTGCAATGTGTCAGCACTCTCCCCATTTCCTTTGTGAGTTCCCCGTTTCCATTTGTCCAGTTTCTCTTTCCCTCCCTGTCTTCTATCTTTGGTTTTGGTCAAATGTTGCCCTTTTGGTCTCCTATAGTTGATCGTTCTAAGGAGCACATTCTTCATGGGTGTTGCTGTTTATTTTATAGCCTCACCTATTATTTGGCTGAAAGGTGGCCTCTGGGAGTGTCTTCAGTTTCAAGTTAGGAGGCTGTCTTAGGGCAATAGTCTCAGGGATTCCTCTCATCTCTACCAAACCAGTAAGTCTGGTCTTTTTTTTTTTTTTTTAATTTGAATTTTGTTCTACAATTTTTACCCATTCTAACCAGGACCTATTATTGAGTTCCTAGTCAGAGTGGTTGGTAGCAGTAGCCAGGTACCATCTAGTTCTTCTGGTCTCAGGTTAGAGGAGGCTATGGTTCATGTAGGTCATTTGTCCTATGGACTGATTGGTTTGTTTGTTGTTGTTAGGTGCCTTCAAGTTTGTTCTCACTTATAGCAACCTTATGTACAATAGAACAAAACACTGCCTGGTCCTGCGCCATCCTCACAATC
>NW_004443945.1:22899193-22921326 GCF_000243295.1 Trichechus manatus latirostris | reverse complement strand
CTCTGTTGTGATCCTGGTCAGAGCAGTCAGTGGTGGTAGCCGTGCACCATCTAGCTGTACTGGACTCATCTGGTGGAGGCCTTGGTAGCCATGTTCTTTTTGTTATAGTCCAGCTTCTCTGAATATTTGCTCAGCATACATATTGAATATGTATGGTGAAAGGATACATCCCTGACACACACCTTTCCTAATTTTAAACCACACAGTATCCCCTTGTTCTGTTCAAATGGCTTTCTCTTGGTCTATGTACAAGTTCTACATGGGCACAATTAAGTGTTCTGGAATTCCCATTCTTCACAATGTTATCCATAATCTGTTATGATCCACACAGTCAAATGCCTTTGCATAGTCAATAAAACACAGGTAAACATCTTTCCGGTATTCTCTGCTTTTAGCCAAGATCCATCTCACATCAGTAATGATATCTCTTGTTCCATGACCACTTCTGAATCCAGCTTGAACTTCTGGCAGTTACCTGTCAATGTACTGCTGCAGCCACTTTTGAATTATCTTCAGCAAAATTTACTTTTGTGTGATATTAATAAAATTATTCAATAATTTCCACATTCTGTTGGATCACCTTTCTTTGGAATGGGCACAAATATGGATCTCTTCCAGTCGATTGGCCAGGTAGCTGTCTTCCAAATTTCTTGACATAGACGAGTGTGCATCTCTAGCGCTGCATCTGTTTGCTGAAACATCTCAGTTGGTATTCTGTCAATCCCTAGAGCCTTGTTTCTCAACATTCCCTTCAGTGCAGCTTGGACTTCTTCCTTCAGGGCCATCGGTTCTTGATCCTATGCTGCTTCCTGAAATGGTTGAACGTCGACCAATTCTTTTTGGAACAGTGACTCTCTGCATTCCTTCCATCTTCTTTTGATGCTTCCTGCGTCGTTCAATATTTTCCCTGTAGAAATCTTCAATACTGGGACTTGAGGCTTGAATTTTTAATTCAGTTCTTTTAGCTTGAGAAATGCCGAACATGTTCTTCCCTTTCGGTTTTCTAACTCCAGCTCTTTGCACATTTCATTATAATACTTAACTTTGTCTTCTTGAGCCACCCTTGAAAATATTCTGTTCAGCTCTTTTAATTCATCATTTCTTTCGTTCACTTTAGCTACTCCATGTTCAAGAACAAGTTTCAGAGTCTCTTCTAACATCCATTTTGGTCTTTTCTTTCTTTCCTGTCTTTTTCATGACCTTTTGCTTTCTTCATATGTCTTAGTTTTCTAGTGCTGCTGTAACAGAAATACCGTAAGTGGATGGTTTTAACAAAGGTAAATTTATTCTCTCATGGTCTAGGAAGCTAGAAGTCTCAATTCAGGGCACCAGCTCCAGGGGAAGGCTTTCTTTCTCTGCCAGCTCTGTGGGAAGGTCTTTGTCATCAGTCTTCCCCTGGTCTGGGAGCTTCTCAGTGAAGAGACACTAGGTTCAAAGGACGCGCTCTGCTCCTGGGTCTGCTTTCTTGATGGTAGAATGTCCCCCCCCTCTCTGTTTGTGTCTTTCTTTTATATCTCAAAAGAGGTTCACTGAAGATACAGTCTGATCTTGTAGATTGAATCTTGCCTCATTAACATAACTCTCTAATCCTGCCTCATTAACATCATAGAGGTAGGATTTACAACACACAGGAAAATCACATCAGATGACAAAATGGTGGACAGTCCCACAATACTGGGAATCATGGCTAGCCAAGTTGACACACATTTTTGGGGAACACAATTCAATCCATAACATTATGTATGATATCCTTGATGTCATTCCACAACTCGTCTAGTATTCGGTCATTAGTGTTCAATGCATCATATCTATTCTTTAGCTGGTCTCTAAATTCAGGTGGGATATACTCAAGGTTGTATTTTGGCTCTGGTGGACTCTCTGATTTTCTTCAGTTTCAACTTGAACTTGCACGTTAGCAATTGATAGTCTGTTCTGCAGTCGCTCCCTGGTTTTGTTCTGACTATTGATATTGAGCTTCTCCATCGTCTCTTTCCACAGATGTAGTCAGTTTGATTCCTGTGTAATTGATCTAATGAGGTTCACATGTATAGTCACCATTTATGTTGTTGAAAAAGGTATTTGCAATGAAGAAGTGGTTGATCTTACAAAATTATATCATAATATCTCTGGCATCATTTCTATCACCAAGGCCATATTTTCCAGCTACTGATCCTTCTTCATTTCCAACTTACACATCCAGTCACCAGTAATTATCGATGCATCTTGATTACATGTTTGATAAATTTTAGACTGTAGAAGTTGGTAAAAATCCTCAATTTCCTCATCTTTGGCATTAGTGGTTGGTGCAAAAATTTGAATAATAGTTATATTAACTGGTCTTCTTTGTAGGTGTATGGATATTATCATATCACTGAAAGCATTGTACTTCAGGTTAGATCTTGAAATGTTCTTTTTGATGATGAGTGTGATGCCATTCTTCTTCAATTTGTCATTCCTGACATAGTAGACCATTTGATTGTCTGATTCAAAATGGCCAATACCAATTCATTTCAGCTCACTATTGCCTAGGATAATGATGTTTATGTGGTCCATTTCATTTTTGATGACTTCTGATTTTCCTAGTTTCATACTTTGTGCACTCAATGTTCTGTTTATGATTGGATGTTTGCAGCTGTTTCTTCTCATCTTGAGTCGTGCCACCTCAGCAAATGAAAGTCCCAAAAGCTTGACTTCATCTATGTCATTAAGGTTGACTCTACTTTCAGGAGGCAGCTCTTCCCCAGTTGTATTTAGAGTGACTTCCAAGCTGAGGGTCTCATCTTCTGGCACTATACCAGATGATGTTCCACTGCTATTCATAAGGTTTTCACTGGCCAATTTTTTCAGAAGTAGACTGCCACGTCCTTCTTCCTAGTCTGCCTTAGTCTGGAAGCTCCACTGAAACCTGTCCACCATGGGTGGCCCTACTGGTATTTGAAATACTGGTGACACAGCTTCCAGCATCACAGCAACATGAAAGCCGCTCAATAGGACAAACTGATAGATGTGCGGGGAATTGTTTCCTTTTGTCTTCATTTTTCTTCATTCTGCTTTGCTCTAGGAGGGAAGAGAACAATAATTGCTTCTTAGATGGCTGCTTGAAAGCGTTTAAGACCCCAGATGCTACTCACTAGACTAGGATGTAGCACATTTTCATTATGAACTATGTTTTGCCAAGTGACCTAGATGCCCCCCAAAACTATGGTCCTTAGCCTTTAAGTTCAGTAGTTCAGTCCTGATATCTAAGTAGTTTCTGTAACTGTGCCCCCATATGCTCTGTTATATGTATGAGTATACATGCAGCATTTACAAATATATACGTAGAAATATCCACAACCATATCTATGTATTCACGTGGGAGTACTCCCATATAACCTACCACACCTATTTAGCATACCTATTTGCCTATGTATCTACTCACAAATTATTGTTGGTTATTATTGTTGTTGCAGGATTGTATATGTTATGGTATTTACTGTAGTTGTCCTTTATTCTTGTATACCTCTCAGTGTCTTCCTTTGCTTTCATCACACTGTGCTGACTTCCCCCATATTGTGCATTGCTTTTCCCTTCACCAGAATTAACACTTGTTTATTATCTAGTTAGTGATTCTCCCTCCTTACCCCTCCCAGCTCTGGTTACCGGTAAAGAATGTTTCTTTCTGTGCGTAAACCTATTCTTGACTACTTATAATAGTGGTCCATTACATTATTTTTCATTTTGTGATTGACTTGTTTCACTAAGCATAATGTCCTCCAGATTCATCCATGTTGTGATAAATAATACTTCATCATTATTCTTTATTGTTGCGTAGTATTCCATTGTATGTATTTACCACAGTTTGTTTATCCATTTATCCATTGATGGATGCTTAGGTTGTTTCCATCTTTTTGCTATTGTGAATAATGCTGCAATGAACATGTGTGTGCATATATCTATTCGTGTCACAGCTCTTATTTCTCTAGGATATATACCTAGGGGTGGGATTGCTGGATTGTATGGTATTTCTATTTTTAGCTTTTGAAGGAAGTGCCATACCATTTTCCATAATGGTTTTACTGTTTTGCAGTCCCACTAGCAGTGTCTAAGAGTTCCAATATCCCCATAGCCTTGCTAGCATTTGTTGTTCTCTGTTTTTTGATCAGTGCCATTATTGCCGGGGTGAGATGGTATCTCTTTGTTGTTTTCTAATTTGCATCTCTCTAATGGCGAATAATCATCAGCATGTCTTCATGTGTTTGTTAGCTGCCTGAGTAACTTCTTTGGAGAAGTGTCTGTTCATGTCCTTTGCTCATTTTTAAATTGCATTATTTGTCTTTTGTTGTAGAGGTGTTAAAGTTTTGTATACATTTTAGAGAGTAAACCCTAGTCAGATTGTGTCATTTCCAAAAATTGTTTCTAGTCTGGAGGTCTTCTTTTGGTGAAGTCTTTTGATAAGCATATGTATTTAATTTTTAGGAAGTCCCAGTTATCTAGTTTACCTTCTCCTGTTTGTGCTTTTTTAGTTATGTTTTATAGTCTATTTATGCTATAAATTAGGGTCCCTAAGTTGTCCCTATGTTTTCTTCCATGAACTTTATAGTTTTAGGTTTACATTTAGGTCTTTGATCCATTGTGAGTTAGATTTTGTGTATGGTGTGAGATATGAATGCTGTCTCATTTTTCTGCAAATGAATACCCCGTTTTGCGACCACCATTGATTAGACAATCCTTTCCGTGTTTAATGGACTTCAACCATTTGTTGAAGATCAGCTGTTCATAGGTGGGTGTATTTACTTCTAGGTTCTCAATTCTGTTCCATTGGTCTATGTGTCTGCTGTTCTACCAGTACCAGGCTGTTTTGACTACTGTACAGTAGGTTCTGAGATCCGGAAGTGTGAGGCCTCCTACTTTATTCTTCTTCTTCAATGGTGTTTTATTTTTCTTGGGCCTCTTTCCTTTCCATATAAAGCTGGTGATTAGATTTTCCATCTCATTGAAGAATGTTGTTGGAATTTGGATCGGGATTGCAATATATTTATAGATTGCTTTGGGTTGTATTGACATTTTCACAATGTTAAGCCTTCCTATCCAAGAGCATGGTATGTTTTTCAATTTGTGTAGGTCTCTTTTGGTTTCCTGCAGTAATGTTTTGTAGTTTTCTTTATAAGTCTTTTATGTCCCTAGTTAGATTTACTCCTAAATATTTTATCTTTTTTGGGACCTTTGCAAATGGTATTGTTTTCCTGTTTTCCTTTTCAGAGTTCTCTTTGTTAGTGTAGAGGAATCCAATTGATTTTTGTATGTTGATCTTGTACCCTGCCACTTTGCTGAATCCTTCAAGAAGCTTTCTTGTGGAATCTCTGGGATTTTCTGTGTATAGGATATCATCTGCAAATAGGGATTGTTTTACTTCTTCCTTACCAATTTGTTGTTAGGTGCCATCGAGTCAGTTCTGACTCATAGCAACCCTATGTACAACAGTACAAAACACTGCCAGGTTCTGAGCCATCCTCAGATCATTGTTATGCTTGACCCCATTGTTAAAGCCACGGTGTCAGTCCACGTCGTTGAAGGTCTTCCTCTTTTTCACTGACCTTCTACTTTACCAAGCGTGATGTCCTTGTCCAGGGACTGGTCCCTCCTGATAACATGTCCAATCTGGAGGCCCTTTATTTCCCTTTTTTGCCTTATTGCTCTAATTAGGACTTCCAGTACAATATTAGTAAGAGTGGTGATAAAGGGCATCCTTGTCTGGTTCACGTTCTCAAGGGGAATGATTTCAGTCTCTCTCCGTTGAGAATAATGTTGGCTATTCGTTTTGTATATATGCCCTTAATTATGTTGAGGAATTTCCTTTCTGTTCTTACTTTGCTGAGAGTTTATCAGGAAAGGGTGTTGGATTTTATCAAATGCCTTTTCTGCATTGATTGAGATGATCATGTGATTCTTCTCCTATGTTTTATTTATGTGGTGCATTACGTTGATTGATTTTCTAGTGTTGAATCATCCTTGCATACTTGGTATGAATCCCACTTGGTCATGATGTATTATGTTTTTGATATTCTGTTGAATTCTATTGGCTAAAATTTTGTTGAGAATTTTGCATCTATAGTCACTTGGGACATTGATCTATAATTTTTTTTTTAGTGGTTTCTTTGCCTGACTTTGGTATCAGGGTTATGCTGGCTTCATAGAATGAATTCAGGAGTATTCTTTCCTTTTCTATGTTCTGGAATAGTTTAAATAGAATTGGTGTCAACTCTTCTGTGAATGTTTGGTAGAATTCTCTAGTGAGGCCGTCTGGCCCAGTGCTTTCTTTTGTTGGCAGTTTTTTAATGACCTCTCCAATTTCTTCTTTTGTTATGAGTTTGTTCAAATTTTCTAACTTAGTGTGTGTTAGTATAGGTAGGTAGAGTGTTTCTAGAAATTTGAACATTTCTTCAGGTTTTCAAACTTGTTGGGGTACAATTTTTCATAACCTGTTACAATTCTTTTTATCTCAGTAGGTTCTGTTGTAATGTCACTCATCTCATTACCTATTTAGGTTTTTCGCATCTTTTCCTTTTCCTTTGTCAGTCTGGCCAGTGGTTTGTCGATTTTACTGATCCTTTGAAAGAACCAACTTCTAGTTTTGTTGATTCTTTCTGTAGTCTTTCTGTTCCATTTATTTCTACTCTAATCTTTATTCTTTTCTTTCTTCTGGTGGCTGGGCTTGTTTTGCTGCTCTTTTTCTATTTGTTCAAGTTGTAGGGTTAACGTATTGATTTTAGTCCTTCTTTTTTGATGTGCACATTTATTGCTATAAATTGACATCTGAGCACTGCTTTTGCTGTGTCCCAAAGGTTTTGGTATGTTGTGTTTTCATTCTCGTTTGGTTCTATGAATTTTAAAATTTCATTTATAATTTCTATTACCTGTTCGTTTTTAAGTAGGGTGTTATTCAGTTCCCATGTATTAGATTTTTGTTTCTTGTTCTTTCTGTTATTGATTTCTAATTTTATAGTGTTGTGATCACAGAAGATGCTTTGTATTATTTTTGAATTTATTGAGGCTTGCTTTGTGTCCTAAAATATGATCTCTTCTGGTGAATGATCCATGGGCATTGGAAAAGAATGTGTATTGTGCTGCTGTTGGGTGGAGTGTTCTGTATATGTCTATTAGGTCAAGTTGGTTGATTGTGTTATTTAGATCTTCTATGTCTTTGTTAAGGAGCCCTAGTGGTGCAGTGATTAAGCCCTTGGCTGTTAACTGAAATGTCACAGTTCACACCCACCAGCTGCTGCTTGGAAGAAAGATGTGGCAGTCTGCTTCCGTAAAGATTTACAGCCTTGGAAACCCTATGGGGCAGTTCTACTCTGTCCTACCATGTCGTTGTGAGTTGGTATCTACTTGACAGTTTTGGGTGGTTTTGGTTTTTGTATCTGTCTTAGTCATCTAGTGCTGCTGTAACAGAAATACCACAAGTGGCTGGCTTTAACAAAGAGAAATTTATTCTCTCATAGTCTAGTAGGTTACAAGTCCAAATTCAGGACATCAGCTTCCGGACAATGCTTTCTGGGAGCTTTTCTGCACAGGAACCTCAGATCCAAATGACGCGCTCTGTACCCAGCACTGCTTTCTTGGTGGTATGAGGTCCCCATGTGTCTCTGCTCACTTCTCTCTTTTATATCTCAAAAGAGATTGGCTTAAGACACTATCCAATCTTGTATACCTCATCAGTATAACTGCCACTAATCCATCTTATTAGAGCATAGTGATTGAATTTGCCAGCACATAAGGAAATCACATCAGATTACAAAATGGTACACAATTATACAATACTGGGAATTATGACCCAGCCAAGTTAGCAGATATTTTGGGGGGACACAATTCAATTCATGACAGTATCTTTGTTGAGTTTTTCTGGTTGTTCTTTCATTGAAAGTGGTGTGTTGAAGTCTTCAACTATTATTGTAAAACTGTCTATTTCTCTTTTCAATGCTTTTAGAGTTTGTTTAATGCATTTTGGAGCTCTGTCACTGGGTATGTAAATTTTTATTATGGTTATGTCCTCTCGGTGGACATAATTATATAATGCTCTTCCTTGTCTTTTATGGTGGATTTTGCCTTAAAGTCTGTTTTATCAGAGATTAATATTGCCACTCCTGCTCTTTTTTGGTTAATGTTTGCTTGATATGTCTTTTTTTCCATCCTTTTATTTTTAGCTTGTTTATATCTTTGTGTCCAAGGTGTGTCTTTTGCAGACAACATATTGATGGGTCATGTTTTTTTAATTCATTCTGCCACTCTCTGTCTCTTGATTGGTGCATTTAAACCGTTTACATTCAGTGTGATTATCAATAGGGATGAATTTACTGCTGCTATTTTGTTATGCTTTTTGTGTGATGTTGACAGGTTTTTTCTTTTTATTAATTTTCTGTACTGACTTCTTTTTGTTTGTGGATTTTCTTTTCATTTCCTTCATTGTTGTTGATTTTGTGTTTACTGAGTCTTTATGCTTTTTTTCTTTTGATAAGTAGGTTTGTTGATTTTCTTTGTGGTTACCCTGAAATTTACCTTTCTCTTCCTAAGTTTAAAACAGTCCCTAATTTCTTGATATCTCCTTGACATCTGCTCCACATGGAAGCTCTATAATGACACCATTTATTCCCCGTTTTTGTTTTGAAGTTATTGTCATTTACAGATGGACTTCTCTGGTTCCTTGCTTTCAGTCTTGTAGCTTTATTTTATTATTGATAAATCTTTATCTGGGTTGGTATCTGGCTGACACTGTCATGTGTCTTAATCTCAGGTTGTTGTCTCATAGTGTTGGTTCTCTGTCCCAAGGACTCCCTTTAACTTTTCTTGTAAGATTCGTCTGGTTTTTACAAATTCCCTTAATTTCTGTTTATCTGGAAATGTCCTAGTTTTGTCATCATATCTGATAAACAATTTTGCTAGATATATAATTCTTGGTTGGCAATTTTTTTCTTTCAGGGTTTTATATATGTCATCCTATTGCCTCTTGCCTACATGGTTTCTGCTGTGAAATCAAAGCTTAGTCTTATTGCATCCCCTTTGTCAGTGACATTTTGTTTTTACTGAGCTGCTTTCACAATTCTTTCTTTGTCTTTGGTTTTGGAAAGTTTGATTATGATATGTCTTAGTGATTTTCTTTTGGGATCTATCCTGTATGAGGTTTGTTGAGTTTCTTGGATAGATATCTTCTTGTCTTTCATGATATGAGGGAAGTTTTCTGCCAGAAAATCTTTAAAAATTCTCTCTGTGTTTTTTGGTCTCCTCTTGTTCTGGAGTTCCAATTACACGTAAATTATTCCTCTTGATAGTGCCACATAACTCTAAGGCTTTCTTAATTTTTCTTCATTCTTTTTTCTGATTGTTCTCAAATAAATTAGTGTCAAGGGATTTGTCTTCTATTTTGCTGATTCTGTCTTCCATTGATTGAATTATATTCCTGTGTCATTCCATTGAGTTATCTATTTCTGAAATTTTATTGTTTATCTTCTGGATTTCTAGTTGCTGTTTTTGTATGGTTTCTAATTAATTTATTTTATCATTTTGTTCTTGTATTGTTTTCCTGAGTTTGTGTTTTCCTTGGTTTTGTCTGTGTTTTCCTTGATCTGTTTCTTGATCTCTCAAAGGATCCTATATATAAGTCTTTCAAATTCCTTATCAGGTAGTTCTATTACCATTTACTCCTCAGGAAAGCTTTCTGGCCTTTTATTTTGGTCAGTTGGTTGAGCCATCTTGTCCTGCTTCTTTATGTGATTTGATGTTGTCTGCTGTTTTCAAGGCACTAAGGTATTATTTTATTTATTGATTGGTTGTACATTTGTTTGCTTTGTCCTGATTTTTGTTTTGTTTTGTTTTGATATATCTGGGCATGTGGGGCGGCCATGCTACACTGGTTGTTAGTCTGGCAGCACTCACCACCTGTCTCTGGTGGGTGGGGCAATGGCTGGCAGTGTGAACGCAGGCCTCTGTTTGTTGGTTGTGTGGGGCAGCTGAGGGAGGGCTGGGCTAGCATTGGCTGTTGTCTATTGTTGGTCCAATGTTATGGGAGCAGGTGATGTTACTTGCCAAATGGGTGGGGTTGTGGATGTGGTGGGTGTGGCAGGCGAGTGAGGGCATGGGAGTGGGTTCTTTTCCATTTGCCAGGTTGGCAGGTGGGGTTGGGTGGCGGGAGCTCTCTCTCTCCAGCTTGCCAGGTTCACGGGAAGGAGTGGATGATGGTTTAGGGGGGCGTGGGAGTGTATTCGCCATCTAGCCAGGTTGGGGGAGTGGGTAGCTGGAGACATGGTGCATGGAAACCTGCTCACTGCCTTACACCAGGTCAGGGGGACAGTGGGTGGGCTCACGGGAGCATGGTCGCTGCTGCTTCCTGGGAGCAAGCACACGGGAGCAAGATTATCTCTGCTCTCTGGGTCAGGGGGTTGGGTGATGGATGGGTGAGTGCATGGGTGTGCGGTTGCTGCTGTTTGTGGGGTCGTGGTATGTGAGTGTTGGGTGAGTGGATTTGCAGGAGTGCATCCACTGCCACTCACCAAGTTGGGGGAGAGTTTGGCATTTGAGTTGGTGCGTGAGACTTGCTCCCAACCAAGTGCAGGGAGGCGCCTGCCTGGAGTCTGGCTGGGTGAAGGACCTCTCATTGACATTCTATGGATCTACTGCTTCATGTGCAACACCCACCTTAATGGTCAGGGGCCACTGCTTGTGAGTGTACCTGTCTCCAGATCCTGGCTCCCTCCTTACTCTGTGGATGCCAGGATCCCTGGAACACTTGCCCTCCTCCCTGTGTTTTCCTCGTTAGATCCGGATCATGTTCCACTCACCTTGCTTCCCGCCGGGTGTGTCAACACAGTTTCTCTGGCTCTTACTGAGAACACAGTAAAGTTGTCTTCCTGTGCGCCTCTCCCAGGGTTGACACTGGCTTTGTCTCAAGATGGCCAAACTGAGCTTTGACAGCTGGCAGAGCACCTCTGCTCCATATTACTCCTTGTTTGCTGCATTCTTTCAATTTATTTTTCCAGATGGTGTTTTATTCAATTCTTTATCCTTCAATTTGATGTTCAGGATTACAGGATTGTCACCTGCAACTGTTTCACTTGGTTTCTTGCATTTTTGCTATAGAGGGATGGCATGGTGTGTCTGACTAAGCTACCGTCTTTACCCCTCCCCCCATAGGGTTTTCTAGGCTGAAATCTTTACAGGAACAGATCACCCGGCCTTTTCTCCTGTGAGAGGCTGGTGGAACTACCTATCTTTCAGTTAGCAGCTCAGTGCTTAACCATTGTGCCACCAGGGCCCCGTTATTCCATACAATGACCACCAGAGTTGGGACACAACTCCGTGTGCTCATACTGGGCACACCCTTACTTGAGTAATTTCAATACAATCATAGTTGCCACTTGTATATGTTTAAGAATTTCCAAGGCTTTCATATATATTATTTTATTTCTCCCCGTAACAACCCTTGTGAAATAAGCAGGGATCCTATTGATGAGGAAACTGAGACTCAGAGCAGTCACCTGTCTTGGTCAGGATTGCTCAGCTCGTCAGAGCAGGACTAGAATTGAGACCTTCAGAATCCTCATTCAGTGCTTTGAGTTACAATGAGAATTTAAACCTTAAAAGAGAAATGAAGTATAAGGGGGGTGAATTGTTGTAAAGATAAAGACTTTGCAAACTTTTAAACTGGAAAATAAAAGATTTAGGTGGTGAATCAATAACTTCTCTTAGGAATTAGAGTAATTAGAGTAATTATTTCATGCATTGTTGTTGTTAGTTGCCTTTAAGTTGATTCCAACTCATGGTGAACCCTATGTGTGCAGAGTAGAATTGCTCCATAGGATTTTTTAGGCTGTGACCTTTGGAAGCAGATCACTAGGCCTATCTTCTGAGTTGGCTCCGGGTAGGTTCGAACTGCCAACCTTTTTTAAAGTAGTGGAGTGCTTAAGCTTTGCATCACGCGGGAACTCCTTTGATTATCTTACAGTTCTGCATGTTCTTGAACAACTTCTTTCACCACAGAGAATGCAAATC
This sequence comes from Trichechus manatus latirostris, assembly GCF_000243295.1. NCBI lineage: Eukaryota > Metazoa > Chordata > Mammalia > Sirenia > Trichechidae > Trichechus > Trichechus manatus. Next base: position 22,909,302 of record NW_004443945.1, on the reverse strand, counting down.
TTTAATGGGTTGAAATGCTAACAAAAGATACTTAGACACATTAAGAAGAAATCTTGGCTGTAAAGCTGATTATAAGATCTATGTATGGCATCTCCATTAGTCAACGAACTTATTTAAGTATCTACTATTCTCAGACATTGGGTAAAATGCTGGAGGGAAAATTATGGAAAAGACACACTGGCTGTGTTCAGAAGCGCACGGCCAGTTTGTAAAGGAGAGAGACAGTCATACTTCTGTTTACAGAGCAGGAGGAAAGGTGAAGCTGTTCAAGTGAATGGAGTGTGCTAATTGAAAGCAGTCCTTGACCTGCTTAGTTGTGTACCTGTCTATGGTAGCTGTTCTCCAGTTCTTTTCTTTTGTGGAATTGCAAATCCTATTTTCATAATGGCCACTGTTTCTATTGCTATGGAAATGATGGTGATGTATATCACAAATTCAAATATTATGACATGCTTGCAGAACTCAAGAGGAGGAAAAGATGAGCTGTGAGGCACACAGTTTTCCTCCAAGCCAAATACCTTTGCTAATGAGCAAGTCTGTGAACAAAAAATATGAAAAACATATGAGAAGGCAATCGGCTGGGAGAATGGGATGTGTGAGTGAGGTTCTTCAGCAGGTGTGCCTGGGCTGAGCTCAGGAGATAAATCTTAGCACCTTCCATTGGAACATTTCTCAAGCCAAAATGCTGTCTCTTGAAGAATCCAACAGCTTCAGTCTCCTGTTTTTATGTAGGAGGAGGCCAGTAGATCTCTCCCTAGGTAAGGAGGGAGATTAGTTACTCCTTGTCCCTGGGGCATCTCTGCTCCAGGTGGGAAAAGATGCCTGCCTTTAGAAGCTGCTGTGTTGGCATTGTGACAAAAATCTGATAAATGAGTCAATTAAAGTTAACAATGTTTATTGATTTAGGAAAGGAGCCCTGGTGGCGCAATGGTTCAAGTGCTTAGCTGCTAACCGAAAGGTTGGCGGTTCGAACCCACCAGCTGCTCCACAGGAGAAGGACCTGATGATCTGCTCGCGTAAAGATTACAGCCTGGGAAATCCTATGGGGCAGTTCTACTAGGTCACGTGGGGTCACTATGAGTCGGAATCAACTCCATGGTGTGCAACAACAACAATAATGTTGATAGAGGAAGTTGTTTGAGAACATGGAGCATCCAAGGGGCTCGAGTTTACACAGTTATGATGACGCCTTTTAAAGCTCAGAAGAGAAAGTATCTTGCCTTTTTTGGAGAACATAGGATGTGCACACAGTTTATGCTCAACTACTAACCTAAATGTTGGTGGTCCGAACGTGCCAGTGGCACCACAGAAGAAAAGCCCTGGCAGTCTGCATCTGTTAAGATTGTAACCAAGAAAATCCTATGGAACAGTTCTACTTGAACACATGGGGTTGCCATGAGTAGGAATTGACTAGATAGCAACTAACAATAATAGGCCACTGACTGCTGAACTGGTTTATTTTGATTGGATGAGTATTGCTCATTCATATTGATAAGTATGGCTGACTCATGCTGATACGAAAATCTTGTTTAAGCTTAGATTTTGCATAAAGTTGCTGTTTTTTATAAATGGCCTTATGATGAATTTTTGTTTGGCTCTTGGCCCAGAGAAACCATTTTAACTCTTGTCTCTATAAATTTTTTAACAGCATCAAGACAAATGCTGATGTGAAGAGAAGGACCAACACTTCTCTGAAGCATTTCAGATGCATGCACTTTGAAGTGGGTCTTGGGGGAAAATTGTTCAAGCACCATTGCAATTTGTTCTGTCCTTGCTTTCCTCTATGAGAAAGTTTCAATCCTGTTCCTGGAACTCCCCCTCCCTCTCATTTGTAGAGAAATTCCCTACATGGCTTAGTGTTCTGTCAGATAAAGGGTTTTGGAAGGGCCATGGGGGTTCAGCTCCCAAGGTCAATGACAGCGTGTTCACAATGAAGCGGCAGTGTCTCTGGTTTGAGTGGACTTGGCTTCCTTACCCTCTGGCCTCGTCCTCAAGGCTGTCATGGTGAAAGTAAAGGGAACTTTGTTTAGTCTGCACCACCACCTTGAATAGGCCATAAAAACTCCCCAGGCTGTGACCAACCAGACTTGGAACGGTGGACCTCTGCTCGTCACTTGTGCACCTCCCTTGTCACTTCATATTTTGCATGTTGTCTCTCCCTCCACCCTGGTGGCCTGTAAACACACACACCCCACCATCTGGAAGTTCCTGTGCTGATGCTATGTTCTCCAAGGCCCCAGGCACACGTTGATAAAATAATGAGACACAGGCTGTCGCTTTTACGTTTAGGGGATTAAATATAGACATTAGGGATTCCAGAAAAATCCCCTCTCCTGAAACCCTGCGTTTCAAATGCTAGTGACTTACACATCTTTGTTATGATCTGAAGGATTATGACGAAGGCCGCATCTTGATGCCTAACAGTTCCTGTAAGTCTCAGTACTAATTAGCTTGTTCTGAGCATTTTTTAAAAAGTACTTGAAAGATCTCCCTATGGAAAAGTCCTCCTTTAAACTAGTTAATCTATAGTAATTATTATTATTTAACATTTTCACCAGAAGAAGAAGAACAAAAAGGAGGAGGAGGGAGAAGAGGAAGAAAGGAAGATGAGGAGGAGGAGGAGGAGGAGAGGGAAAAAAAAAAAAAAAGACAGTTTGCTTCTGAGCTGAGAACTGGACTAGAAAGCCAAGGCCCAGCTTGGAGCAGAGTTTTACGGTTGAGTTATAAACTCTGAAAATAGGGCTTTATGATGGAAATGTTGACAGACTCTGTAGTATAACTGGGCTAGCGGATGCCCACTGTAATGTACTGTGTAATTTATAGGAGTCACCTGTTAAGCCATCTGGGAAAGAAAATTTCCCTTCTTTTAAAATGTTAATGACTTGATTAACCTTTTGAACTTCATCATCATTTCAAATGGAGTTCAGGCAAGCCTCTTGCTGCTGGATGGCCAATTTATATTTGCAGATAAAGTTTGAGAGAAAAAAAATCCGTATCAAGAGACTTTCTTATTCTTACTCTGTAGGAAAATGGGTTTTTAATGGAGAAGCTGGACCTTGGTGCTTGAGGCTTAGAGGAGTGTTTGGTTTCCACAAACTAAAGATGCCCGCAAGTTATGAACTGTGTATGATTCTTTGTCTATGAATCCATGTGCACTTCTATCTTTTCTTCCCACCCTCCTTCCCCATAGGTTTTTCAGGCAAGAAACCAGGAACCAAGATCTCTCCTGTCCTCAGGGAAAAATGGATATTGTTCACTCTGGGGACCTTGGCTCTATAACTGTTTAATGAATTGCTAGACAGCTCATATATATGGTTTTATGATTTGCACGCTTATATAGAGTGGGAGGTCCTTACACATGAACACCTCTGTTTTCCCGTATTCCTCTTTATTTCATTTTTAGTATTGCTCTCATTTCCTATCAGAATATTCTTATAAAATCTATCTATTTTCAGCATCTGTTCCCTACATGACCAGCTCTCAGGCTGGGCTCTACTAGCTTGTCTCTGTAATTCTCAGGATTGATCTGTGGGGCCCCTTGACCCTTATAGAACAAATCCTATCGAACCAATCTGATAAGGCTATCTTCCCTTAGACAGAATGGAGCACTTGAATGAATGCTATGCCTGTTCTTTGTTGTAGGGAGATTGAATACTTTTTTGAAGATTAGATTGCTCACTTGGAATTTTCTGATTTGCTAATACTATTTCAAATACAGACCAAGGCCCTCTTATGTGTTTTTTTCTGACTATTTTACTGCTAATCTGGGTTACAAGTGTTTTGTGTGAGGGACATATAGTTATCTACAGGGCATGGTTGTTGTTGTTGTTGTTAGTTGCCATGGAGTCGATTACAACTCATGGCAACCTGATGTGTGCACAGTGGAACTGTGCTCCACAGGGTTTTCAAGCCTGTTGCCTTTTGGAAACAGATTGCCAGGCCCGTCTTCTTACACACCTCTGATTGGGTTTGTTTGAACTGCCAACTTTTTAGCTATAGTCAACTGCGTAATTCTTTGTGCCACTCAGGGGCTCCTACAAGGCATGGTATTCCCATGTAATCTTCACTGGATAACTCAGGAGTTTCTTTTCTATATTTTCCTACTAGCACATTAAAGCAGTTGTACCCAACGTAAGTCAAAGAGAAGTGATTGTCCGAAGAAATGGAATCCTAGAAGAGCAAATCATGTTAAGAGACAGCCCCACAGTTTCCTCTAGTCCTTTGATCAGAAAGGCAATGTTTTCCAAAGGACATACTTCTCAAGAAGATAGTGTCCAATAGGGGAGTAAATTTATGGAATACATTTGTATCTTCTGCTAAGTTCATTTATATTTTGTTCTTAATTTTGTTTGTCTGGGACTCTCTCAGTTTTAGCAGTGAAAGTCCTGCATCCCAGGAAACCCGTCAGTCCCAGGCAAACCAGAACAGTTGGTCACTCTGTTCTTACTGAGCAATTTCTCATTCTCTTGTATTACCTGACTATATTAGCACAAAGAGAGGTGGTAGAACTGTATAATACTTAGTACGAGGAACTGTTTTTTAATTGTTAGAGTATTTACAAATTATCAGGCTTCCTTGTAAGATGGTATCTTAGTTACCCAGTGCTGCTGTAACAACAGATACCACAAATGTATGGTTTTAAAGAACCTAAATTTATTTTCTCACAGTTAAGAAGGCTAGAAGTCTGAATTCAGGGCATCAGCTCTAGAAGGTCCTTCTTTTAGCTTCTAGTAGCTGCCAGCAGTTCTTGGAGTTCCTGGCCTTGTAGAAGCATCTGTTTCCATAGTCTGTCTTCCCCACGTGTGTCTAACTCTGGGTTTATTATGCTCTTTTTATAAGACACCACTGAGAAGTGATTAGATTTAGAATCCATCCTACTCTGGTATGAGCTCATTAAAATAACAAAATCCATATTCCCAAACAGGATCAGATTTACAAGTAAAGAGGTTAAGATTTCAACTTAACTTTTAGAGGAACACAATTCAATCCATAACAGATGGTGAGCTATCATTGGGAATGTTCGCACAGAAGTTGAATGTCTACCTGCAAGGAGGTTGGGGGGCAGGATTCCTATTTTGGCAGAAAAGACTGGAATGCATGATTCTAAGGGTCTTCCCAACTCTAAAATTTTAAAATTCTAAATGGCTCCAAAGGAGAAACATGGCAGCTACAGGTAGACATCCAGGAATCTTAAATTCTGGAGTTTTTATGTGTTCTATGCAGGTTTTATGTTTTTATGTTAACTTGGTTTGGTATCTTGTCTAGAGCTCTACTGTATGAACTAGTATAGTGCCGTTTTAGTTTGTAACACAGAATATATACTACTTGGCTTCTTATTGACTCTACTGTGGTTTTGAAACTCTCAGTCCTTGAACGGAGGCTGGGCTCTTCATCAAAATTGATGTTCATTAGTGCCTTGATCATTTCTCCACTGGAACCATGATTCTTGTCTGCAGTTTGATGTCATCCACTCTTCACGGACTCAGACACTCACATACATTTCACAGATGTGTCAAGAGAGGCCTCAAGATGTTGAGAGGAAAGGTGTGTCAAGGCTATAGTGAGATTGTATGGCACAGCCAAAAATGAAAAAGTCAAAAGTCTAGCTCTGAGTCCCTTTTTCAAATGACTAGACACCACTCCCTCACTGGAACATATTTAATTTTTATGCCTAAAAAGCACACAAAGAGCTGGTTGGTTTTTAATACCAAGAAACTGTCTTCTTCCTGCTGGAGTAGCACAGCCTTCCTTGCCACCGTCTTGGGGCTTGGAGTGGTTGACATTCCACAATAGATGGATTCCCTCTCCTCCCCCGTACTTCCTCTCCACACCTCTTTCTGCCTGAATCTCTCTTGAATTCTCTGGATGGAAGCTTATTCTGATATTAGTTTGTTTTAGAGCAACAGGAATTTCCACAGTGCATAAAAATGTTTACAAGTACAGAGAGTGATATGAAATCTAGATTAGGAGGTGACTCTTATGAGTTCGTGTCTTCTGGGTGCATCTACTTAGCTCTCAGAGACTGGGATCTGGGAACAATATACTTTCATTCTTTCTATGTCTAAGTTGAGTTTATCCTCCCTGAATGGCCAGACAAATTTCTTGCTTTGTTGAACCCACTCTTTCCTGAACTTCATCCATTTCCCTTTTGTGTCTCTATGTCAACCTTCTTTCTCCTACCCTAAATAATAGGGTCTTCTTTAATGTTATTGTCAGTTCTTTCATTCACTCATCAAACACTTATTGAGCATGTACAACATGCCACATGTCATGCTGGCTTGAGAAAGTAGAATAAAACATTTCACTACTGTATCCTTGAAGAGTTCAGTTTGCATATGGTGGTGATCAGAGGTGGAGATAGAAATACCTCCCCAAACAAATAACAATAATGTAATATGATAAGGGTTCCAAGTGCTAAACTGAAATACATTTAGACTTTTCTAGGATGGGCAAAGAGGCAGCTAGCTGATGGTTGCTCATTAACATGATCTGCTGGTCATTTAACACGTTTGCCCTGATGGCATGAACTTAACTATGTAGGAGATAACACCTTCACACTCATATCTGCCTTTTGATAAACCAGACCATCAGAAAGATTTGTTTTGAACTGCATCAGTCTTGGCCTTCTAGAGACCTGATTTCTGACCTTTGCTTTGGTGTGATGCCATGAGCTCATATTTTGGGACATTGTTAAAACATCCCTATGAAACTTGTCATTGTGTTTATTGTAAGAAGGTTTTTTTAAAAATACTTTATACAGTGTCTTCTCTATCAGGACCTATGGGAATTTTTTTTTTCCAGGCTCAGGATTAAAAATAAAAAAAGTTACGCGTTTTTGGAGAACTGATATCTTTTTAGTTTATGGAGATTGTGTCCCTTTTAACTGATTGTATTTCTCTCTTTGAGCCGCGTCTTATAAGTCATATAGTTCAATCACTCCCATTCAGTACTTATATCCCCTTAACTAGATGTCTAACCCAGTGTTTTTCCAAATTTTCAGACTGTAACCTACACTTAGACATTTTACATTGTGACCTAGTGCACACATCTGTATGTGTGTGTGTGTGTATGTATGTGTGTGTATGTAACAATATTTATTACTATTGCAATGCTCGCTGATATTTTTTATTCTATTCTATTTAGTTCATTTCATCTCATTCTATTAAAATTTAAAAAATATTGGTCACAGCTCACTAAATTGATTTCATAACCCTTTAGTGAGTTGTGACCCACAGTTGGAGAAACACTAATCCAATTCTTCCTTTGAACACTTCTAGCTACAGACAACTTATTCCCAAGGAAGTCCACTGTATCATTGGAAAATTTGGAGCTCCTCTTTCAAATGAGCTTAAATCTGTCTTCTTGGTAGATCATTCCCAGTGGTCTTCCTAGTTTGCTCTCTCAGAGTCATACAGAACAGTCTGATCATTCTTATTCCTGATTGTCTTTCCATATTTGAGAGGATGTACCCCCCTAAAAACTCCTCACTCACTTCTTATTTTTGCTTGTGGCCCCAGCAAGATGATTGGCAGTCAGGTATCAATAGCTGAAGCAATGTGTTGGGCCAGGGCAATTATAAATGTTCCTTGAAGCGGTTGAGTAATTTGAAGGAAAGTGTTGCTTTTTAAAAAATGTGCCCAATTTAACTGAACAATTGCCCCAATTCCCTACTTTACTTCAGCTGTGGAAAACCTGGTCCAACTTCTGCTACATATTGACTTTGCTGAAAGGTGGCAAGTGACAACATAGCCATTACATAAATGACATGAGAAAACAGCCTCCTTCCCCAAAGGTATTTAGCACACTCCACAGATGGCAACGACATAATTCAGCCCCAAGAAGAAACAAGTGAAATCATTCACTCAATTACTTTCATTGGGTAGAGGCAGCATGGCTCTCTCGACTCTCCTAGAATTAAAAACCCCTTCCTGAAACTGCCATGCACGGGTAATTTCATTACAACAGAGTTCCAGTCACCTCTTGTTTTCTTAAACTAGTATTATTGAAAGATTAGTCTTCTGTTTATGGTTACATTGCCAAGTATCCAAAGCAGAGCTCTCTCCTTCATTCAGAGTTAATCGAACTGAAAGGGACATGGCATTACCAAGGCCCATGGCCCTATGAGATCAGAAGAATTACTCAATCTGTACCACTTAGGATAAAAATTTTTGAAAGAAGTTAGAATAAATTGACAAAGATTGCTTAGCTCAGAATACAGAGATCAAAACATGGTACAGAAAGACTTTCTTATAATTACATGTAGTAATGGGAAAGATTAAATGTTGTATGGCTGGGTAGTAGAACTCACTAAAGTGATGACTAATGCCAATGTTGAGAAGTGATTGAGGGTATTCACTTTGTTCTTGATTCTATATACAAAACTAAACCAAAGAGAAAAACTGTGTCCTTGAAGGGAAATCCTGAAGACAATGATTCCCAAAATATGCTGGTATTGAGAGGCATATCCTTGTCTTGTACAATCGTTCAGCTGGTTTCCGTAGAACTTTAATAGAGCTCAATAATAAAACATGGATATGTAACTAAACTGATGAGGGTGGACTAAGTTAAGAACTGGCCTATATTTTCTGTTTCCAGAGAATTTCAATTTTGAGGTAGTTCTTTGATATTTTCAGACGGCTTTATTTTAAAGCAGTTTAATTCAGAAAACCCACCAAGAGAAAAAGCAATAATTCCACAAGCAGTCTTTTCTTTTCCTAGTTCTCTGTTTATCTTTCCTATTTGTAGTTTGCATCATATGTCAGTCTGTCTCAGTTTAGCCTATTCTTGGCTAAGATTTCTGACACAATTTCTTCACCAATGTGAATTTAAGCATGTCAGTTTAGGGCTTTTGTGAGGAGTGGCAACCAAGAGTTTTACTGAAGTCTTTGCTAAGGTCTAAGTCCTTTGACAACAGAAGGTCAAGGAAGGGTGAGAAGGCCAAATGGGAGAAGAACCAAAAACTGTGTTCTTTCCCTTGATACCATTTATCTGCAGAGAATGAAGAGTTGCTGGTCATGGGATTGGTAAGAGATGACTTTCTTAGAAAGGAAGATGCTGCTGATTGAACACGAAAGGTGCTCTCAACTGGATGAAGCTCTCAATAAACATAGAGGACAAAAATTACATGGTGATTTTGGAAGGATAATGAACGTTCTTGCTTAGCCTCTAGCTCTCTATCTTTCCATCTTGCTTTGAAATGGTTGGGAAAAATCAGGATTTGAGCAAACTCATTATAGGCGTAGCAAGCTGCTGAGCTGAAAGCTGAAAATATCCTGCACATGAGTTTTGTTTGTCTTGTGCAATGTTAAAAGATAAAAACATCCATCCATGATAAAAACTCTCAGAAAAATGAGAATAGAGAAGAATTTCTTCAACTTGAGACACAGCATCTAAAGAAAACCTATAGCTAACATTATACTTAATGTCAAAGACTGAATACTTTCCCCCTAAGATCAGGAACAAGACAAGGATGTCCACTCTCACCACTCTTATTCAACATAGTGCTGGAAGTTGTTGTTGTTGTTGTTGTTAGGTGCCGTCAAGTTGGTTCTGACTCATAGCGACCCCGTGTACAACAGAACAAAACACTACTTGGTCCTGTGCCATCCCCACAATTGTTGTTATGTTTGAGCCCATTGTTGCAGCCACTGTGTCAATCCATCTCCTTGAGGGTCTTACTCTTTTTCACTGACCTGCTACTTTACCAAACATGATGTCCTTCTCCAGAGATTGATCTCGCCTGATAACATGTCCAAAGTATGTGAGATGTAGTCATGACATTGTTGCTTCCTAAGGAAAACTCTGGCTGTACTTCTTCCAAGACCGATTTGTTCATCTTTCTTTTGGCAATCCATGGTATATTCAATATTCTTCACCAACACCATAATTCAAAGGCATGAATTCTTCTTTGGTCTTCCTTATTCATTGACCAGCTTTTGCATGCATATGGGGCAATTGAAAACACCATGGCTTTGGTCAGGTGCACTTTAGTCTTCAAGGTGAGATCTTTGTTTTTCTACTTTTTTTTTTTAATTGTACTTCAGGTGAAGGCTTACAGAACAAATAGTTTCTCATTAAACAGTAGTACACATATTGTTTTATGACATTGG
>NW_004443945.1:22842548-22893402 GCF_000243295.1 Trichechus manatus latirostris | reverse complement strand
CATGAATTTGTCTATTTTTTCCTCATGTTTCTCAGCTTTTTGCCTCAGTTCTTGGAGAATTCTGAGTATTAGAGGTTTGAATTCCCTAACAGGTAGTTTTAGTGCCTTTTCTTCCACTGGAAAGTCATCTGGTGTTTTATTTTGGATACCTACTGGAACCATCCTGTCCTGTTTTTGTAAATGTTTGGATAGTGTCTGCTGTCTTCCGGGGATTCAGTAGTTATGTTTCTCAGTTATTGATTGTAGATTTGTTTGTTTTGTTCCTTTTTTTTTTTTAAATTTGACTATGTCTGAGCAGGTAGACTGTGTGTTCTTTGTTGTTTGCTCATTTGTGTGCACAATACTTTTCACCTCCTTCTCCAATTGGCAGGGTCAGTCACTCAGATATGGTATGGCAGGGCAGGTCTAGCTGAAGAGGAGTTACTGGGACCGGTTGTTTGTGGCACTTACTACAGCCACCAGCGGGGGTTGGTAATCAGTGCAGGACAGGTTCCAGTAGGCCATGCCTGTGCTGCTTGGTGGTCTGATGTTAAGTGCATGGTGTAGGTAGGCAGGATGTAGCGGGGAGATTGTTATGTGTGAAGCTAAGATGGATATGGGAGAGAGGAGAGAGGAATAGGAGCCAAAAACATACAAACAAACAAAAAAGAATGCTAGGGGAGCTTGCCGTTGGAGTGGAGAGATGAGAGACTATGAAATGGAGAAAAACAGAAAGGGGAAGAGGAAGAAAAGAAAAGAAAAGAATGAATAAATAAAAATCGGAAAAGTTAAAGAACTGCAAAGTTCCCAGGGATCCCATGAGTGCAGCTATGAGGTCTGGGAAAGTTGCTCTCAGGTGTTGCTGTACAGCCTGGCTAGAAGGCGTAGAGGTATACAACTCCATGTATTTAGAGAACAGAAAGAGAAAGAAGATATAGAGAGATGAGAAACTGATTAATGAAGAAAGACAAAAAGGGAAAAATAGGGAAACAAAACAAAACAAATTAAAAAAAAAAGAACAAGAAACGCCCCCCAAAAAACAGAAAAAAAAACAGAAAAAAAAAACCCTTTGCACGACTGTGCGAGCCAAGTGGGTAGTCTCCTTGCCATGCAACACTGCCTGGCCAGAAAGGGTTCCCAACTCAAGAAAAGGAAAAGAAAACAAATAAACAATTCAAAACAAACAAACAAACAAAAGCCCTGGGATCCCACCAGCGCGGCAGCCCAGACTGGGAAGCAGCTCCACATTTGAATGGAGCTCCACAGCCCCTCAGGAAGAAGCAAAGATGGCGCATGGAGCCAGGTATTTGAGCGAAAGGAGGGGGAGGCAGTAAGAGGTAAGGAAGAAATCAAAAGAAGCGGAAAAAAGCAACACCAGCAGCCAACAAATGACACTCAGAGAGCCGGCCCATTCAGGTGTGTGGAGTCCAAGCAGCTGGTGTTTCCTGGACAAGAGATTGTGGCCGCGGGAAGCAGAGGAGGCCAAGTGGAGATGAAGAAGTGTTGGGTGTGGGAAAGCGTATATCGCAAATTACCGGTTGTTTTGTCTCCTGCTGGAAGCTCCGTGAAGCTGCTTTCTCGTACCCCGTTTGCTGGTCTCTGATAGGAGTCCAAGATGGCAGATCCATGCTGTGTTAGCTGGTAGGGGACCTCTGCATGAATCTCTCCTCACTCTCCATTCTCTGTCAGTGTTCCCACTCCATTTGGTGCTTGGCTGAGTTCTTTATCTCTTCATTTGATGTTTTAGGGTTTCAGGATTGTTGTTTTCTCTGTTCGGGTTAGTTTTGCAGATCTTTGCTGTGGAGGGACAGCGTGGTGCTTCTGCCTAGAGTACCATTTTGCCAGAAGTCTCCCATCTTTGGTTTTTAACACTTTAAAGAGGTCTCTTGCAGCAGATTTTCCCAACGCAATGTGTCATTTGATTTCTTGACTGCTGCTTCCATGGGTGTTGATTATGGAGCCAAGTAAAATGACATCCTTGACAACTTCAGTCTTTTCTCCACTTACCATGATGTTGTTAATTGGCCCAGTTGTGAGGCTTTTTGTTTTCCTTATGTTGAGGTGTAATCCATACTGAAAGGTGTAGTCTTTGATCTTCATCAGTAAGTGTTTCAAATCCCCTTCACTTTCAGCAAGCAAAGTTGTGTCATCTGCATAATTGAAGTTGTTGCCAGTGCAATTGGGCAAGAAAAGAAAATAAAAGACACAAATTTTGGAAAAGAAAAAATAACACTGTCTCTATTTGAAGATGATGTGATTATCTACATAGAAAACCAAGGAGTTTACCAAAACATTTCCAGAACTAATAAGTGGTTTTTGCAAGGTCATGGAATACCAAATAAACATGCAAAAATCAATTGTCTTTCAATACAGTACAATGAACCTGTGGACACTGAAATTATGGTGTCTGAAATACTGAAATACAATTGCTAAAAAAAATAGGTGTAAATCTAACAAAAAATGTACAGAACTTACATGCTGAAAACACTGATGCAATAAATCAAGATATCTAAATAAATAGAGAGACATACTTTGTTGCTGGATTGAAAGACTCGGTATAGTAAAGACGTCAGTTATCTCCAAATTGACATGTAGGTTTAACTGATAGCAATTCCTATTAAAATATCAGCTAGATTTTTTTGTAGATGTAGAAAAGATTATTCTAAAATTTAGATGAAAGCCAAAGGAATTTGAATCACTACAACAATTTTAAAAAGAATACAATGGGAACAATCAGTCTACCCAATTTCAAGACTTATTATACAGCTATGGTAATCAAGACTGTGTGGTATTGGTAGAGGGATAGACACGTAGATCGATGGAACAGAATAGAGAACCCAGAAACAAACCCACACAAATATTCTCATGTAATTTTTGACAAAGGTGCAAAAGCAATTCAATGGAGGAAAGATAACCTTTTCAACAAATGGTGCTGGAGCAAGAAGACACCCATAGACAAAAAAAGAACCTTTAACTAAGGTCTCACACCTTATATAAAATTGATTCAAGATGGATTAAGGACTTAAATGTAAAATTATAAAATTTTTAGAAAAAAACATACGAGAAAATCTCTGTGATCTAAGACTAGGTGAAAATATTCTTAGACTTGACATCAAAAGCATGATTCATAAATGGAAAAATGGACAAATAGGACTTCATGAAAATCAAAAACTTATGCTCTGTGAAAGACCTAGCTAAGGGGATGAAAAGACAAGCTACAGACTTGGAGAAAATATTTGTAAACTACATTTCTGACAAAGGGCTAGTATCTAGAATATAAAAAGAAATCTCAAAACTCAACAGTAAATAAAACAAATCACCAACAAACAATTTAATTAGAAAGATGCTCAATATCATTAGCCATTATGGAAATTTAAAAACCACAATGAGGTATTACTACACACCTCTCAGAATGGCTAAAATTAAAAAAAAAAATAGTGATAACATCAAGTGCTGGTGAAGATACAGAGAAACTGAATCACTCAAATGTTGTTGATGAGAATATAAAATGGCACTACTGCTCTGAAAAACAGTTACCAGTTTCTTAAAAATGTAAACATGCAACTACCATATGATCCAACAATTGTGCTCCTGGGCATTTGTTGCAGACAAATGAAAATTTATGTTCAGACAAAAATCTGTACACAAATGTTAATAGCTGCTTTATTCATAAAAGCCAAAAAATTGGAAACAATCCAGATGTCCTTAAAGGGGTGAATGGTTATATAAACCAGTGGTACACCCATATCATGGAATACTCACAGCAACAAAAAGGAACAAACTATTGATGCATGTAACAATCTAGATGACTCTCCAGATAGTTATGCTGAGTGAACAAAGACAATGCTAAAAGCTTACCTACTGTGTGATTTCATTTCTATAACGTTTGTCATTTGTGAAATGACAAAATTATAGACATGAAGAACAGATTAGGGGTGACCAGAGGTTAAGAAGGAGATGGTAGCAGGGAGAAGTGGGTATGGGTATAAAAGAGCAACGTAAGGGATCCTTGGGTGCTGGAACTGTTATGTATCTTGATTGTATCAATGTCAATATCCTGGTTGTGATATTGTACTCAAGTTTTGCGAGATGCTACCTCAATAAGATGATTTGACACAGTGGCTAAAACAACGGGCTCAAGCATAACAACAATTGTGAGGATGGTGCAGGACTGGGCAGTGTTTTGTTCTACTGTACATAGGGTCGCTATGAGTCGGAACCGACTTGACAGCACCAACAACAACAACAAATCTCTGTGGGAAACTGGATAAAGGGTACTTAGGATCTCTTTGTATCATTTCTTACAACTGCACATGACTCTACCAAACAAAACAAACAAACAAAAAAAAACAAAAAAACAAACCTATCGTTGCGAGTCAATTCCAGCTCATGGTGACATTATAGGACAGAGTAGAACTGCCCCATAGGATTTCCAAGGAGTGACTGGTGTATTAGAACTGCTGACCTTTTGGTTAGCAGCTGTAGCTCTTAACCACAGCACCACCAGGGCTCAATTATCTAAAAATAAAAAGTTTAATTAAAAAAAAAAAAAAGCCTTTAGACAGGGCACGTGGTCTTCAGTTCACCAGTCTCCACTATTTTCAACAGGGGCTGATTATTCAACAGGCAAGGTAAGCATGGTGCTTACCTTACTTACCAGATCATCTGTAGTGAACAATTTCACATTTTTTCACCACATCAAAGATTCTGCTTCTAGGTATGGCTGGCATCGGTCTCTCTCCCAACCCCACAGCACCTTTCTACAGAATCAAAGCTTCTTTTCAAATTTACAATCCTTGACGGGGATGGATTACCCAGTAAGCAAGGTAAGCACGGGCTTACTTGTGCTTATATACTAATCTGTAGTCAACAATTTCACATGTTGTTCACTTCGGATTAGTAAGTGAACACAAGTAAGCCCGTGCTTACTTGCTTACTGGGTAATCCGCCCTTGATTTTCAATAGTTTTCCATCTAGTTTACTTTTCACATTTTTTGTTATCCATCTGGCACCTAAAGGCATGAGAGTGAGAGAAAGAAAACAGAAGCTGAGAGCTTCCTGTTAAAATTCTAAGGCATCCAAACTGACAAAATACAGAGAAATGTCACGTGGGGCTCCTCTATTGGGGAAAGAAGAATTCTTTTTGGAAAATTCAGTCAGCTTTAGCATTTTGTAAATACTGCATCCTCATAATAGCTCAGAGACCCTAGTGGAGAATGGGACCATATTGATCTTTACATACTACGCTATAACAATCTCTGTGTGTCTCTCTCCTCCAGTAACTTGCCTGAGGACAGGGACAATGACTTGTTTATTTTATATACCCCTCTTTTTTTCCTTGTGGAGTCTGTGGCTGGTAAAAATGGTTAAAGGACTTGATGCTAACCAAAAGGTTGATAGTTCGAGTCCACCCAAAGGTACCTTGGAAGAAAGGCCTACTTCCGAAAAATCAGGCATTGACAACTCTGTGGAGCACAGTTCTACTCTGACACACATGGGGGCGCTATGAGTAGGGATCAACTCATGGCAACTGGTTTGGGTTTGGTTTCTTTCTTGAATTTAGCATAAAGACTTAATCCAGCATTTAACAAGGGGAAGAACAGATTTCCATGTTGATTAGTAACACCACATGATTACCATAAAACCAAAAAACCAAACCCGTTGCCATTGAGTCAATACCCACTCATAGTGACTCTATTGGACAGAACAGAACTACCCCATAGGGTTTCCAAGGAGTGCCGGGTGGAATCGAATTGCCAGCCTTTTGGTTAGCAGCCCAACTCTTAACCGCTATGTCACCAGGGTTTCCACATACTAACCACAAATGCCCCTAATCTGGTAACCGCCTTTCTAACCTTATTTTACACCATTTTCCTCCAAGTGCCTAATAATTTAGTCAGCCTACACTGCTCTAGGCTGCGTATACATGCTGGGGAGTTTTCTTGTCTCATTGCCTTGCCCCACACTGTTTCCATTCCTCTGTCTGGAATGCCCTCCTCCTCCATCCTCACAGGGCCAAATCCTATCAAGATTTCCACGTTTAATCTAAAAGACACCTCTTCCATGCTGCAAATACAATTTCCCCCTTGTGAATTTCCTTTGCATCTTGTTACTTTCAACCTTGTAGGAGAGTTTTCTGAGGATTCTCTCCTGAGCTACTAGAAGCAACTTGGGGCAGATCTGTCCTGATCCATCTACATCTTCCCACAGCAACTGGTACAGGGTGTTGCCTACAGCAAAACCTAAAACCCAAATCTATTCTCATGGAGTTGATTCCAACTTATGGAGACCCGATGTGTTACAGAGTAGAACCGAGTTCCATAGGGGTTTTTGACTGTAATCTTTACAGAAGCAAGTCGTCAGGCCTTTCTTCCATGGCAACGCTGGATGGGCTTGAACCACCAACCTTTCACTTAATAGTTGAGTGCAAACTGTTTGTGCCACCCAGGGACCTCTAGATCCATAAATATGCATAGAAAGAGCAAAAACAAGTTAGAATGACCAGGCTAGTATAATGGGCTTAAAAAATAAAAATAAATAAAAATAAACATGTTGCTGTCAAGTCAATTCTGACTCATTGCAACCCTGTAGGACAGAGCAGAAATACCTCATAGGGTTTCCCAGGCTGTAAATCTTTATGGAAGCAGACTGCCACTTCTTTCTGCCTCAGAGAGGCTGGTGAGTTTGAACAGGTGACCTTTCAGTTAGCAGGCGAGCTCTTAACCACTGCACCACCAGGGCTCCTTGTAACAGGGCCTAGAGTAGCCAAATAAAAGTGATAGGAAGCTAGAAAGGAAACCTGAGCGTGGGTCAGAAGCAATCACAGACAATGTTAAAATGTTGCAAGGCTGTAATGCTGATTTTAAGTGGCATTGGTAGAGATTAGGCTGCTCACCACAGCCAGTTTCACTGTAAATCATGTAACAGATCTTGTAGAAATGCCAAGATAGTAGAAGCCTGCTTAAAATGCAGAGCTCCAAGAAACGCTCCACTTGAAACATTGTTTATTTTCTTCATTAGAAGCTAAAGAGAAGCAAGTACAAGGCAGAGGGTAGCAATTACCTAATATCTTTGCAAGAAAGAGATTTTTCAAAATGCGCTTTTCTCACTAATCCTTCAGGGGAAATGAGGTTTATTTATGGTGTCAGAAGAGAACAAGGCATTAATAGTAAAAGATTTTATATGACTTCATGTTTTGGGGAAAGTCATTTGTTTACAAATCCGACCCAATCAAACCCAAAGGTATTTAATATAGTCCAGATTTGAATGTCACCTGATTTTTCACCCACATTTCAAACTAAAGGAAGTAATTATGATAGAGCGTATACTTTGATGTAAGAAGATATAGATTATAAGTATTTCCTTACTATAGATGAAAATCTTAAGAGTCGGACCAGCCGATAGTCGAGGGAAAGAATGGAATAATTAAGCACATTTCTTTCCTTCTCCTTCCCAACTTTAACTAAATTGCATGGTAATGGAGATGTCTAAAGTTAGTTAAATGTTTTGTTTGATAATTCAGGATAACAGTCTTTTGGCCAAGAAGTAATTATGTAAATAAGACACACAGACCGAGCACAGTTACCTAATAATAATTATATTAGTTTTATTTTCTTCCGTTCGCTTCTTTTTGTTGTTGTTAGGTGACCTCGAATCAGTTTCGACTTATAGACACCCTATGTGACAAAGTAGAACTGCCCCTCAGGGACGGCACACAACAACAGGAACAGCAACAATCTTTACAGGAGCAGATCCCCAGGTCTTTCTCCCATGGAGCCAATGGGTGGGTTCGAATTGCCTACCTTTTGCTTAGCAGCTGAGAGCTTAATCACTGCATCACCAGGCCTCCTTTTCTATTTGCTTACCAATACTTAAAGAGGCTCTCCAGTCATTAAAAGTGGTATCTTATGTTTGGACAAAACTTTGTTTTTTTTTTCACACTATGTTTGCACAGTTTATTTTATCTGATCTTCCTTGTGATTCAAGCAGGTATTATAGTTTTTGTTTTACCAAAGAGCAAACTAAGGATCAAAACAAACAACCCCAAAACATATAACCATAGATTTTAGAAATGGAATACACCATATTAGGTCATATCTGTGAAAGCTTTACAGTATCTGCTTAATAATTTAGTGGATTCTGGAATCTTTTGGTCTAGCTGCTTGGATTTAAGCTATGTGGCATTACTCTCCCATTTGCAAATGAGGTGTCCGAAGTCCAGCAAGTTTAAGCATCTTGGCCAAGGTCAAATGGCTGGGAAGCTGGGGGTGGCAGTGCACACACTGTACAGTGGGGCAAGGGAGCTGCTCCCAGGTCTTCCTCCATCCACATTAATTAAGTTCTGGTTCCAGAACATCCAGACTCACTTGAGTACTGCAACTTCTACCTTGAATCTTATGAGTGAGAGGTGACATGAAAGGAAGAAAGTTGAACTTAAAGGCAGACAGTATGCTGGGATGACAGCTGCCTTTATGATTCCCGTCTGGGCCGCCTAAGCTGAAGCTTCAGTTCAGGCTCAGGGCATTCCCCGATAAGGAGACTGGGAATGGGGTCTCACTCTCTCAGTTTCTTCTCCTCGTTGGAGAAGGCTTCCTCCACCTTCTGAGCTCACAGTAACTTTCACCATCTCCATGACTACCCATAACTACTTAACTGTACAGAATTAATTTTGTAGCTAAGGGGGAAGCTGGTCACAGGAGGGCCATACTGTTTGCTCCTGAACAAAGGCACCTACCAGCACCGAAACAAGGGCACCTCATCCTATTCTGCTTCTTCTAGCTTCCATGCGGTCCAGCATGTACACTCCTGCAGTTTATCTGTATAAGCCCCAGGTCCAAGTTCTCCTTTGTTCTTTTGCCCATGGCAACGCATTGAGAGGCATGCATAGAAGTGACAAAATATCTCACCCTTGGAAAGGGGCCTTTGGGAGAACCTGGCTCTGTTTATTGTCGTCCTGATTACTGTAAGTAATAAAAGCCTGCGCCACACCAGTGAGTAATGGGATTACTCATTTGATCCAAAGAGCCCCGTACCGTTCCATCTGATTTATTTCATTCAGTACATTGCACAATGATAACTTCGGATGTCAGAAAAGTTGTGGAATGCCACGGCGAGAGGAATGCTATGAACAAAAACAGGTAGCAAGGCTTTATGTGAGATCTTGCTGCAGGTAAGCCACTGTAGAGCTCACTCATAAAACAGTTGACTCTAGTATTGATGAAACTGCACCTTCGCTGAGAATTCTGGCAGTGTTGATGAAGTTACCACAACTCACAGATGGTGGAAACCCATCACAGATTCTCCTAGAAACTAGCTGGCGTAACAAACTTAAAAACAAGGGTGAGGTAAAGAAGAGTGCATTCTCCTGGAACATTCGCAAGCAAAAGTTAACTTCCTTGTGAATAGAGCACCCAAGACAACAGGTTTCTTCAGTGGGTTTAAAAGCAGAATCATCTAGCTGTATTTGTGTGCAAATAATATACACCTTCTGTGTTAGCCAACCACACCCTCCACCCTTGAGGGCGCTATACCTGGTGGAGGGGGGAAGGTGCAGTTGGCAAACAAATGTAGAAGGCACATGTTATTTGCGTAAAAATAATATGGTACACGTGGAGTTTTCTTCCTACCTTTATAAATGTAGCAAGAATGTTTAAAGGAGATACTTTATACTTTGAACTAGGTAAGCACTCAGAGTTTCCAGTCTGTTGGCCTGTCCTATAGGTTCCAGACTTACCAATCTCAACAACTGTGTAAACCAATTCCTTGAAATACACACACACGTATACAAAGAGAGGAAGAGAGAGAGACACATTTCAAGGACTTGGCTTAAAAAAATCTGGTTTTTCCGCCGTTATAAACAGTAAACATCCTTATACTGATATCCTTACATATTGGTGCTTTTCTTTTTTTTAATTTTATTTTTGGTGAAAATATATATATCAAAACATGCTCCCATTCAACAATTTCTACACGTATTGTTCAGTGACATCGGTTACATACTTCACATTGTGTCAACATTCTGGTGATTTCTGCTCTAATTGTTTCACTTCAGTAATTTAGACTCTCTGCCCTCTAAATGGAGCACTGCTGATGCGGTGTTAAGAAACTGGCTGCTAACCGAAAGGTCAGCAATTTGTCACCAGCTGCTCCTTGGAAACCCTATGGGGCTTTTCTGCTCTGTCCTATAGGGTCACTATGAGTTGGAATTGACTCAGTGACAACGGATTTAGTTTTTTTCCCCCCGCCTAAACTTCTCATCTATACTTTCGAGTTACTGTCCCTTTGGTCATATATATATACATATATACATGTATATGTGTATATATATATATATATATTTAAAGTGCTATATATATGTAGTCCAGTTGCTTCTCTGATTCTTTGGTTTCCTTCTTCCTCTATTGCTCCAGGTGAATAGAAACCAATTGTTGTATCTTGGATGGCCACTTGCTGGGGGTTTTCTTTTTGTTGGATAAAGTCCTAGGTGGAGTAGCTAGTTCTAAGAGTTCATTCATTATTTTAATTTTAATTGATTCTGGCAGATTACTTTCCATAAAGGCTGTGGCATTATATGAGTATGCACAGGTCTACACACTCTCTCAGTCTAGAAGTTGTGTTTTTTTAGTTTTTTGCCGGTCTTATATACTCACTGCTGAAGAGTCAATTCCAACTCATAGCGACCCTGTAGTACAGAGTAGAACCGCCCCATAGGGTTTCCAGGGCTGTAAATCTTTGTGGAAGTAGACTGCCACATCTTTCTCCCACAGAGCGGCTGGTGGGTTGGAACTGCTAACCTTTCGGTTAGCAGCCAAGTGCTTTAACCACTGCGCCACCAAGGCTCCTTGCCATTCTTCTACCAAAAGCAAACCACACCCGTTGCTGTTGATTCTGACTCATAGCAACCGTATAGGACAGAGTAGAACTGCCCCATAGGCTACTTGCCAATCTCCTAGGTGAGAAAAAAACAAATAGTCCTTACTTTTTGTATTTGACTGGCTACTAGAGCTCAGGAATCCTCATACAGGCATATTTGTCTTCTCACCAATTTATGGGCACTCTGTATACTAGGGATATTAACCCTTTATCATATGCAGTGTATATATTGTCTCTCACTTTATCATTTGCATTTTGGGTTTGTTTTTGACATGACCAAAGGGTTATAAGCAGGGGAGTAATCAGATCATATTTGCATTTCTGAAAGCTCATTCTGTAAGCACCGTGGAAGATTGATTGGAAGGAACAAGATTGGCATCAGGGCAACTATTAGTAGTGTGGAGGCTATTGTACTAATCCAGGGAATGAATGGTAAGGAATTGAATTAACTCAGTGGTAGTGGGAAAGGAGAGGAAAAAAATAGATTTGAGATGATAAGGAAACAAAATCTATATGATGTGGTGGCTAATTGGATGGGGACGCAAGGGAAATTGAGGTTGACTTTCAGGTTTCTGACATAGGTGAATGGGAGGGTATTGGTGGCATTTACTGAGAAGACACGGGTATATGTGTGACAGGGGAGGTTTCAAGTTTGGATTCAGATAGGAGTTTGGGGTGTCTAAGAGACATCAAAAGGAGCCCCGGTGGCACAGTAGTTAAAGCGATCAACTGCTAACCAAAAGTTGGCGATTTGAAACCACCAGTGGCTACAAGGGAGAAAGATGGGGCAGTCTGCTTCAGTACAGATTTACAGCTTGGAAAACCTATGGGGTCACTATTACTCAAAACTGACTCGACGACAGTTGGTTTGGTTTTTGGGTAAGGGACATCAAAGTGGAGACATTCAGTAAGCTGTTGTGTCTTTGGGTCTAGCACACAGGAAAAAAGTCCAGGCTGAGGCGAGGGTGACAAGAATCAGCAGCACACAGACGGTGACTGCAGACATGGGAGTGAATGAAGCTGCTCTGGGGAAATGGGGACCCTGAGGGACACAGAGGTCTGAAGAGGGAGCCCATGGAGCACCCACATTTAAAGGGTCCATGGAGAAAATTTGCTGGTAAGGAAGGCTTCCTCTTGCCCAGAGACCCCAATAGCCAGCCTGCATGCACCAGGGGTAAAGGTGAGCTCAGAGGGACCACTACTTGCCTTGATGATAGGACCACTGGCGTGGGGTCTCTCCAGTCTGAGGAGAGGGCCGCAATGGGAATCACACCCCCTTCTCCTGCAGACAATGTTCTCCTTCTCCTCTACCCCCAACCCAGGCCAGGCAGGAGCCAGGGGTCCTTATCAGTTCTTCTCCCACTGAAGGGTATAGGGCTGCCATCCTGCTGTGGCCAATCTTTGCCTCTCCTTGGCTTCCAGCCAGGAAGCAAACACGCTCACCACCACCAATGTCCTCCACTTTCCCCAGAAGTCCCAGGTTTCTCTCCCACAGCCATCACAGAGCTTAATTCACCATCTCAGAGAAAAGTGGTGGAATCCTTCACTAGCTCACTTCAGCTTTAAGGAAGCGAAATGAATTCCCCTTAATGAAGTTCCAGTGAATGAGCTCACCCTGCATTTGGTTTTTGATTAATAAGACCACTCTGTGAGATCTAGCCTGTCCTCCAAATATCAGAAAACTGTCTCCTGCCCACATGGAAATGTTTGTTGTGTAAACTAGATAGATGTGCAGCAATTAAAAAAATGACTTATACCTAATTTCTGTCCCATGGGATTAAAAGAGTTCCAGGTAGCCCAGATAGAGAAAACTTCAGTATTTGTCTCAATTGACAGTGACATGGATTTACAGAAGGATTTACGAATGCAGACATGATCTAAGAAGCCAACGTTTGCGGAAGAACAACCCACACTATGTAAAACACCTGGTCTTTTAAACAGGAATCTGATACTTTCTCATTTATCCAAATATGACTTGGAGATTAACTCATAGTTCTGGCTTAGTGGCTGTCTCTTCACTTGAATGCAATCTAAGTTTGGCACAAACCTAGGGCCATCCATAGTTTAAAACTACCATGGCAAGTGAGTCAGAGTCATTGAATGTTAAGGTCAGAAGGGACTTTAGAGACCATCTAGGCCCACCCCCAGTTTTTCAGATGAGGAAATTGAGGGGTAAAAATTGCCCATGACCACACGGCTAGATAGTGACCTAACTGGATTTAGCCTGGGTTTCCTCCATCTCCAGTCCTGTGGACTTAGTGCACCACCACTCGGTAGTCAGGAAAGAGTGCCTTGTCACTCACTCCTCCTATCTCCACCCACTCCTTTCTCACCTCCAATGCCTCCAAATAAACATGCAATGTTAGTAAAACCACTGCTCTTGCTAATCAAACTCAGCCTTGGACGAGTCCTTTGGCTTCCTCTCCAAGCAGATAGCCGCTTGTAAGTTCATGCTACATAGAAATTTTGGAGCCTCCACTGACTTTGGCCATGTGCGTTTGGATGATGAATCTGGCAGCAACATGAAGGGTAAATAAGGAGTGAAGTGAAGTATAAAGAAAGTTAGGAAGCTATTATAATAGACCAGACATTAGATAATAAAAAGAGTGATCAGCCCACAGGGGCTGTCCAAGGTTCACTTTTGCTTTTCCTCAACAGTTTTTTTTTTTTTCCACGCCTGGCTCTGGTGACAAATGCAGCATGTTTGATGCCCATAGGGGGTGGATTTTTTAAATGCTTTCTTCCTCTATACTGAACTGAATAATGAGCTGAATAATAATAATGGCCAGAGAAGAAACAGTGTAAATTTTTTATTTTATTGATGTTTATACAGTATATATATTCAGAAGGAGCCCTGGTGGCGCAATGGTTAACTGCTCAGCTGCTAACCCAAAGGTTGGCGGTTCTAATCCACCAGCCACTTCGTGTTGTTGTTGTTAGGTGCTGTCAAGTTGGTTCCAACTCAGAGCGACCCTATGTACAACGGGACGAAACACTGCCCAGTCCTGCTCCATCCTCACAGTCGTTATGTTGGAGCCTATTACTGCAGCCACTGTGTAGACATTATAGCCTAGGAAACCCTATGGCGCAGTTCTATTCTGTCACATAGTGTCACTACGAGTTGGAATAGACTTGACGGCACACAACAACATATATAATCACGTAAGTAAAGAGATTTTGAAAAATGAAAATTATAGTACACAAATGAAGCAAGTAATGGATTCATACTTTTAAATTACATTAATGAATTTTGTGGAAAAAGGGAAGCATCCATTTACATATTTTGGTCTGAAACTATAAGGAATAATATTTCAGTTTCTGTTTTTGAGTTTTCTATAAATTCGTTAATGACTGTCAAAATTTATCTTTTTTTCATGTTTAATATTCATGTTTAATAGGATAGCCAAATTCATCAACCTATCTTTACTCATAGTTGATGAAAGAAATTTTTTGTTAATTTTAATTTCAAAACATTTCTTTCATGTGAAGGAACAGATATGCAAATAAGGAAAGCCTTGCACATAAGGATAAGTTTGGTAGAGATTCATCAATTCCCCAATCACAATGAATTCCAGAAATTGCAATCCTTTTTTTCCACAGGAACCTTTCTAGTGGCTTTGAAATATCTCTCAGTAGATATATTTCAACTAAAATATCTTCATTTGAAAATTTATCATAACTTTCTATTATTTCTGATAAAAATTTCCAAAGTTTTAATTATTGTGCAAAAATCAGAAAATAAATGGCTGAATGACAGAGAACATTGACATTGTTTGAGCCACAGCTTTATAATGAGTGTCTGGTTCTTGGTGAAAATAATTGAGGGGTTCAGATACTGTCCTCTAACAGTTTCTGGCAATGTAAGACCAACTTTTTAATCATTTCTCCTGGATTCTTCAAAATTTGATTATTTTTTCTAGGTAAATGTCAATTTCCTTACATTTTATTGTTGCCTGGTTCATGGTCTTCTTGTGTAAGGATCCCTGGTAGCGCAACGGTCAAGCGCTTGGCTGCTAACTGAAACGTTGGCAGTTTGAAGTCACTCAGTAGCTCCTTGGGAGAAAGACCTGGCAACCTGCTTCTATAAAGGTTTTTGTTGTTGTGTGTGGTCAAGTTGATTCCAACTCATACTGATCCTATATGACAGACTAGAACTGCCTCACAGGGCTTCCAAGTCTATAATCTTTATGGAATCAGATCACCAGGTCTTTTACTCTGCGGAGCTACTGGTGGGTTCGAACCGAAGACCTTTCAATTAGCAGCCCATTGCTTAACCATTGTGCCACCAGGGCTCCTTCTGTGAAGATTATAGTCTAGGAAGCCCTATGAGGCAGTTCTACTCTGTCACATGAGGTCACTATGAGCTAAATATTGACTGGACGGCACCTAACAACAATACAATTTCTGTGATCTGATCTAAAAGGAACAGTTTTAAAGCTTGCTACTTCACTACATTGTTTAAGGCTGATTCTTGTTGTTTGCAAATACTTTTGTGGCCAACTAACCTCATATAAAGCTTCTCACTAGAAAAAAAGTTAACTAAGAAGAGAAAAAATTTCATTGAGGAGAAAATAAAATTTGAGCTGATCCTTTTGTGGCATATTTTCTTTTGAATTGCACAGTACTTCAAAGGTTGAGATTAGCTTTTCAAAAATTGTCATTACTGTGGGCATGGCTTCATAACAAGTCCTTCATCTTGCCTGGGAAAGCTTTTTTACCTTTATACCTGCATTCTGCAGCATTTTCCAACAATGAGATAATATTGAAGTGAATGAATAGTTTTTTCCTCAAAGTTCCAAAAAAAAGTGAAAACTTTAAGTGGTCACATAGAATGTGTCCAGGCATGGAGCGGTAACTTGAAATTTACCTCCAAAATTGGATGGTGCCGAGAGACTAAAGAAAGAAATGGGCAACTCCAGTGTGGCTGCGAAGGAGTCTTTTTAAGGGAGATTTACATATCTACACTACCCATACAGTTACCACCTCAGGAACATTGTTGCTGTCGTTAGGTGCTGTCAAGTTGGTTGCAGCTCATAGCAACACTGTGTGACAGAGTAGAACTGCCCCATAGGGTTTCCTAGGTTGTAATCTTTATGGGAGCAGATTGCCTGGTCTTTCTCCTGCAGAACTGCTGGGTGGGTTCAAATTGCCAACTTTTCAGTGAGCAGCTGAGCACATAATTGTTGCAACACTAGCGTTCCTTTCAGGATCATTAAACCCCATTTAAATAGAAACTATAAAGCTTTCTGTCTTAGTCATCCAGTGCTCCTGTAACAGAAATACCACAGGTGGACAGCTTTAACAAATAAAAGTTTATTCTCTCACAGTCTACTAGGCTAGAAGTCCAAATTCAGGGTGTCAGTTCCAGGGGAAGGCTTTCTCTGTCGGCTTTGGGGCAGTTCCTTGTTATCAATCTTCCCTTGGTCTAGGAGCGTCTCTGCGCAGGAACCTTGGGTCCAAAGGGTGTGCTCTGCTCCTGGTGCTGCTTTCTTGGTGGTGTGAGGTTCCCCATCTCTCTGCTCGCTTCTCTCTTTTATATCTGAAAAGAGAGTGCCTCAAAACAAAATCCAATCTTGTAGATTGAGTCCTCCCTCATTAACATAAATGCTACCTATCCCACGTCATTAGCGTCATAGAGGTAGGATTTACAACACATAGGAAAATCACATCAGATGACGAAATGGTGGACAATCATACATTACTGGGAATCATGGCCTAGACAAATTGATACACATATTTTTGGGGGACACAGTTCAATCCATGACACTTTCCACTGGCTTCATGACTACTGCTTTCCCCACATCTCCCAGTGCCTTCCTCCATGTCTCCCAATGCCTTCCTGCATGTCTCCCAGTGTCTCCACCGGTCTCTCAGTGCCTTCCTACATCTTCCATGGTCTTCCCCTTTACGAGTGACCCTTTTCCCCTTTCTCAGATGATCATTTCAAACTTTATTCATCTTCCCTTCAACTAAAAACTCATCAACATGATGACAGAAATGACTGATAAGCTTCTTGTGTTACTATTTTAGTTATTATATTTTAGTATGAGACAACATGTGGAAGGAAGGGAATAAACTAATGGTGGAATTTCAGGAATCAATAACAAACCTTGGGGAGATATTTTGGGAGGGACAGCATTACTAGCATGTTCAGAATGCACAGCTTGGATATCTACTTCCCAGACCACAACCCTGACCGAAGGTGTCCTGCACAGCAGCTCTTAATTTGGCCCTCATGCTATTCCTTTGCACGTATTGATTTTATTACTGGAGGGCAGGATTCTCTTCCTAGACAAGTTTATGAGATGTCACTTCCCATTACAACGATTACAAAAAATTTAACAAGTCTAATTTCCTTACCTGTTTTATTCCATTTTGGCCTCAAACCTAATTTGTCAAATTTGGAAATACTACTAGATTATTACCCTAAATGAAAATCTGACTCAAAATCTGATCTTCTCTTTCCTATCTGTTCTAGATATTCAGATCTATTTGTACCTGAACACATCTGACACAATAGGAAATGAATTCTTTTACAAGTCCAATGACTCTCCAAGTCCTCTTATTATCAACAAAAATGAATATTTTGGCAAATATACATTAATTTTTATACTGTAGAGTCATTCTGCAGACTCCATTTCAGTGAAGGAAGCTGTTTTTTGGAAATGCGTTTCTTCCAGAAGTTTGCATAACATCACCTTGTTCTAGTAATGTTGCCAAGACAAATTATAAAAATGAGGCCATAATTTGTACACAAATTTTGGGGAACCAATATTTTAAAAAGGTTTTTGATTTATTTTAAAAAAAAGAAAAAGAATCTCAGTTTCATGATTGGCATGAATATATACTCTGGTGGAGTACTTAAGGGAATTAAAAAGAAATCTATTAAAAGGTACTCCTTGCTTATTTTAAAAAAATAATAAATTTGTGACCAAATTCCGTAATTTATTTACAGTAAAAGTATACTTTTTTTTTTTAAGACCAAATCATATTTACCTTATACAGTTTGATCTTAGAAAAACTAATGACTCTGGCCCAAAAAAAAAAAAAAAAAAAATACTGTTTGCCAAAACCAAAATCAGTAGTAGGTGGAGATTCAAAGTACGTATTTTTCTCCTTCATGACATTCTAAGACCTATTTATTTTTAAATATGAATTAGATTTTTGTTCAAGATTACAACTCCTAGATATTGAGTTGCAAAAGTGAAAAGAGCAAACATTCCCATTTAATTTATGAACAATGGAAGTTTCAAACCTAGCAGTGATCATCACCATGTTGCGTTGTGGCTTGAAGAGATCCTCAGATTTTCAGAAAAACAACCAAATGTCTACACTTTACTGTTGGATCTCCACCTTGTTATCAACACATCCAGCTACAGATTTTTAGCGAGTACACAGGTCCATCCAGAAACCAGGGGGCGATGAAGACTCATATTTTTCAAAACAATGTTGACGCAAACCTTTTGGTTAATACTATCATTTTTTTAAATTCTACTCTAGGTGAAGGTTTACAGAACAAACAAATAGTTTCTCATTAAACAGTCAGTACACATATTGTTTTATGACATTGGTTAACTACTCCATGACATGTCAACACTCTCCCTTCTCGACCTTTTTTTTTTTTTTGGTGAAAATATACAAAGCCAAAGATACACCATTTCCAAAATTTCTACATGTACAATTAGTGACATCGATTACGTTCTTCCAGTTGTGCTGCTATTCTCACTTTAGATGAAGTTTTACAGAACAAAATAGTTTCTCATTAAACAGTTAGTACACATATTGCCCTACGACAATGGTTAACAACCCCATGACATGTCAACACTGAACTTACTCAACCTTGAGTTCCTTATCATCAGCTTTCCTGTCCCCTTCCGCCTTCTGGTCCTTGTGCCAAGACTGCTGTGCCTCATTAGTCCCATTTTGTTTTATGGGGCTGTCCAATTGCCGGCTGAACGGTGAACCTCAGAAGTAACTTCTTACCACTGAGCTAAAAGGGTGCCCAGGGGCCATACTCTTAGGGTTTCTCCAGTCTCTGTCAAGCCAGTAAATCTGGTCTTTTTTTGTGTGTTAGAATTTTGTTCTATAGCCTTCTCCAGCTTTGCCCAGAGCCCTCTGTTGTGATCCTGGTCAGAGCAGTCAGTGGTGGTAGCCAGGCACCATCAATACTATCATTTTTAATGGAATAATTAAACTACCTTATTAAATTAGGCTCCTAATTTCTTGCCTGACTAACAGTTCTCCGAAATATACATATATAGCCACCTTCGTGTCAACAGAATTTTGAATTTACATTCACTGTCCCATGTTTCACAGAACTTGTGTTTAGTACATAGGTTACCTATAACTCTCATGTTGGTGACAGTTAGATTTTCCTACCATAATTTATTCTTTTTTTTTTTTTAAGACCATGGTGTCAAAAGTCAAAAGCTTAGTGCGAAACCCACAAAAATACATTTGTTCAGGTGGGCCGGCATGGAACCTTTTCTGCTTCCCTTGGATTCATCTGAACCTTGGTGAGCTTAAGGTGAGAATGAGACACATCAATTCAACATAGAGTTGGGGTGTGCTGAAGGTTGCACAGCTCTAATTAAAAAAAGCCACTGTGCTTTTATGGCAGGATTCTGGAGGGCTGCACTGATTTCCTGATGAACGTTGACAGGCCTATTAAAACTGTGAAATAACATCACTTGAATATGGCATTGAATGAAAGAAGTAGCTTTGTCATGCTGCTCTTGGGTGTTATTAGCTGATTAAATTGTAGTCACAGGGAAACTCATCTTTGAGCCATGCATTACTTTTCTCAGTTCTTTTTTTTTTTTTTTTACAATGATTTCACAAGATTGGTAGCTAGCTTTCCCTACTGCTGTCTTTAAACTTTATCCACGACACAAGAATGAACCAGTGTCCCTGAGCCCTTCAGTTGCCCCAAGACACCTGGTATGCTACACAAAATCAGTCTTTTTTTTGAGCTCTATCTTTGACTTGTGTGTGTGTATATTTCTGTATAGACAGACTTGACTTAGGCCAAATCCGCTCCAACTTTTATCACATTCTTTATTTCTGAGTGTGTCATTAACCCCTTCATGTCTCAGTTTTCATTAGTTATATAATGGAGTTAGAGATAATATAAAGTGGTTAAGAGGTTGGCTGCTAACCCAAAGGTCGGCAGTTGGAATTCACTAGCAGCTCCTTGGAAACCCTGTGGGGCAGTTCTACTCTGTCCTGTAGGGTTGCTCTGAGTCAGGATTGACTCAAAGGCAACAGGTTTGCTTTTTTTGGTTTAAGCTGCATTTCCTGCTTATGAAAAGTTAGTTCAATATTAGAAAATCACCACATTAACAGATTAAAGAGGAAAATCATAGTTCATCTTAATAGATGTCAAAGCACTATTAAGACCCCACATCCATTAATTAACCTGATGTCAAGAATTACAATAAAACTATAGTTAATTACAGCAGCAGGTTTTTGGCAAAGGTATAGAGAACTAGACTGGTGGAAAAGAATAGAGAATAGAACCGAACTCACACCTCTCTGGCAGCTTAAATCTTACAGAGTTGGCCTTGCACACTAATGGTGCTGGGATAACTGGTTATCTATAGGAAAAATATTATTGGATCCCTACCTCACATGTCTGTCAGTTTGTCATACTCTGGTGGTTTGTGTGTTGCTATGATGCTGGAAGCTATGTCACCGGTATTTCAAATACCAGCAGGGTCACCCAAGGTGGACAGATTTCAGTGGAGCTTCCAGGAAGGATCTGGTGATCTACTTCTGAAAAAATTGGCCAGCGAAAACCTTATGAATAGCAGCGGAACATTGTCTGATATAGTGCCGGAAGATGAGCCCCTCAGGTTGGAAGGCACTCAAAATATGACTAAGGAAGAGCTGCCTCCTCAAAGTAGAGTTGATCTTAATGACGTGGATGGAGTAAAGCTTTTGGGACCTTCATTTGCTGATGTGGCATGACTTAAAATGAGAAGAAACAGCTGCAAATATCCATTAATAATTAGAATGTAGAATGTACAAAATATGAATCTAGGAAAAATGAAAGTCATCAAAAATGAAATGGAACACATAAACATCGATATCGTAGGCATTAGTGAGCTGAAATGGACTGGTATTGGCCATTTTGAATTAGAAAATCACATAGTTTGCTATTCCAGGAATGTCAAATTCAAGAGAAATGGTGTAAATTCAAATTTACGCACCAACCACTAATGCCAGAGGTGAAAACATTGAAGATTTTTACCAATTTATGCAGTCTGAAATTGATCAGACATGCAATCAAAATACATTGATAATTACTGATGATTTGAATGGGAAAGTTGGAAACAAAGAAGGATCTGTAGTTGGAAAATATGGCCTTCATGTTAGAAACAACATTGGAGATTGCGTGATAGAACTTGGCAAGACCATCCACTTATTCATTGCAAATACCTTGTTTCAGCACAACATAAATGGTGACTCTACATGTGGACTTCACCAGATGGAAAACACAGGAATGAAATAAACTACATCTGTGGAAAGAGACAATGGAAATGCTCAATATCATCAGTCAGAACAAGACCAGAGGCTGACCGCAAAATAGAACATCAGTTGCTCATATGCAAGTTCAAGTTGAAGGTGAAGAAAATCAGAGTAAGTGCACAAGAGCCAAAATACGACCTTGAGTATACCCACCTGATTTTGGAGACCATCCCAAGAGAAGATTTGACACATTAACACTAATGACCAAAGACCAGATGAATTGTGGGGTGACATCAAGCATATCATACACGAAGAAAGCCAAAAAGTCATTAAAAAGACAGGAAAGAAAGGAAAGACCAAAATGAATGTCAGAAGAGACTCTGAAACTTGCTCTTGAACATAGAGTAGCTAAAGCGAATGGAAGAAATGATGAAGTAAAAGAACTGAACAGAAGATTTCAAAGGGTGACTTGAGAAGACAAAGTAAAGTATTTGTCATGGTTTGAATTATGTCCCCCCAAAAATGTGTGTATCAGTTTGGCTGGGCCATGATTCCTGGTACTGTGTGATTTCCCTATGTGTTGTAAATCCTGCATCTATGATGTTAATGCGGGAGGATGGGTGGCAGTTGTGTTAGTAAGGCAAGACAGGATCTACAAGACTGGACTGTGTCCTGAGGCAATCTCTTGAGATATAAAAGACAGAAGTGAGCAGTGAGACAGGGGGACCTCATACCATCAAGAAAGCAGTGCCAGGAGCAGAGCGCATCCTTTGGACAGGGGTCCCTGCACTGAGACGCTCCTAGTCCGGAGGAACACTGATGAGAAGGCCGACAGACAGAGAAAGACTTCCCCTGGGGCTGACACCCTGAATTTGGACTTTTAGCCTACTTCGACTATGAGGAAATAAACTTCTCTTCGTTAAAACCATCCACTTGTGGTATTTCTGTTATGGCAGCACTAGATAACTAAGACAGTATTTTAATGAAATGTAAAGACATGCAGATAGAAAACCGAAAGGGAAAAACATGCCCAGCGTAACTCAAGCTGAAAGAACTGAAAAAAAATTCAAGCCTTGAGTTGTAATATTGAAGGATTCTATGGACAAAATATTGAACAATACAGGAATCATCAAAAGAAGATGGAAGGAATACACAGAATCACTGTACCAAAAACAATTAGTTGACATTCAACCATTTCAGGAGGTAGCATATGATCAAGAATAGATGGTATTGAAGAAAGAAGTCTAAGCTGCATGGAAGGCATTGGTAAAAAACCATGCTCTAGGAATTGATAAAATACCAATTCAGATGTTTCAACAAACAGATGCTGCACTGGAGGTGCTCACTCATGTAGGCCAAGAAATTTGGAAGACAGCTACCTGGCCAGCTGACTGGAAGAGACCCATTTTTGTGCCCACTCCAAAGAAGGGTGATCTAGTAGAATGGGGAAATTATTGAAAAATATCATTAATTTCACATACAAGTAAAATTTTGCTGAAGATAATTAAAAAATGATTGCAGCAGTACATAGACAGGGAATTGCCAGAAATTCAAGTTAGATTCAGAAGAGGACGTGGAATGAGAGAGATCATTGCTGATGTCAAATGGATCTTGGCTGAAAGCACAGAACACCAGAAAGATGTTTACTTGTGTTTTTTGACTATGCAAAGGCATTTGACTGTGTGGATCATAACAAATTATGGATAACAGTGAGAAGAATAGGAATTCCAGAACACTTAATTGTGCTCATGTAGAACCTGTACATAGACCAAGAGGCAGTCATTTGAACAGAACAAGGGGATACTGTGTGGTTTAAAATCAGGAAAGATGTGCTTCAGGGTTGTATCCTTTCACCATGCTTATTCAATCTGTATGCTGAGCAAATAATCTGAAAAGCTGGACTATACGAAGAAGAAAGAGGTTTCAGGATTGGAGGAATACTCATTAACAACCTGTGACATGCAGATGACACAACCTTGCTTGCTGACAGTGAAGAGAGCTTGAAGCACTTACTGATGAAGATCAAAGACCACAGCCTTCAGTATGGATTACGCCTCAACATAAAGAAAACAAAAATCCTCACAACTGGACCGATAAGCAACATCATGATAAATGGAGAAAAGATTGAAGTTGTCAGGAATTTAATTATTTAATTTTACTTTCATCCACAGTCAATGCCAATGGAAGAAGCAGTCAAGAAATCAAACGACGTATTGCATTGGGCAAATCTGCTGCAAAAGACCTCTTTAAAGTGTTGAAAAGCAAAGATGTCACTTTGAGGACTAAGGTGCTACCCACCCAAGCCTTTGTATTTTCAATTGCCTCATATCCATACAAAAGCTGGACAATGAATTAGGAAGACCAAAGAAGAATTGATGCATTTGATTTATGGTGTTGGCAAAGAATATTAAATATACTATGGATTGCCAGAAGATGGAACAAGTCTGTCTTGGAAGAAATACAACCAGAGTGTTTCTTGGAAGCGAGGATGGCGAGACTTCATCTCATGCACTTTGCACATGTTACTACGAGGGACTAGTCCCTGGAGAAGGACATCGTGCTTGGTAAGTTAGAGGGTCAGTGAAAAGAATAAGACCCTCGAGATGGATTGACACAGTGGCTGCAACACTGGGCTCAAACATAGCAATGATTGTGAGGATAGCGCAGGACTGGTCAGTGTTTTGTTTTGGTGTACATGGTGTTGCTATGAGTGGAAACTGACTCAAGGGCGCCTAACAACAACAACAACCTCACATTATACACAAAATTCAATTCCAGGTAG
This sequence comes from Trichechus manatus latirostris, assembly GCF_000243295.1. NCBI lineage: Eukaryota > Metazoa > Chordata > Mammalia > Sirenia > Trichechidae > Trichechus > Trichechus manatus. The sequence goes on along the minus strand of NW_004443945.1, from coordinate 22,869,299 downwards.
GCTAAAGAAAGACAAAATTTGTGGTTAAAAAAAGCTTGGCTGCTAACCAAAATGTTGACAATTTTAATCCACCAGCCACTCCTTGGAAAACCTATGGGGCAATTCTACTCTGTCCTATGGGGTCGCTATAAGTCAGAATCGACTTGATGGCAACTTTTTTTTTTTAATTTTTTTTAGGAGCAAAGGTAGGCTAATATTATCTTTATAACTTCGGAAAAAGGAAGGATTTTTATTACTCAAAAAATATAAATCATAAAAGAAAACATTACTAAATTCGACCACATTGAATTTAAAAAATTTCGTTCATCCAAAGACATCACAAAGAGAAAGAAATGTCACAGCTTGGGGGAATATTTACAGCACATAAAATTGACAAAGATAAAATATCTAAAAAATATAAAGTACTCCAAAGAATTAATGAGAAAAATGGGTAAAAGTCATGGAATTTATTTCACAGTAGGCATGCATGAACATTTGACTTGTTTATGAATGATCCATCAGCAAGTGAAAGGATGTTCAATAGTGTTTAGGAAAATGTGGCTTAAACTGGAATGAGATACTATTTAATAGTCCCTGGGTGGCACAAATGGTTAAGCGCTTGACTACCAGCTGAAAGGTGGGTGGTTCTAACCCACCCAGAGGCACCTCAAAAGACAGGCCTGAAGATCTACTTCTGAAGGATCATAGCCTTGAAAACCCAATGGAGCAGTTTTACTCTGCACACATTGGGGTTACCATGAGTCGGAATCGATTCCATGCCAACTAACAAAAGACTGGCAAAAACTGAATGCGTAGTTTGTCAATACACAGGATCTGTGGCTCAGGCTGGTTTCATTTTGACTATTACATTTTTCTGGTGTGACTTACTTCTCCAGTGGGCTCAGATACAATCCCATTGTTGCTTTTAGGATGATATTCAAAAGATTTAGCAACTGGTACAGCATGGAACTAATCAGTTGGAATGGCCGTAGAGCTGGCATAGGGTCTTAGAGACCCCTGCTCTGCCAGTTATTGTACTTTTTAGTTGCTGGATCCTAGTGATGTCCTGGGAGTGCTGGGAGGAGGTGCTAGGATGGCCAGGATGGCAAGGGTGTGGCACTTGGGGATGTTGGGGGCAACAGCTATTTCCCAAATGGTATAAAAAGAATTTTAACATTTTAACAAAGAGCATGGCATGCCTGACTGGATTATCTGACTGCCATCTGGTTTCTTTCTTCTCACCTGGGCTGATTTGGGGTGAGGTGGTTTGCTCTTTCAGCCAGTTGTGATGGTGATTCATTATATTGACCCTGAGATTTAGCACTGGAAGGAACTCAGTACCTCCAAGAAACTTCCTGAACTTCAATTTTAGGCTTAGAGCTTCTCTTCTGTTTTGCGAGAACACCTTATAAATACCTCCATTTGCCAAGGAGCTCTGGTGGTACAGTGGTTAAGCGCTCGACTGCTAACTGAAAGGTCCACGGTTGGACCTCACTAGCCACTGTATGGAAGAAAGATGTGGCAATTTGCTTCCCTAAAGATTACAGCCTTGGAAGCCTATGGGGCAGTTCTACTCTGTCCTATAGAGTCACTATGAGTTGGAATTGACTCAACAGCAATGGGTATGGATATACAGCACTCGCCTTGCTCTAGAGGTTAAGATCATGGACTATACAGCAAGACTGGCTGGATTCAAGTATGACTCTGGGAAAATCACTTAATCTGTTTTCTCACCACAAAATTATCAGAAACCAACACCGAAAAACCAAAACCTGTTGCCGTTGAGTCAATTCCGACTCATGGCAGCCCCATGTGTTATAGAGTAGAACTGCTCCATAGGTTTTCTTGGCTGTAATATTTATGGAAGCAGTTCACCAGGCCTTTCTTCCTTAGAGCTGCTGGTGGGTTCGAACTGCCAGCCTCTAGGTTAACAGCTGATCACAAATTGTTTATGCCACCCAGAAATGTACTCTAATTCATGTATTAATTAATTAATTAAATTATTAATTCATGGTGCTTTGGGTACTGATACGAGTGGCATCAATCTAGCCTTGGATGCACCTTCATGAAGGAAGTGGTAATGCCAACCTAGACTGGGGCTCATGAAAGCAGGGATCATATCCCTCTCCATTACGGCCTTATATTCAGGGCCTAGCCCACTGCCCAACTCAATAAATGTTAGATGAAAGAATGAAGGAATGGGAATTAGGAGAAAAAGGAAGATAGTGGTGGAGTATTGCATTCCAGGCAGAATAAATAGCATGCTCAACATTTCAGTGATGAATCAGGGAAAACTGCAGACAGTTAAGTTCATTTAGAGAATAAAGTACAAGATGGGAAAGAGGAGAGATGAAGCTGGACCGTAAACACGAGCCAGATCATGATGGCCCTTGCATGTCATGCCAAGGAATTTTTGCCTTCCATGTGGGAGATCTAAGTTTGATTCCCAGCCAATGCACCATCTGTCAGTGGAGGTTTGCGTGTTGCTATGATGATAAACAGGTTTCAATGCAGCTTCCAGACTAGGGTGAACTAGGAGGAAAGGCCTGAAGATCTACTTGTGACAATTATCCAAGGCAAACCCTATGGATTCTAACAGTCTAATCTGCAACTGCTCATGAGGATAGTGTAAGACTGGGCAGCATTTTGTTCCATTGTACATGGGGTGGCCATGAGTTGGGGCCAACTGGATGGCAGTTAACAACAGCAAGGTCATTGAAAGCTTTTAAGCAGGGGAGTGATAGAACCATGTCTGCATTATAGGGAGATCAGTGTTCAGGTAGGAGAAATGGTTTTTAAGGGATGAAATTGGAAGCATGGAGATCAGCTAGGAGATGCTCAGTCATCCCTTGCTTCATCCATTTGGTTTTCAGTTACTATACTACCTGTATTGCCTTTGTGCACCTTGACTGTTTGCTATAGAGTAACATCACAGTGCTTTAAAAACCTTTCCCTTTCTCTCCCCACTTGGTGACTCTGTGTGCTTTATGTGAGCATTCCGTTATTTTCCTTCATTTTAAGACTACATAGTCACTTAACTTCCTGTAATTTACTCTTAGGTACTTTCCATTAATGTCAAACCCAGTGTCTTTTGTTCAGTGGATCACACATATTTTTCCAAATTTTGCTTCACTGAAGTTTAATGTCTTATATTTTCCATTTCTCGGACTCTCCTTGGCCTTAATGGGAAAAATGAACCATCACATTCAAAGACCCATTTGGCTGCCATGCAACTCTGTTGATTTATTATCAACAGGTAAACAGAAACTTTCTCTCTCTCTTTTTTTTGAAGCCATGCTTGAGATTTTTTTTTTTCTTTTTAAACAGTTCTCAGATAAAAATTGCTCCATATGCTTTTATGATCCTCTTTGGGGCTTTTACTTACTCTTATCTAATTTGGGTACCTCTAGTCCCAGCACGCAAACAAAAGCATCAAAGCTGAGCTGCAGCCTTCTCCCCTCCACACACCTGCTGCTCTCTAAGCTAACATCCTTTGCACTGCAACAGGGCCACCTTATTTGAGACACTCTCTGTGTGAAACCAGTGGATGTAGAAATAGCAGGTGACTCCATTTCAGCAGTTTTGGTGGCCAGAGAAGAATTATTGCTTCCTTCACTTTGTGGCTCTGGTAAGTGCCCAAGAGGTGTAGTCAAAAAATCAACACATTAGTAATCCAGCAGGACTGAGTGCAGCTGTTTAACATGGCCCGGCGCAAATGTCACATCCTCAGTGATGCCTTCCCTGACCCCTTACCTCTCCTAGTCCCAGCCTTACTGCACCCTTTGTGCTCCCATAACCCTTTGTTCAATCTACTATCATTGCATTTACCACCCACTGCTATTTTAACTCTTTGAAAATTGCTTTTGAGTGTATGGTAGAGGGGAAAGTGAATGGGTTTTAAAGGAGGACAAATCTAGATACCTATCCTACTCTGCTACTGTCAGGTTTAAGACTCTGAGTAAGTAAATACCCTCTCTGAGCCCCAGTTTTCTCATCTGAAGAGAAGCTGTGAGATTAAATAAAGGAAAACAGATAACATATACGGTGCAGAGCTTGGCCTCCAACAAGTGTCTAACAAATGGCAGCTTCCTTCCTTTTCCCTTTCTGCTTAGATGTCAATCTGTCTGCCTTTCCCACTAGACAGTGAACCCCTCTACAGAGACATCATGACTTATTAATCTTTCTAGCCCCCACCCCTAGCACGGTGCTCAACACCAGCGCTCAATACAAGTGTGCTGGATGTTCAATAAAAGGAATGCCTTGTTGAGCCCTGGAAAACGTGGCCGACTTATTGGCCAGCCTCCCCTGACAGTGCGTATGTACTTCTGTTTGGCTTGGTTGTGGGTGTTGGGGATACAGTGGGAAGCAAGACAGACAAAGTCCCTGACCTCAAGAAGCTTACATTTTAGTGTCCCTGTAAACTACTTTTCATTTATTCTTGCTTTTAGTATTTTGATTTTAATTTCTTTACCTTCAGTTCTTCTATTTCGAATTTCATGAACTGCATCTGGAGCACTCCATTTTTCTTTTATCCTAGACTTTGATTTGAGGGTAATGAAGGCAGGTAGGACAGCTTAATTAAGACCACATAGTCTTCAAAGTCAAGATGAGTAAATATTAACTCCTTGTTAGAATTTCTTCTCTTTGGAAAGCTGTGAACTATAAGTTAGAGGACTAGGTTTGCTTGGTAAAGCAAAAAATTGGGCAAGAACTCAGAGTCACTGGAGCCATTTGAGGAAGATTTTGATTAAAATCGATATGTTCCCTCAGGAATGGTCCTGCAATACCAATATGGACTCATGATCAAGACCTTTTGGCCTTCTCCCATGGAAAAGCACAAGTCTTTGGTCAAAGATAAAAGGTAGCTTGGCAGGTACTATACTGCTTCAAAGTCTTTTCAATGTCTGGATTAATCCCATGGCACCACACTGAGCTTCAAGCCAAAGCTTTCACATGAACCATCCCCTGGTATACTGCATGTGTTGTGATCAAGATAAGCTGTTGACATTCTCCTTGTAAGATACCAATCATATAGATACATAATGTTGATGGCTGGTGGATAGTTTGTACTTGTCAGGCATTTTTTTTTTTTTCCCCTTTCTTTTGACCATATCCTCCACAACACTTTCCAGACCAGTGCTCATTTTGGTCCAGTCAATTAGTGGCCACTATGAGCCAGGCATTATTCTGAGCATTGGGAATTTGGTGGGAAGCAAGACAGACAAAGTTCCTGCCCTCAGGATGCTTACATTTTAGTGTACTTGTAAACTCCTTTTACTTACTCCTATTTTTGGTGTTTTGCCATTAAATCCTTCACCTTCAGTTTTTCTATCTGTGTGTTTCATTAAGTGCATCTGTTGTGCTCCATTTGGCTATTTAGGGTTTTTGACTTCTCCTTTTTACTTGAGAGGTTTTTGTTTTGTTTTGTTTTGCTTGTTTGTTTTTAAAGCTATGATATAGTTGTAAACTTTGAGAACTAGACAAGCTTTGTGTTCATCTGGTCCAACAGTGCACCATGGAGATGTACTAATTTGTCCTACCACATGGCAACACCCTGATAGGTGAAGCCCAGTACTCTGACTGCCAGTTCATAGCTTTTCAGTTTCATCTGTGTCTCATGTTGTCTATCCATCTTATCCTTTATCATACCTGGATTTCCCTCAATCAGCTTTTGGTTTCACAGATTACTGGCATTTCTTCCTCCCTCCCCTGGTCTGGTCTGCTCTGCTCTATCAATGATTGCTTCCTGTGTGAAACTGGTGGGCTGGTTGCCACTGAATCCCAGCTGCACAAACTCATTCATCCCTGGAGCTTGGCATCCCTGTGCACTTGCACGTTGTTTTTCCTGCTCACCCTACTTGGAGCTGCCAATATACCAGTTGCCTCGGATTCCTTCTGCTTTTCCTCACTAGCATATAGTATGGCAGAGCCTGATGAAGCTGAGTTTCACTTTTGCTGAGAAAAGAGGCACTCTAAGGTAAACTGAATGTGGAAAGTGACAGAATAGAGACCTCCACTCTCATTTACTCAACAACTTTTTGTTGAGCAGTTGATCTGTGCCAGGCACTTTGCTGAATAAGATTTTAGCTCTGACCTCAAGGAACTTTCAAACTAATGCAAGAGACAAGAAATTATAACCATAACTGAAGTATGTCAGCAAATACACTTTAATTATTAGAAAAGGTGGAATAATTTAGTGCTATAGGGGACAGGCTTTGAAGTCAGACAGATTTGCACTTCAATTTGGACTTCATCACCTATGAACTGCATGGCTGGTGGCAAGTACCTTAATGTTTCTACACCTCTATTTCTTCATCTGTAAAACAGTAATAAATGATAATTCCTTCCACCTCAGATTGTCATGAGGATTAAATTAATTAATAGAGGTTACATGCTTAACCATGGCGACCCCATATGTTACAGAGTACAACTGTTCCATAGGGTTTCCATGAGTCAGAGGCTGACTCCACAGCAGCTAACAACAGCAACGACACATGATTAACCCAATGTCTAATACTTAGTAAGTACTCAGCAAATACTGGCTTTTAAAATGATAGCAGTGTATACAAGGTTGCTATGAGAACACAATGGGGAAGTCAAGGAAGAAGACTGGGAAGAGTTGACACTTGAGTGGAATTTTGAGGGACAAGTTGGCAATAGCTACATGAAGCAAAGGAAAGGGATTCTAGGCAGAGGGAGGAGCATGTACAAAGTTATGGAGCTTTGAAATAACATAATGAATATATGGTCCTTAAGTAGTTTGTTCTAGATAGTTGAAGCAGAAAAATCCATGAGGGGAAGAAGCGAAAGATGATCATTGAAGCAAAGAAAATATTAGAAGTCATTCAACAGAAGAAATTCTGAAACATTTGCCACTTTTCTACACAAAATGCTAAGATATGTAGGGAGATGCCACCTCAAATTCTCAAAGATGTCTAAGGGAAGACCTCCCTCTGAAATGTGAGGCACAAAGGACTGCAGATGAGAACAGAAGGTGGCAGAAATGATAGCATCCTACCACAGAATTAGAAATATGTCATAAAATAGCAATTGGTGTCTAGACCAAAGAAAGGTCCAAAAACTTGCAAAACAGACTCATGACCCCGAAAGCTCGTATATACCACCACATAAAATTTTTAATTAGTCCTTTTCCCTGCTTTTTGTTATCGGACACATAAGTATATAGTTTAAGATCTCAATGAAAGAGCAAGCCAACTTGGAGCTGTGACACCTGAGTCTAACAGCTGTGTGTGAATGACCTGCAGAATGAAAAGAAATAATCCTTGTCCAAGCAACCTAGACATGGCTGTGCTGTGTCCTGTAGACACCCAGGGTTGAATTTGCACAGTCAGAGCCAGAAAAGCACACCACACCCACATGTCAAAACAAACATGATATCCAGGGGAGGAAAATCAAGGTTTCAGTTGTTTCTTTCTTCCCTCTCCAAATCCCAAGAATCCAGTGAGTTTTAATAACACTTCTAAAATGTCAGGGAAAAAAAAATCTTACTTTTAAGAAGGTTGGAAGAACCAAGGGAGTCTTTTGTGGAATCTGGTTTCACTTTGGGTCTCTCAGGAATGGTAAGGGTGCAGGTGTGCCTTGCTTTAAGAAATGCAAAAAAAAAAAAAAAAAAAAAAAAATCAAGCATAGAATAGAGACCTTAGGAGGTGATTATTAATATATTCATATTATAATAATGGGTTTTAATTTTATCTGAATCATATATTTGTTTTAAAACAGCCATCCCCCTTCTGTGAATCATTTCAAATTGCTAACTTTGTAAAGTTGAGAGACAGTGTTGAGAAATTTAGTATTCAAGTGTGAAATAATTAACTTTATTTATGGAATATATATCAAATACAAAGAGCATGAATGAAATGTTGGGAGTTATTCAGAAGGGAAATAGGTTTATTAAATATTGATTATCTGTGAGGCACTTTACATACATGATGGAGATAAAATTTATTAAAGTATAATTCCAGTTTTACTTCTTCCCTCCCTTGTCTCTGCCTCTTAGTCTATGCACTTGTCTTTTTCTCTCTTCTGGATGAAGAGATCTGAATTTATAGCTACGTTCTTATGATTTTTAAATTCAGAATTAGGAAAGTGGGTAGAGAGATACAAGACTGGTCAGGAGTAAAGTAGGGAAGCTAACAATAAAAAAAGAGCAGGTAAAACTACTGTGTCGAGGAGAGCTTGGCAAAAGTGTAGAGTAATGAGGGATTTAGATGGGGACTCTAAAGCAGCTGTGAACTGGAATTTTAAGAAGTTATGCTTTAAGTTATGAATTGAATTTCCTTTATGTTTTCAAGAAATGCAAAGAAAGATTAGAATTATTTTTAAGTTTTCTTTGAATCCTGGACTGTGCTGCTTAGAATGTGAAAATATGTTGATACTGTGCAACAGTAAGCTCTGGGATTTTTTAAATCTCATTTAATAAATACTACAGTAGCTATATGAAGTAGGCTTTTCATTTTTATCATACAGTTGAGAAGACTGAGTTGCAGAGATGTTCAGAGACCTACCTAAATCACACAGCTAGTATTAGACAGAATCTGTATTTAAAAATAGGCTTGTTTGACTTCAAAGAATTTTATAAACAGCATAAGGTTGAATTTTGTTTTTTAACCAAATCTCAGTCTTTGACTTTCAATAAGGAATTTGAAACCATTTATGTTTATTGTTAAAAACTGTGTTTGGTCTTCTCTAATCTTCTTTATGTTATCTTTACGTATTTTATTGACTACAGTTCCTTATTTTCTGAAATTTCTTCTTTTCCTATATGGAATATAGTTTCTTTGATTTTTTTTCTTCCCAGTAATTTAGAAAATGGTAATCCTGTTTTAAGTCTGCTAATATAACCTCTAAGTTATTCTTACGATATATTATTTTTCTTCTGAACAGAGTCAAGAATGTATGTATTTTAATTCTTTTATATGTGAAATAAATAATTTGGCACGTTTTTCCTTCTATCCCTGCCCCCAAAACTTCCTTTTCCCCTCTTAGTTTGTGTAATTTTATGAATACTTTTGCTTTATCTATATTATCTTTTAATAATCATTTTTAATATTTGCATTCTGATTTTATCAACTGTGATTCTCAGTTCAGCTATGTAAATATTTTAGGCGGAGCTGTTTCCTCCAGATTCTAGCAATAGGTTGTTTGACAATCAAATAACTGTCTTTTCTTTCATTGCTGTATATTTATGCATTTTAATGTGTTTTCATGAAGATTTTAGTGGAAGGGTAGGCAAGAGAGGTGGGAAATGTAGTAGACCTAAATACACATCTGTCATAAGAGGAAGCTAATAGAAAATTAATAAATGGCAATATAATCTTATTTTAAAAGAAATGGCTAAAATATTTAAAAGTAGTTGCTTGGGAAAGTGGTAAAGATGAGGCGGAAGCTACTGCTTGTTTTTATTATAGCCTTTTAATATGATTTTTAAAATAGCTATGTGCATACATTATTTTGATTAAAAATCAATATATATGCCAAAGTCTTGATCTAAATAATAATTGTGGAATAAATGTAGAAGAGTATCTCCTCTCAAAGAAGTACAGGATCCTCCAACCTAGGGGTGGGAGAGAGTTGGCAAACACTATGATAGTTTCGGATGAACGTTCTCAGGAACAGGCCCTTCAGCCTGCCCGATTCCTATGCTGGACTGAATTCGCAGGGGACGGCTATAGAAGTTCTAGACATATTTAGAGGAATTCTATGCCCCATTTCTTGTTGGAGGACTTAGGAAGCAGCAAGTCCCCAGAGTTCCTTGTGCCACTGTGAATCAGACAAACGGAAGCATCTATGTTGGATGCTAAGGCAAATAGAACTAAGGCAAATCCACAGAACCTCCATGTGCACTAGTGGGGTCCAGGGGTGGCAGATTCTTCATATGTGACTGACACTGGCCAGCATCTGAGACTGAGGCTGGGAGACTTGGAGGATGTAGATGCCATAGCAGATATGGTGTGAACCATAAGATTAAGGAAGAGCTAGGAACCATGGAGAAGGTATGAAAACTGAGGACTAGATGGAACAACGTACATCTTAGCAGTTGTCTGTGTCAAACAAACAATGATCAAGGTTCCGTGGACTCCTCTGGATGTGATGATGTTATGTGAGCCCCTTGAGCTTAGATGCCACTCCCCTCCACCTTCCAAGGGAAATTTAGGGCGAAATACTAAACTAAATTTGTCAGGATGCTTGGTTACAAACAAAGAGACCAATTCTAGTTAATATAAACAGAAAAGGAATTTACAGGAAGGATACCAGGGAGTCCTTAGAATCAATAGGCACCGAAAAAGGGCGGAACCACCTTCAGCCAAAACCACAGCACAGGAAGCGTCTGGTTAGATGCTGATGACACCACCGCTGGCATCACCACCACTGTCAGAACTGGACACAGGACATCACAGCAGTCAACCTCCGCCACTCCCAGAATAGCACTTTGGATGCTACTACCACTGCTGCTGCCAGAATAAATTCTTCAGTGTCCCTTACTTCCTACTTACTGCTGATTTGATGTTCTGTGCAAGACTGTCCTATTGGCCAGCGTTAGTCACCTGCCCACTCTCTAGCTGCTTGAGAGCAGGGAGTGGGCATGTCTTTGGCTTTGATCTTGATTGTGAGGGGCTCTGCTACCATTTATTGTGAAATCTCTCCCCCACATCCCGTTCTACCCAAAGGAAGAAGGTTCACACAGATACAGTCAAAAATGACAGTGTCTAACACTCTTGACTGAGAATACCTTCAATCAACCTCATTTACCTGGAACTGACAAAATTGAATTTTTGCCACTGGTTGGAATGGAGCCTAAAATAAAGTTATATTTTCACACACCTGAGCTTTTTGGCCCAAGAAATTCGTATCTGTTTCATTCAGTAGAATGAATATCATGTTACCAATGCACACAAATGCCCTATTTAACCATCACAACAGCCCTGGACTGCATTATTGCCCCATTTTCAAATCAGGAAGCTGAGGGTCAAGGAAGTTAAGTGACTCTTTCACACCAGTAATTGGCAAAGCAAAGACTCAGTCTTGTACCTTTTGTTCCCAAGTCCTAAATCTTACCCACTGCAAAGTGACTTATTCTCAAGACATTATGACCCAATGGTTACTAAGTTAGACCGTTCTAGATCATTTGTTCTGAGCTCTTGTGCTTAGCATTGTGCCATTTTCCCTTCCATTTTGTCTAAAACTGGAGTCTGTGCAAATGTCTGAACTGCTGCATGTCTCCTCCAAACATGATCCTGGAATTTAACAAACCCTGCAGAATCCATTTTTCTCAGGTCACAGTCCTGTGCCACCAGAGAAACAGAATTAGTGAGGAACAAATAATGAGGTGTCCTTTGTCTACCAGCCATATTTTATTCAATAACCTGCCCAAACTCTTTTTTTACCCCTAGAGCTCCCTGGGTATCAATAGGAAAGGATGAGTAGAGAAGAAAGGTATTTTCTAGGTAATCTTTTCTGCTGCTCTTTACCCTCACTGCACTGGAGGCATCATAGATCCCCACGCCTTTTACCTCCTCTCAGCCGAGCAGAGTACTCAGGAGGCAGGAAATGTTTAAGGCCAGAACTGTAATAGACATAAGTAAGGAACGTATCTGTTTTCCATTAAGGAGATTAACTCCTCTGTTGGGGTTGTTGTTATAAGACTAGGTCACAGGACTGCTTAGGGCTGGCTGGTGCCTCTTCTGACTGGGTGGGCACTGCCCCTTCCAGCTCTACCTCTGAAGCAGGTGGTCTCTTCTTCCAAACCTGCTTTCTCTGATGGAGTCAGATTGAGAGTTCTTGCTTTAAGTAGTGACACAAAATGGTAATAATGGAGAGTCCTTGTTTTCAGCACATTAGCATATGCGGAATGGAGCACTGTGCCCATGTATTTTACAGCTGTTGAGTGAGGTCTATCCCATGTTGAATTGCAAAAGAACTATATTTTATGGTAAAAATAACATCTTACATCAGTTTCCCATATAACATGTTTATCTTATATCAATCCAATCCTAGTATAGGATGCCTTACATAGGGTCACCATTTGGTAAATATTTGATAAATAGTAGAATGAAACTCTCTAAAGACATAGAAACAGATGAAAATCACTACAGTCCAACTAATTGGTTTTATAGGAGACTATGAGGGCAAATGAAGAGTGTTGACGAAAAATAGTTGACAACTAGTTGCAGCTATTCGTTTATTTTCTGGGCTTTCTTTCTTTCTTTCTTCCTAAAACTTTTATTATGGTAATTTCCAAACCAACACAAAGGTAGGGAGAATTTTCCAATTGCAGTATAATGGATTGCTTTTGTGTGACCTTTCTCTCCATGGCCTTGTAACTCCCATGGAGGTGATTGGGAGGGACTGTGTGATAGGGTAATTGTAGCCCACCAAGAGGATTGGTCAGTTTTGCCATCCCACTGGGCTTGAAATAAACCACCCCAGAGGCGGGAAAGAGAGATTCTATCACCACCAAGGAAGGAGAGACCTGGCAGGAGAGACGTGGCAGCAGAGACTTGGCAGCAGGAGATAGTGCAGTGGGATCCCGACCCACAGAGAGAGAAAGCTGAGTGCCTTTGAGCAGAGGCCTAGGGCCAGGAAGAGACATGCCTGCGAGCGAGGCTGGGAAGTCTATCATGATGCAAGAACTGTATCCTGAGTGTTCCTGAGCCTGAATTGTAACTGTTACTTCCCTAATAAACCCCATAATCATGAATGTGGTCTGTGAGTTCTGTGTGGCTATTGCAGTGAATTATCGAACCCAGCAGAAAAGTAGAGAGTGCTGTAGGAGGGATGGTTGGTGTCAGAGTTGGTAACGATGGAGGAGAGAGAAGGCCTATCTGACCTCCACCTCGTAGATATCAGCCGTGAGCTGCTGATCTGGAGTCTCCATCCCTCTTGTGAAGTTAGAGGAGGCCAGATACCGCCCCATGCCGTTTTTACACCAATGTATCGTTGTGCACCTGTCACCCAGATTTAACCACCATTCATTTTTCTGTTTCATCATTTTCACCCCCGATCCCCGCCCCCACCACCCACATTTAGTGTGTATTTTAAAGCAAAATCCAGACATTGTATATTTCTACCTACATTTATTTTAGTGCCTATCCTACACAAAAGATGATTTTTAGAGAAATCTGCAATCACAATACCATTATTATACCCAATAAAATTAACAATCAGTCTGTAATACCATCTAATACTCAATCTGAGTTTGGTTTTCATCTCTTCTGGGCTCCCTGTATGGTTTCTTCTTAAATGTTAACTTGTGGTTTAAGATTAGGGCTTTCCTACTCATTTGTAGTTGTAACACCTACTTGTTAGATACAGAGGATGGCCCCTTTCCTTCCCTCCAAACCCCAATTGAGTACTTACAATTGGTAAATGAATAAGTTACATCTCCATTAATTTATTCAAAGAATATTTTATGGGCAGTTAAAATTATGAAAAGCTCTGGGGCTACCGTGATGAATAAGATGGATAATGTCTTTGCCCTCAAAGAGCTTATAGTTTCAAGGGGCATATGGTCAGCTTGGGTCCCTCTCTAACACTTCACACTCAGCATGGTAAAACCAATCTCATCATCTCACCCGTACAGGTTAGCAGCTCCCTTAAGTTTCCCAGGTCTGATGGTGACCTTACCATTCTCCATGCTCCCCAGCTTCACACTGTTGACTTGTCATCCTCCATATCTTGTCAGTTCCAAACCTGGCTATTTTTCTTCTGAAATGTTTTCCATACACATCCTCCTTTATATTCAGAAAGGCTGCCTGCTGTGATGAAAAAAGACAAACTGTGTTAGAATCTGGATGGTTTCTTCCCTCTATATTGGTGCAAACCGAGAGGATGTTGTCCGCAGTTCTGATGGCATGGAGTCCAGCATTGGGGTAGGAGTGGCTTAATATGAGGTGATTCTAAGGATGCAAGTCAGGATAGAGATAGAACACCTTGATGGGAGGAGCCCGCTTCATAACTGGAAAACAGCATCCCAGGCAGGTGTGGCAGGTAGGGAACGGGTAAGAAGAAAGGAAAGCTGTGACCAGAAATGTTGAGAGTAAGAAGGAAACAGGAATGAAGCATGGCTCTGGTTGATCCACTTAGAATTTTGTTTAGAAGCAGAGAAGCGATGTTTAGTCAACTTATTTTCTAAATGTGTTAGCTGTCTATTTCTGCATAGCAAATTACTACGAATATAGCAGCTTAAAGAAACACTGTTAGTTATACCACAGTTCTGTAAGCCAGAAATTCAGGCAACTCAGCTGGGTTCTTTGCTCAGAGTCTCACAAAGCTAAAGTCAAGGTAATGGCCAGCAGGGGTCTGATTTGGAAGCTAAAGAAATCAGCTATCATTTATACTACCCTCAAGGCTAATGCAACCAGAATGCTTCTTAGAAGCAAGGATGGCAAGAGTTTGTCTTAATTACTTTGGACATGTCATCAGGAAAGACTAATGCTAGAAAAGGACATCGTGTTTGGTAGAAGGTCAGCGAAAACAAAGGAAACCTTCAATGAGATGGATTGACACCATAGCTGTAACAATGAACTCAAACATCCCAAAATCATGAAGATGGCTTAGGACCAGGCAATGTTTCCTTTGTTATGCATAAGGTCATCATGAGTTGGAGCCAAGTAGACGGCAACTAGCAACAAGAACAACAAGCCTATTTAATAGAGAGAAATACCACCTTCTAATGATAAGAATGATTTTTACTTTCTCTGTAGTTTTATCCATCGTGATATTGATACTAACAATGAACACAATATACTAACAGTGAACTCATTTATCTCCCTGTTTCCTCGGTTTGAACGATGGTTTATTCTCTTAACACAAGAGCCGGTGCTCTCTGTTTGTTAAAAAACAAAAACAAAAAACCAAAAATATAGAATTCTTTTATAGGTTTGAAAAGATAAATGCTTTTCTGTGTGCAAGTTTTTATTTAAATTAAATTCTTGTAACTTCATGACCTCACCCCACTGAAAACTGAGATGTTAAGACCCATTGCCTTTTCTCATGGATCTTAGGGCCATCTGGAATATTCAGTGTATTTAATACATGATCACATCAAGAATAAATTTTCTAGCTGGTTTTCAAGAGGCTTCTTCTCCTTACTTAGTTTACAAAAATTATTAAACAAGTCTTATGCTTTTTTGACTCATATTGTACTCCCTTGGCTTTAGACAAAACACGTACAGACCTCTTTTTCTAAAAGGATTCAAGAGTTTGCTAATTGTAGTTTTTATTTCTGCAGTTAAGTGATTTAACCAAATATGGGATTAAGCATTCCTAACTTTCCACTTTTATGTTTAGACATACCATTCAGAAGAAGAAAACAACACTCTATTCTCTTTCAAGTCAGCGAAACACCATTTTCTTGTCTTAATGTGGGATTGTAATTAGTACCTGGGTATTAGCATTTTAGGAAACATTTCTCCTGCAGCTTCTTTTGGGATCCAATAGTTTGTTTATATACATAAGATTTTCAAAATAATATATTTACTAGAAACCAAAATCTGCTTCATGTGTCTTGAAAACCAAGAGCAATCTTAGAGGAGTTGAATTCTTAGAAAACCAAAGCAATACTTAAGCATGTTTCAAGATAACATTCATAGTGTTAAGTACTATTATCTGATCAAAGTGAGACGATAAAATTGAAGTTTGTATTTTCTTGTTAAATTTTCCAACTCAGAATCCATTTGAACTAGTGTTGACTTAAACCAATGGCAACCTGAAGAAAACTATTCAGTCCAAAAATTATTTCTACTTGAGACCTTCAGATATTTAAAATTTTATGTTCCATTTGATCTAGTGCTTGAATTGGCTTAGAAGGGGCTTGGGATGGTTTGATCACCATTCCCTCCCTTCCTCTTTCCCTTAGCAGACACCAGGCAGGGTAAAAACAATGGTGGTAGGATTCTCAGTAAATAGTTTTTGAATGAATGAATGATTGAATGAATGAGGACATCCCAGAGCAGGAAGACTGAATTATTCTGCAGTAGTTTGTATCCTCTGTAAGGCAGCAGGTGATTTTCGGACAGCAGGAACCAAGAACAGAACAGCTGTTTCCCATCACCTTCCCCTAAACTTCAGCCATGAGTGTTGCTGTGACCTCAGTCTTGCTGGCACTTACTGCACAGGGAGGACGTGCAGGTTCAGAAACCTCGTGAAATAAAGTCAAGAAAATTTACAGGATGCCTGCAGGGCACAGGGTACCCAAAAGACCAAAGGGGAGTTTATGTAGTGACTATACCGGCATAAACTTCCCCTGGTGGCTAGCTGTGAAGTCTAGAATTTGGCTCCTAATGTCATCAAGAGTGACACATGTTATTGATGGCACTGCTTCCTGGAATCTACTTGAATCTTGCAAATCTCTCTGTCCCTCACACTCTCTCTCTCTCTCTCACTCCCCCCCACCCCAACACCCCCACCCCAACTCTTTCACACACACACTCTGCATCTTTCCATGGTGGTGGTGGACACGCATACTGCAGGTAACTGTACTTAGGGTCTGCAGGGGTGCAGGGCAGTTCCTCCTGTGGTAAGCAAATTCATGAACCCAGGGTCATACTTCAAGAACATCTAGAGATGATTCAGCATCAGCATGAGGCACTTTGAGTTTTTTGGCATTTTTTAAGCTACCGGGGAGGGGGACAAAAAGGTGGAAATGAATCATTTCATGTAAATAAACTTCAATAGTACTTTTCTGGGAAAAAAACAGAAACAGTTCATCATAGAAACGACAGCCTCTGTGCCAGGAGGGAAATGAGCAAGGAGAAGCTTGGACCTGTACTAGGTCATCTCCTGGAGTGGCCTCTTCTTGTCCTTGGGAAAAAAAAAATGGGCTTATTTGGGCAGGAAAAGTGAAGAAGACAAATATGTGAATGAATATCATGATAAGAATTGTAGCCAACTATTGTAGGAGAGAACGATAGAGCAGCTAGGCAGAGATGGGTTAACGTATTTGCTTCTTCCTAGAACTTTAAGATGTTGTTGTTGTTGTTAGATGCCATAGAGTTGGTCCTCAACTCATGATGACCCCAAGTGCAACAGGATTGGACTGTTGTGATCCATAGGGTTTTCACCAGCTGATTTTTAAGTAGACTGCCTGGCCTTTATTCCTAGTCTATCTTAGTCTGAAAGCTCCTCTGAAACCTGTTCAGCATCATAGCAACATGCAAGTCTCCACTGATAGGTGGTGGCTGCGCTTGAGATGCATTGGCTGGGACTCAAACCCAGGTCTCCCTCAAGGAAGGCAAGAATTTGCCTTTAAGCATGGAAGCCCCATAGACACATCCAAACTCCCTGAAGGACCAAATTACTGGGCTGAGGGCTGTGGGGACCATGGTCTTAGAGAACATCTAGCTCAATTGCATACTATAGTTTATAAAGAAAATGTCTACATACTACTTTGGCAAGTAGCATCTGGAGTCTTAAAAGCTTGTGAGCAGCCATCTAAGATACTCCACTGGTCTCACCCCATCTGGAGCAAGGGAGAATGAAGAAAACCAAAGACACAAGGGAAAGATTAGTCCAAAGGACTAATGGGCCACAACTACCACAGCCTTCACCAGACTGAGTCCAGCACAACTAGATGGTGTCCAGCTACTACCACTGATTGCTCTGACAAGGATCACAATAGAGGGTCCCAGACAGATCTGGAGAAAAATTTATAACAAAATTCTAACTCACACATATAAAAAAAGACCAGACTTACTGGTCTGACAGAGACTGGAGAAGCCCCAAGAATATGACCCCCAGACACCCTTATAGCTCAGTAATGAAGTCAGTCCTGAGGTTCACCCTTCAGCCAAAGATTAAACAGGCCCATAAAACAAAATGAGACTAAATGAGTATGGCAGCCCAGTGGCAAGGACAAAAAGGCAGGAGGGGACAGGAAAGCTGGTGGCGGGAAACCTAAGATTGAGAAGGGGAGTGTGTTGACATGTTGTGGGGTTGGCAACCGATGTCACAAAACAATATGTGTGTTAATTGTTTAATGAGAAATTAGTTTGCTCTGTAAATCTTCATCTGAAGTTTAAAAAAAAAAAAAGAATTTGCTTTTAAGATTGTTGCTGTTGGGTGCTGTTGAGTCAATTCCAACTCATAGCAAGCTCATGTGACAGAGTAGAGCTGCCCCATAGGGTTTTCGTGGCTATAATCTTTCTGGAAGCCATGTCTTTCTTCCTTGGAGCCTCTGGGTGAGTTCCAATTGCCAATCTTTCGTTTAGCAGCCGAGTGCTTAAATGTTATGCCACAAGGACTCCTACCCTTTAAGATTCAGGTTCTGGAATTGTTGTTATGGTTATTATTTCTATTACTTACATTATTATTTCTTTTACTTACAGAGAAAAATTTGCAGCGGCTAATGGTTCGGGTTTGCTCCTTATGCTGGTAGTACTGGTGTGGGGTCTGCTCTTACTGTTTCTTACCTGAGCACACTCCTGGGTATTGGCCAGTGCTTGAATGGCCCAGGGGCCAAAGCTGTATTCAGGTTTCTGGGGACACCCACCAGCACATGCATAGTTGGGATAAGGAATTAACAGGCACAGAAGTCACCTTATGATCCTCCAATTTTTGGAGCAAGCCTCATGACACAAGGCAAGGATCAGAAATCTGAACTTATCCAATTAAAAAAAAAAAAAAAATCAACTCCTAAATCTTACCCATCTCCAGATACCTGTCTTTTCCCCCTGGTAAAGTCCAGTCTTTAAGACTTGCTGTGTTTTGCAATCACTTCTTTATTTTATGTCTGGGAACTGTAATTCTTAATGTCCCTTGATCTCATTGCTTAAAATGAATTCGATACAGAAACATCAACATGGAAAACCAATGAAGATGTTAGTTAAACTAGAATCCAAAAGCGAGGTGCCACCTTAGGTGTTTTCATCTTAATAAAAACAGCCACAATACTAAACAGAGGTTAAGTGGCACTCACTGCAGTTATTACTTTATATTTGGCTATGTTATTCTCAATGTCAAAGAATATTTGGTTCTTCATTTTTCCCCATCTAGAAACATCAACCTATTTTCTTTAAGTTAGTCGATTTGGTGGAGTAATTTATTTAAAGTAAGTTTTTAAAATATATTTTTTCTTTATGTTACAAAATGAGTAATGCAAACTGGGATATGGAGCTATAAAGTCATTACAAAAAAAAATTGCACAGCAATACTGCTATTTTTGGCTTTTAATCCCTACCAGTTTGCCAATTTGTTGCAAGTTAACACTTATCAAGCAATCGCACACTTTTTTCCATCTTGTTTAATCTTGACCCCTAAAATGCTAACAGAGACCACGAATGGTATTTGATTTAATTAGCTAGTGTTACTATTGCTTGCTACATCTCCCAGATCTAAATATTTCTGAAAATAAACTTCCTTTGATTTCTGCTTTTAAGTAACTTAAGTTGTAGTCACAGGAGAGAAAGCATTACTTAATTTCTCTATAACATATCTGTTTAGATTTCTAACTGGTGTGTTTTATCACACAGTTCTTGGTTTATGTTAAGAAAGGATGGCTATATAATAAGTTAGAAGAAACTACAGGCATTCCTTTCAAATAACTCTTAATGGCAAACATTTATAGGAAGAAAGAATATTTGAACTTCACAAAAATGAAATGTTAAAGAAGTAATTTTATTTTATTCACTCCCTGTGAAATTTGAGACATTGAAATTAAACATCCATAATATATAGTACACAGGTACAGTTGCTATCCTATTTAAACAGGAGATATTTAGTGACTATCATTTGGGTCATTGAAACTAAGCTTTTTTAACCTATTTTACGCAGATATAGATTTATGTAAAGAGTGTTATTTGATAGTCAAGAGTCTTTATTGGCCAGAATTCAGAAAAATAATTGCCAAATTTAGATATGAAGTTCAAGGGAATGTATGGTGGGCAAAATTCTAAAATAGCCCCAAAGATTCCCTCCCCTTCATCCCCCTTTGGTGTACATGACGTACATAATCCATGGGACTATGAATATGATGGATTTTACTCCCATGATTATATTATGTTATATGGCACAGTTGACTTAAGGCAAAGAGATTATCCATGTGGACCTGACCTAACCACACGAGTCTTTTTTCTGTGGCTGATCACAGAAGAGAAAGTCAGAGATCTGAAGGATGCAACACACCGTTACTGACCTAAAGGTGATGGAGGCCAAGTGGCAAGGAATGTGGGCAGCATCTAGGAGCTGAGAGCAGTCTCTGGCTGACAGCCAGCAAGGAAATGGGGAGCACAGTGCTACCACTGCAAGAAACTGAATTATGCCAACAACAAGACCGAGCTTGGAAGCAGATTTTCCCTAGAGCCTTCAGACAAAAATTCAGTTCTGTTGACACCTTGATTTTGATCATGCAATACCCTGAGCAAAGAACCCAACCACACCATACTGAACTTCTGACCTATGAGCTAATAAAAGGGTGTTGTTTTAAGCCACTAAGTTTGTGGTAATTTGTTACACAACAATACAACAAAACTAATGCAAAGCATACAATTGTATTTTGGGAAAATTTAAATTTATTAATCATCACCATTCTTCATATGGGAGTCCCATGGCAATGGTTAACACTCTGGGCTGCTAACTTAAAGGTTGCATGTTCAGGTCTACCCAGAAGTGCCTTGTAAGAAAGGCCTGGTGATCTACTTCTGAAAAATCAGCCATTTGAAAACCCTATGAAGCACAATTCTATTCTGACACACATAGGGTCACCATGAGCTGAAATCCACTCAATGGCAACTGGTTTGGTTTTTCACTCTTCACATGAGTATAAGTGGGAGGGTAGAAGAGGGCAGAGACCAGTGCTCAGCTATTTCAAACCATCTGCAGTGAAGGACTGCTGATTTTCAATGTATCATGGACTGATACTTTTATAAAGTATAATAAAAATTAATCGGTATAAAAATGAAATGAAAAAAGATATACAAAAAAATGACAAATTTATAATTATTAGATTTAATAGGCATAATGTTACTCTGTCAAATTCTATAAACGTTTCTAAGCACTTATTCTCAATTTTCGTACTTTTCACAGGCGAATTACAAAAAAATCCAGGGACCAGCACTGGTCTGCCAACCACACCTTTGAGGGGCACTGGTCTAGATTACATTATATTTGAAGATTTCAGAGGCTGAAAACATTGACCTGTTCTATGACTCAAGAGAGTAAAAATTTATCTGTTTGCGTGTTCTCAGTAGCTTTTAAATCAGAATAACCAGAGAAACTGATGTTTTGGCCACAAAACCCTACTGTCAGTGAAGTACTGTACTATAATGAAAGCGGAAAAGTGGTTTTATATGAGCTTGACAAAAGGGACTAAAAATATTGTCACGACACCTGTTTGTGTGTCTCAAGAGTCTAGACAGTGATGCTAATTTACAGATCCCACTTTATGCTAATCAGGGGCTATTCCTGAGTTTAGATAAAATGAATGGAAAACCACATAGGCGTTTACATGTACAGACACACTATGCCCCAGGGAGGATGTATTCTGTTCATTGGCATCACTTATCATTATTTTTTGTTTTTTTTTCCCTCAAAATATTCATATGGTTAAAACTTAAACCAAAAATATCCCCTGAAGTCTTCTCAAAACCAAACAATAGATTAGTTTAACTAGTAAAAGAACGTCTACCTTGTAAGAACTTTTGTGCTCTTTTAAGAACTATCTGTGTGGGATCAAAGCAGCCCTGGTGGCACAGTGCTTAAAGTGACTGCTAACTGAAAGGACAGCAGTTTGAATCCACCTGCCGCTCCTTGGAAACCCGATGGGGCAGTTCTACTCTTCCCTATAGGGTCACTATGAGTCAGAATCGAGTAATGGCCACAGGTTTTTTTTTTTCGTTGTTTTTTTTTTATTTTTGGTTTGGTTATATGGGATCAAACTGACAATAGCAACTCAAAAGATTAGATAGGAAACTTAGAGGGCAGTGAGTTTATTTTAATGGGGGAGGAACAACTCAGAAAAGGTGGGTGAGAATGGTTGTACAACTTGAAGAATGTAATCAATATCATTGAATTGTACATTCGAAAAAGTTGAATTGGTGCGTGTTTTGTTGTGTATATTCTCAATAACAGCAACAAAATAAATTAAATAAAAAAATATTCACATTGCACAGTCTTGGAAGACTCACAGCCATGATGCTTCTTGGAAGCGAGGATGGCGAGCCTTCGTCTCATACATGTACTTTGGACATGTTATCAGGAGGGACCAGTCCCTGAGAAGGACATCATGCTTGGGAAAGTAGAGGGTCAATGAAAAAGAAGAAGACCGTCAACAGGATGGACTGACACAGTGACTACAACAATGGCTCAAGCATAACAACGATTGTGAGGATGGTGCAGGACTGGGCAATGTTTTGTTCTGGGTCGCTATGAGTTGGAACTGACTCAATGGCACCTAACGACAACAACTCATTTTCTCTAGTGCCTTACTTAGGCAATGTCTCTCATTCAGCTGATATGGAAAATACTTCTTATCACTTTCTTCTCCCAGTAGGCTTTCTTAATGTTCAAAACATTTGTTACAGAACACAAAGAGTTTTCTGACAAGTTATTATTCACAGGTAATCAGTGTAAAGAAAGTGGGATAGTTTAAACATGATTTCAGTGAGAGAAACTAAGAGTAACAAACCAAGAGGAGCATTTTCATATCATACTTTCATACTTTATGAGAAACACAGCCTCATGCTGACTATCACCCCATGGGGCAATCTGGAGTGGATAACAGTAATTTTGCTGATCATAGCATCATATACCTGGAAGCAATATCAGAATCATTGAATCTAGGCCCTTGTTGCCAGCATAGATGGCATGAGTTCTGCCTGTTTTCTCGCCTAAGGTCCTGGTGAACTGCGAATCATGCAACATTCTTTCTCACTGGAGCCAGTCACTGCCTCCAAATACTTCTTAACATACTATATTCCAGCTAATAATAATCTGACAGAATTAAGCCTATATAGTCTACCTGAATTATCCAAGGGAGATTTCATCTCTTCTTCTGTAAATTAAATTGATTCCTGCCATCTCAAATACATTAAGAGGCATCTGTCTGGGTCTGGATTACAGTGCAAGCCTATAAAGAGAACACAATGCCCTGAATTAATTTCTAAACACAAAATCATGACCAGATTAAGAAGTTTAAAAGGCATTTCCTTGGACCAGCTACCTATCAGAATTGCAAAAATTTGGGGAAAGCTGAAAGTTGTTGGATAGATTCACTCAGATACCATAAAAATTGGGTTTAGATCAAACAACTGCCAGGAGAGTGCACAACTGAATAAAATGTTATTCCTAGTGATTTATCAATGGTTGTCTATCAATTACGAGGCAGAAGAGAACGTTGAATGCAATTCTATTGGGGCCATTCCTTGGCTGGCACACTGTTATAGTTTCTGTCATGACTAATGAGATGTAATGGCGTATATTCATTAAATTTGCAGATGGGTGAGTTTGCTAGGACCTTGTATAACTACATTAATATTCAGAAAGACTGTGGTTCTATACACGTGTTTGCTGCTCTGTTTCTAATACAAGCAAAGCGTAGAGAACAATAGAAGCATTGCTACAAATATGTTTACCTTTGGTAAAACTAGACTTAGGTAAATGTTAGGCGTGTGGCAATATCAAGTAATTGGCCAACACTTGAAGGCTGCTTGTCTTAGTTATCTAGTGCTGCTGTAACAGAAATACCACAAGTGGATGGCTTTAACAAAGAGAAATTTATTTTCCCATAGTCTAGCAGGCTAGTAGTACAAATTCAGGGTGTCAGCTGCAGGGGAACACTTTCTCTCTCTGTTGCGCTCTGGAGGAAGGTCCTTGTCTTCAATCTT
The DNA here is from genome assembly GCF_000243295.1 of Trichechus manatus latirostris. Classification (NCBI taxonomy): domain Eukaryota; kingdom Metazoa; phylum Chordata; class Mammalia; order Sirenia; family Trichechidae; genus Trichechus; species Trichechus manatus. The sequence goes on along the minus strand of NW_004443945.1, from coordinate 22,845,483 downwards.
CCCCTGGACTAGGAGCTTCTCTGTGCAGGAACCCCGGGTCCAAAGGATGCGCTCTGCTCCCGGCACTGCTTTCTTGGTGGTGTGAGATCTCCAACTCTCTGCTTGCTTCCCTTTCCTTTTATCTCTTGTAAGATAAAAGGTGGTGCAGGCCACATCCCAGGGAAATTCCCTTTACATTGGATCAGGGACGTGACCTTAGTATGAGTGTTACAATCCCACCCTAATCCTCTTTAACATAAAATTACAATCACACAATGGAGGACAACCGCACAAGCTGAGAATCATGGCCCAGCCAAATTGATACACACATTTTTTGGGGGACGTAATTCAGTCCATGACACTACTCCACAATGGATGGGGCTGGATGTGTTAGGACTCATGTTACACTTCTAGGTCATTGCAGTGGTGTCACAATTCTAGGCATGTGTGTGGAGCACTTGTTGCGTGCCCAATGCTTCTTAAGAGATAGGCTTAGAGTGCAGCATGCCATTGCAAGTGTACTTAAATTTAAGAAAAAGAATTTGGAGGAGAACTGCAGCTGAATTTTTTCTGACTTGCATGAAACACGATAGGCTGTGTGTATCCTAAAAGTCATTTATAAACTGCTGTAGGCCAGTGATCTAGTGGTTCCTGGGGTATTCCATAAAAATCAGCATCACTGATTTTTCTGATTCTTCCAATTTGTTTCTTTGATAAAGTGAACAACGTGACAGTAAAGGGGAAAGCAAACAGGCAACACACCTTCACTTTAGGAAAGTTTTACAATATGAACCGTATAACATATTAAACAAAACTCTTTGAAGCTCAAACAAGTATTTAAGATGAATAAGAGACTATTTCTGGAATGGTGGTGTGATGAGCTCTGTGGACCCTCTCCCTAGAGAAACAACCATAACTGTTCAAAATTATTTTTCTTAAATTGAAAATATCTGGATACTTTACTAAGGGTATACAACAAATAAAGAAAATATTTATTTAAGAAAACCTACTAAATCTCAGTAAAAATCACAAGAGTCCATGGCATGAACCAAGATCCAGTCCTTCTCTCCTCAGTCCTGGCTCAGCATGATGGAAGCTCCATTCCAAGCAGACGCAGCCAAGAATTCAGGGCTCTCCCTCCTCCCAAAAGGTTGTGAAGATAGTACAACAATGTCTTAAGAATGCATCTTTGTAACTGAGGAAATGATGCTCAGTCCAAAGAGATACTGGCGGGAGGGGGCCCTAATTGGAATATTTTGTTGCCTACCTCTATTTGGTGATTTTTACTCCCTACCTTCTAACAACCGATACTGTAGATGGCAGTCAATTCTAAGCTTACCTGTTATTTGAAGCTCTGCCATAGCTGACTCTACTACCCACTCCTTGCTCTCTAGCAATTGGAGGAAGAATTATATCGTATTCTTAGAATAATCGGAGACGAAGTGGCTAGATGTCATTTGGAGTGACATCCTTCCATAGGTGAAGAATTCATAAAACTAACCTAAATAACAAAACAGGTGGGAGATACCAGTGACAGGGTTAAACTTCCCAGTCAACTAACATCAGAACATAAGCCTTGGGTTGCCTTTCTTGGCTAAATTCTCGGGTTCAGAGTTACCATTGCTAATGCAGCAATGGTAAGACATGGACTAGGTATGAGGGAGCCCTGACAAGATGTGATCTATGCAGACTAACACTACATTCTGATTGTAACAGGTATCTTTTGGAAAAAAGAAATCTGGCATTGTTAAATGACAGGTGATTGGAATGTTACTTCTGCACACACAAAATGAAAAACATGTATTTGTAGTCTGAAGGCAAGACACATGCTAAGTTAGGGACCACATCCCAGAACTTGAGGGCCGTGATCAGACTGAAGGTAAATCATGTTGTTGGCTCCGAGCATCTAGCAATGGCTGAGTGCACAGTATAAAACAGGCCCAGTTCTGCAATCCAGAGTTCAGGAGACAAAAATACACCAGACATTCAGGAGAAATATAGTTACACTGGAGCTGAGACCAGAGAGATATATCTCTCATGAGTTCTCAAAGAGAAGAAACAACATAACGGACAATGCCCTTAGCCCCTTAGTAAATACTGTAATGGATTACATTAAGCAATTTCAGCTAATGCTCTTCAATATATTCTACAGTGCCGAAACACCGTTTAATTAAAATACATGGAATTTATTTAATTAAAGTAAATGGGTCATTAAGGTGACCATATAATCTATCATCCAAATAAAGAGACACCTCTGAGAGTACGAGGAGATGCTATTAACAATTTACACCCAGACAATAGGAATAAACCAGGGCTGTCTAGGGCAGAATGGGAAGAAGGGTCATCCTAATTATAATAGGCTCAAGGTAGGAAGTTTTTCTTGAAACCAGAAGGTCTGAATGCCTTCCTGGTTATGAAGGTCTGCCTATCTTCCCAGGCATTGAGAGTTTCTGTTGTGTCAACCAGTCATATTAAAGCACAAGAGGTTTGGAACCAATGGGGTCTTAATGTAGAGTTTTTCTTATTGATCCCAAACCTTAATCCCTCATCGTCCTTTCATGTGATCTGGACTCAATTATGGCTAGACGTTTTAAATAACTTTGAATGTTCAGTCCCATGCATTGTGTGGATGAAAATAGATGCATGGAAACCAGGTCTTTACCTACTACCCCTTTGCACTGACTTCCCCACATATTTCCATTTTAAAAAGTATTATAAATTATGCTTATGATGAACATCCTTGTATCCACATTTTTGCATAATTTTAAGTGTTTTCTTTTCTATTTATTTATTTATTTATTATTGTACTTCAGGTGAAGGCTTACAGAACAAATAGTTTCTCATGAAACAGTAGTACAAATATTGTTTTATGACATTGGTTAACAACCCCACAACATGTCAACCCTCTCCCGTCTCGACCTTTTTTTTTTTCTGGTGAAAATATACATAGCCAGAG
>NW_004443945.1:22825604-22842448 GCF_000243295.1 Trichechus manatus latirostris | reverse complement strand
ACAAACAAACAAAAAAGAATGCTAGGGGAGCTTGCCTTTGGAGTGAAGAGATGAGAGACTATGAAATGGAGAAAAACCAAAAGGGGAGGCGGAAGAAAAGAAAAGAATGAATAAATAAGGATCAGAAAGGTTAAAGAACCGCAAAGTTCCCAGGGATCCCACCAGTGCAGCTATGAGGTCTGGGGAAGTCGCTCTCAGGTGTTGCAGTACAGCCTGGCTAGAAGGCGTAGAGGTATACAATGCCAGGTATTTAGGAACAGAAAGAGAAGGAAGATATAGAGACGAGAAACTGAGCAATGAAGATAGACAAAAAGGGAAAAAGAGGAAAAAGGAAACAAAACAAGTTAAAAAAAAACAAACAAGAAAGTCCCCCCAAAGAAACAGGAAAGAAAAAAAAAAAAACCAACATAAAAACAAATGCCCTCAGGGATCCCTCTGCACGTCTGTAGAAGCCGAAGGGGCATCTCCCTGCCACGCAGCTCTGCCTGGCCAGAAATGGCTCCCAACTCAAGAAAAGGAAAAGAAAACAAACAAACAAACAATTCAAAACAAACAAAAGCCCTGGGATCCCACCAGCGCGGCAGCCCAAACCGGGAAGCAGCTCCACACTAGAACGGAGCTCTGCAGCCCCTCAGGAAGAAGCAAAGATGGCACACGGAGCCAGGCAGTCGAGCGAAGGGAGGGGTACGTAGTGAGAGGCAAGTAAGAAGTCAAAAGAAGCAGAAAAAAAAAAGCAACACCAGCAGCCAACAAATGGCACTCAGAGAGCCAGCTAGCACGGGCTGGTGTTTCCGGACAAGAGACCGTGTCTGTGGGAAGCAGAGGGGACCGAGTGTGGATGAAGAAGGGTAGAGAGTGGGAAAGCGCATATCATAAACTACCGGAGCTCTGCAGCCCCCAGGAAGAAGCAAAGATGGCGCATGGAGCAAGGTACTGGAGCGAAAGAAGGGGGAGGTGGGGAGAGGCAAGGAAGAAATAAAAAGAAGAGGAAAAAAAGCAACATCAGCAGCCAACAAATGGTACTCAGACAGCCACCTGCTCGGGTGTGTGGAATCCAAGCAGCCGCCGTTTCCTGGTCAAGAGACTGTGGCCGCGGGAAGCAGAGGATGCCGAGTCGGGGTGAAGAAGGGTGGTGGGTGGGAAAGCGTGTATCACCAATTACCGGTTGTTTTGTCTCCCTCTGGAAGCTCCGTAAGGCTGCTTTCTCGCACCCCCTGTTTGCCGGTCTCTGATAGGAGTCCGAGATGGTGGATCCGTGCTGCGCCAGCTGGTAGGGGACCTTTGCATGAATCTCTCCTCGCTCTCCGTCGCTGTCAGTTTTCTCACTCCATTTGGTGCTTGGCTGAGTTCTTTATCTCTTCATTTTATGTTTTAGGGTTTCAGGATTGTTGTATTCTCTGTTCAGTTTAGTTTTTCAGATCTTTGCTGTGGAGGGACGGCGTGGTGCTTCTGCCTAGAGCGCCATCTTGCCGGAACTACCCCCATTTTTGCATAATTTTTGATAACAGTCTTAGTTTCTAGCATTTGAATATCTAGGCCCAAAGTATGATATTTGTAAGGCCCTTGGTATATATTTCTGAATTGCTTTTCAGAATGTGTATCATTTTAAACACTCACTAGTAATGTATGAGAAAACCTATTTCTATACCATCATTAACATTGGATTTTTATTCATATTTGAAAATTTAGAAGATAAAGGTTATATCTCATTTTAATTTTTATATCTATCAGTATTGGAATTCAGACCAGGCCCATCGACTCTTAAATCATACACGTTATATAGGTTTATGGGCCAATTAGATGTTGTTTTTTGTGAGTTTCCTATAGATATCCTTTGCCTATTTTTAATTAGTATGTTCATTTTTTTTCCTGTTTGACTTATAAAAACTTTCAATGCATAACTCCATTACTATTATATATGCTGTAGATACTTTCTCCAGTTTGTCTTTTGTCATTGTATTTTGTTTATAGTGATTTTGCATCATACATTTATTTATTCTCACTCTCTTGCAGCTATAACCTGCTTCTTTTTATACTTTATGCCTTTATCCTTATAAAGACCAAGTCTTCCTGAGTTAAGAGAAAAATTCCCTTTGTCTTGTTATTTTTCTGTCTTTTTAAATTTAACTCTATAATTCCCATGGGGTCCTCATGAGTCAGAATCAACTCAATGGTGACCAGCAACAAACAACAGTAATTCCCGTAGCAATTTATTGTATCCTATGAAGTAAACCAAACTAAACCCGTGGCCGTCAAGTTGATTTGGACTCGTAGCGACCCTATACGACAGAATAGAAATGCCCCATAGGGTTTCCAAAGCTGTAATCTTTACGAAAGCAGACTGCAACATCTTTCTTCCACGGAACGGCTGGTGGGTTGCAACTGCCAACCTTTTGGTTAGCAGCCGAGCTCTTAACCACTGCACCATCAGGGCTCCATGCTGTGAGGTAGGCAACTGTTTTTCTCCCAAATAAACACGTTGGAAATTTCATCTTTAACATTTTTAAATTTTAATGTATTCTTGAATCATTTCGGGGGACATTATTATTATTGAGCCCTGGTGGCACATTGGTTAAGTTCTCAGCTGTTAACCAAAAGGTCCGCAGTTTAAACCCACCAGCCACTCTGCAGGGCAAAGATGTGGCAAACTGCTTACGTGAAGATTTACAATCTTGGAAACCCTATGGGACAGTTCTACTGTGTCCTATAGGGTCACTATGAGTCGGAATCCACTTCATGGCAACAGATTTTTTTTTGTATTATTATTATTATTACTATTTTAATTTCATGGTCTGTCTACAGAATTTTTTTTGTTTTTGGTTAGGACAAAAATACTTAACTTGTTATAGCTTTTTGATACTTTTAAGTTATGGCAGTCCCCCCACCCCCTAAATTTTCCTGACTGTTTTCGCTTGCTTAATTTTCCATGGATTTTAGAATCATTATATTTAAAAACTGGAGTTTAATGCAATTGCAGAATTACAATTGCATTGCTTTAAATATACCTGTTACCTGGAGGAGATAGCTGATTATTTTTTGAAAAGAGAATTTTTCAGGTTTAAGTTTTGAGAATTCCCTGATTAGAATTTTTCATGCCTGGAGACATACTACACAGAAAATCATTTTAGCTTATATCAAGAATCCGCATATGATAAAATAGATGTGATACACTTTGTAGACTCTCTCACCCTGTAGTGCTCTGAGACACAAGGTAAAGGGAAGGGTATCCAGAGGGCTGCGTAGGAAAAGCATGTCAAGGTGTGGTGGAACTATGAGCAAGATGCTATCTAACAAGGGAGGGCATCCAAGATGAAACTGTCCATTATGGGGCGAGGCTGTAGAATTTTTCTCTTTCAGTATGGCCATGCAATTTTTATTTTTCCTCTGTGGTATGGTGATCAACATCAGGGAACAGTGGACCTAAAGCTTCAGGAAAAGAGACATCACCCTGGACTTGGGGAGGCCAACCAACACAAACTCACAGTTAAGCTGGCCCCCCGGGTCCTCCAGAGAGGGAAGAGAATGCATGCTGCCAGCTGGGGGTAGTTTGGAGCAGGCCAGCAGAGTCCTTTGCCAAGGCTCACAAACCAAGATTGAATTTCAGTTGGTTTCTAAGGAATTTGAGCCAAATTGTAAGGGACCTGGGCTGTGTGGAATGTCAGGTAGAAGCCATGAGAAGATCATTTAATTCAGGATTATTCATTTGATTCAAAACTCTAAAGGGTAACCCCGAGAGTATAGCCCCCAGACACCCTTTTAGCTCAGTGGTGAAGTCATCTCCAAGGTTCACCATTCAGCCTGGGAGTGGACAGCCCCATAAAACCAAACGGGACTAATGAGGTACAGCTGTCTAGGGACAAGGGCCAGAAGGCAGAAGGGGACAAGGAAGCTGGTGATGGGGAACCCAAGGTTGAGTAAGGATAGTGTTAATATGTTGTGAGGTTGTTAACCATTGTCATAGGGGCAACATGTGTACTAACTGTTTAATGAGAAACTATTTTGTTCTGTAAACCTTCATCTAAAGTGAGACTAGCAGCACAATTGGAAGAGCGTAGTCGATGTCACTGAACTGTGCATGTAGAAATTTTTGAAGTGGTGTATCTCTGGCTATGTATATTTTCACCAGAAAAAAAAAAAGGTCGAGACGGGAGAGGGTTGACATGTTGTGGGGTTGTTAACCAATGTCATAAAACAATATTTGTACTACTGTTTCATGAGAAACTATTTGTTCTGTAAGCCTTCACCTGAAGTACAATAAAAAATAAAAAAAAAAAAAAGAAAAACTCTAAAGGGTAAGAGAGAGGAAGTCTAGGAAATATAAACTCATGGATAAACCCTCCCAAATAAAATTCTCCTGATATCTGCTTTATTTGTGAGCCTAGGACTTTGCAGGACAATAGTCTGTTTGTACCCCCATGTATCCTCTAATGCAGGAGGTCAAGGCCCATGAGATCACCTAGAATGCAAACAACAAAACCAGACTTTCTTTGCAATGTATGATTGCAAGAAAAAATTTCCTTATTGAAGTAATGATGTTAGAAACTTGGAGATGGTGTAGAATTCCATTACAGGTAATTTTTGAGAAAAGGGAGCTCCTTACCCTGACTTCCTCATTTTTCTATCATACAGACTTGGGGAGAAATGAATTGATGCCACCTGGAAGTAACTTCAGTTTTTTTATTTTTATAAATTTTTGCTTAAATTTTGCTAAGCCATTAGAAAATCACACTTTTTTAAATGTATAACAAAATGGTGTGCTAATTTTTTTTTTATTTTTATGCTCTGGTTATATCTTTTAGCCATCAACGGGACTCAAGGTGGTATAGTAAATTGAGCTGTGGATATCTGAGTTCTAAATCTAACTCTGTCACTACTACAGAACGAACTTGTGAAAAGTCACTTAACTGTTGTAGGCCTCAATTTTTTCAATTTGGAAAATGAAGTAGTTGGACTAGATAACCTTTAAGATTACTTCTACCCCACCACCAGTTTTAAATTACTAAGATTATATATGTTCATATAGAGGTAGACCAAAGATGCAAAGATGTGTGGTAAAAGAGAACGAAGTTATCGGTGTACATGCTGTAAAACTAAAATGAGTATTCCTATCCCTTATGAACACTATTTACTAAATAATATTCCAATTAGCTTATGCTCATTGTTTTGTTATCAATTCCGATAATTTGTACCCCTCACCAGATGTTTAAATGCAAGATTCTGCAAACCCATACCTTGACCTTAGTGATGTCAACTGAGAGTGTACTGGTGTACGTGTGTGTGCATACGTGTGCTTTCTCACAGGAATGAAACCATCATCTTCAATTGAGAATGCGATCTTCAGCAACAGCTTCATGACATGAACAATTCAAAAGCGTTAGGTTAGTTGCCAGATAAAATAAAATGTCTTTAGCTGATTTACAGCTATATAATTGCAGCTCTGCTTTCTGCTCACCCTGGAGCAGTTTGGGTCAGGTCTTACTAAGGAAACCACTTCCTTATCTTGAAGAGATACATGTCTCATAATTAGAGCCATTGGTAGTGATGCCTATCCATGGTTCAAGAACTTTACATAAAAACTTGGATCCCAAAGGAAATCAATAAAACAATACCATTTATAATAGCCCCTAAAAAGATAAAATACTTAGGAATAAATCTAACCAGGGATGTAAAAGTCCTATACAAGGAAAACCACAAAACGCTACTGCAAGAAACCAAAAGAGACCCACGTAAATGGAAAAACCTACCATTCATGGACAGGAAGACTGAACGTTGCGAAAATGTCAATTCTACCCAAAACAATCTGCAGATAGAATGCAATCCTGATACAAATACCAACAGCATTCTTTAATGAAATAGAAAAACTTATCACCATCTTTATATGGAAAAGAAAGAGGCCCTGGATAAGCAAAGCATTATTGAAGAAAAAGAACAAAGTAGGAGGCCTCACACTACCTGAGCTCAGAACCTACTATACGGACACGTTAGTCAAAATAGCCTAGTACCGGGACAATGACAGACACATAGACCAATGCAACAAAATTGAGAACATGGATATAAATCCATTCACCTATGGTCAGGTGATCCACTAAATGGGGGAAAAGACAGTCTTTTTAAATAATGGTGCTGGCAAAACTGGATGTCCATCTGTAAAAAAATGAAACAGGACCCATACCTCACACCATACACAAAAACTAACTCAAAATGGATCAAAGACCTAAATGTAAAACCTAAAATGATAAAGATCATGGAAGAAGAAATAGGGACAACAGTAGGGGCCATAATAGACAGCATAAATACAATACAAACCAGAAATAACAATGCACAAACACCAGAAGAGAAACTAGATAACTGGGAGCTCCTAAAAATTAAATGCTTATGCTCATCAAGAGACATCATTAAAAGAGTAAAAAGAAAACCTGAAGACTGGGAAAAAATTTTGGCTACAATGTATCTGACAAGGGTCTAATCTCTAAATCTATAGAATATTTCAATACTTCAACAACAAAAAGACAAATAATCCGGTTAAAAAATAGACAAAGGATATGAACAGACATTTCACCAAAGAAGACATTCAGGAAGCTAACAGACACCTTAGGAAATGTTCTCCATCATTAGCTATTAGAGAAATGCAAATCAAAACTACAGTGAGATACCATCTCACCCCGACATTACTGGCACTAAAACAAACAAACAAAAACCCAGAAAATAATAAATGTTGGAGAGGTTGCAGTGAGATTGGAACTCTTATGCACTGCTGGTGGGAATGTAAAATGGTACAACCACTATGGAAAATGATACGGCACCTCCTTAAAAAGCTAGAAATAGAAATACTGTATGATCCAGCAATCCCACTCCTAGGACTATATGTTAGAGAAATAAGAACTGTCACATGAATAAACACATGCACACCCATGTTCATTGCAGCATTATTCACAATAGCAAAAAGATGGAAACAACCTAAGTGCCCATCAACAGATGAATGGATAAAAAAATTATGGTACATACACACACACAGTGGAATACTATTCAACAATAAAGAACAATGATGAATCCAGGAAACATCTCACAACATGGATGAATCTGGAGGGCATTATGCTGAGTGAAATAAGTCAGTCACAAAAGGACAAATATTGTATGAAACCACTATTATAAAAACTCAAGGAAAGGTTTACACACAGGAAAAAACAATTTTTGATGGTTACGAGGGAGGAGAGGAGTGGGGAGAGGAAATTACTAACTAGGTAGTAGACAAATGTTAACTTTGGTGAAAAGAAAGACAGCACACAATATAGGGGAAGTCAGCACAACTTGACCAAGGCAAAGTCACAGAAGCTTCCTAGACACATCCAAACACTTTGAGGGACAGACTTACTGGGGTTGAGGGCTGGGGACCATGATTTTGGGGGACATCTAGGTCAATTGGCATAACATCTTTTATAAAGAAAATGTTCTACATCCTACTTTGGTGAGTAATGTCTGGGGTCTTAAAAGCTTGCGAGCGACCATCTAAGATACATCTATTTGTCCCACCCTGACTGGAGCAAGGAAACTTTGGTGGTGTAGTGGTTAAGAGCTATGGCTGCTAACCAAAAGTCTGGCAGTTCAAATCCACCAGACGCTGCTTGGAAACTCTATGGGGCAGTTCTACTCTGTCCTATAGTGTTGTTATGAGTTGGAAATCCACTTGACAGCAGTGGGTTTGGGTTTTTCGGTCTGGAGCAAAGGAGAGTGAAGAAAACCAGAGACAAGGAAAATATTAGTCCAAAGGACTAATGGACCACATGAACCACAGCCTCCACCAGCCTGAACCCAGAAGAACTAGATGGTGTCCTGCTACCACCACCAACAGCTCTGACAGAGAGTCTTGAACAAAGTGGGAGAAAAATGTAGAACAAAATTCAAATTCACAAAAAAAGGCCAGACTTACTGGTCTGACAGAGACTGGAGGAACCCCTAAGATTACACCTCCCAGACCCTACTATCTCAGAACTGAAGCCACTCCTGAAGTCCACCTTTCAGCCAAAGATTAGACAAGCCTATAAAACAAACAATAAAACAAGTGAAGAGCATGCTTCTTAGCTCAATAAAGTATATGAGACCAAATGGGCAATACCCGCCCAAAAGCAAAGATGAGAAGTCTGGAAGGGACGGGAAAACCGGATGAATGGACACAGGGAACCCAGGGTGGAAAGGGGGAGACTGCTGACACATTGTGAGGATTGCAACCAATGTCACAAAACAATTTGTATATAAATTTTTGAATAAGAGACTAATTTGCACTCTAAACTTTCACATAAAGCACTCATACATACACACACACAAACCTTGGATGCCATTACTTTGGCTTTTTTCTTTACTCTTCATTAAGCTGGAGCAAGTGAGAGAGCGTGGGTGAAGCGTAGAGTGCTGATTAAAATTAGAGGTGTAGGAGGAGTCATTGAGACATAGAGTCAAAGACTAGGTCCACCACTTACTGGCTGCATAACATAGTCAAGTTACTTAAGCTCTCTAAACCTCAATTTTCTCATCTTTAAAATGAGAATATCTACTCTAAAGGATGGTGGTAATAATCAAATAAGGTAATGAGTTATCTATGTCAGAACATCGTCAGATATCTAACAGTATTATGAGAACCATTGAGGACTGCCCACATTCATAGGACCATCTTGCCTAAGAAGTTTTGCTTTCTAAGGCCACACATCTTATACATAAATCTATTGTCCAAGCCTAATACTTCTGCTTCAATTGGGTAGTTTTTTCAAGCAGACAAATTTAATTCCTTAAATCATACAGAGAAAAAAAATAAAAGTAAGGATATTTAAAGCTGAGAGTTAAAAATAATTGCTAAAACCTTGGTTTAACCACTTTGTTATGTGTTAAATATGGAAGATAAAATTTGAATTTACATGGCATTGGAAAACAAACCTTATTTTTGCCATATTTAATCAGTTACACAATTCTAAATTCTTTCATCTTCCTTTCCATTTCTTGTTCAGTTAAAGGCTCTGGGCAATAATGTCACACATAGTTATCTCTTTACATCTTGGCAATGTGTATAGGTTAGAATATATAGTGGTTCAGGTGGGATTTGCTATTTTCTTATATATTTAGCTAAGCAAGACTTCAAGTGAGAAAGCAGTGTCACTATTCTGCATGAGAATGTTTAGAAAAATAATTGTTTAGATTCTCACATGCAGCAAGGCCTGCTTGTTCTTGACAATTCTTGAAAGTCCCTTTTTTCCCGGGTCACAGTCAATTTAAGCTGACTTGGCAAGAGACCAGGTTGCTTCGATGAGGATTATGAGTTATTAGTGTCATTGCCTCTTGTACTGTACAAATGGTTGCTATGTTTTGAACAGCAATCAGGCAGCACTTTAACCCAACCAGCCTTGGGATATATGCCATTTAAACATGGCTGCACTATTGACAACTGCAGCCCCCACAGGCCTCTATGCTTCACAGCATGTTGAGACTTGTCCCCAACATGTTGAGACTTGTCCCCAACATGTTGAGACTTGTCACGACTTGTTTTCCCAAACCTATTGTCCCTTTACTGATTGGCTTGTTTACCTGAATTCCTTCTCCCTTGCCCGCACCCAAAGCCCATTGTTCTGTTATTTGCTTCACTGCTTGCTGTATTGACTATAAATAAACTCCTGGGACTGAAGCCGGGGTCGACTCCTCAGAGTGACCCTCCTGACCCCACTTCTCTGTAAGAGTTGTGTTTGGTTACTGTCTCCGCCGTCCCGACAACCGTCGCCGCTGCGACAGATGGTGCCCCGTGTGAGGGGTTGCGACACAGCCTTTCTAAATAGACCTTAAGGAAGGGGGTCATGTATATTTGATGTGAATATCACAGTCTCCTCCCTTGGTTTTCCAAGTGACTTAGGTTTACTTGACAGATGCATAACTTCCAGAGAAGACCTGCCCCAGAAGAAGGCTGTGTGTGTTAATCCCAGCCACTGGACCCTACAAGCTTTACCCAGGTGAGTATTCTTTCTCTACATTTGAGTAAAAGGATGGTGATAAGCTCTGCTGGATTTTAATTGGGCTTTTCCCTGTGACTAAGTGTTAGTAAGACTCAGTGAAAACCACTCCCTACTGGTGGCACAACAGTTAAGAGCTTGGCTGCTAACCGAAAGGCTGACAGTTAGAAACCACCTAGAGGTTCTGTGGGAGAGATTTGGCAATCTGCTCCCATGAAGATTACAGCCTAGAAAACCCTATGGGGAAGTTCTACTCTGTCACATGGGGTCGCTATGAGTCGAAATTGACTTGACAGCACCTAACAACAGTAACAACACTTGAATCTACACTTTATTGCCTTCAATCTTCCAGCTGCCTTCTTCTACTAACCTGTGTCCCCTGCCACTTGACTTTTCTCTTTGATACATATAGGGGCTACTGGAAAAACCTCATGGGGCTAACTTTGAATTTTTATCTTTTATACAAAGTCATTTTTTTTTTTTTTTTTTGTGGGGAAGATCAATAAGTGGTGGGTTGGGTGGTCCTGGTCAGTTAGGGAGACCATGGAATTGGAAATGTATCCTGAGATATCTGCTCCATAATGTTTCCAGAAAGCAGAGAAAAGGCAGAGACCTTTATGACTGAACTTATGTTTTCTAGAAAAGTAAGATTTGTAGAAATAAGTAGTTCTACCAGAAAAAAGTCAGAATCATGTATTCAGAAATGTCAGATATATCACAGTTACATTTCTCTATTTGAAGTTATTATAAAAGTATTACAAAAATTTAGGGATAATCTGAAATGAATAAGAACTCACAGTCTGAGATACTATGTTGGTTTTTTCTCTAAGATGGGTAGGGCATCTGATGTGCTTAGGATAGGAAATTTCCATTAAAGCACATGTGCCTGTCTGTGAGTCAGGTGTGCTCATGTTTTTATGGCTGACAGATTGTGCAACCTGAGGGGGGTGACTTAACTTTCCTCTTTATTTCCTTTTCCTGTAAAATGGACAAAATAAGTCCTGCTTCTATGAGAAACTGTGTCAAATGACCACAGAACTGTATTTTTTTTTTTTTTTTTACAAACACACCCAAAAATTTTGCCAAAAGGATTTCCCTCAATTAAAAGAGAGAGTAGCATAATAATTGTAGGCTACTTGAGAAGTTATTTAATTCTTTAGTGGGGTGGATTTTGTTACAAATGCCTAACTCAAACAAGGATTTAAAAGAAAACTCTATTGCTTTTAATAATAATGATTCTATTTAAAGTTCACCATTACAAATACATTGAGATGTTGTGTGCATGTGTGATCTGGAATCCCTCAGCCAAGGGCTGGAAAATTTCGCCAGTGATTAAGTGAAAATGAATCTCACCTTGGGAATGGAGGAAATAAGTATGTTTGAGAATAACCTCAACATTCGTGCATGGATTTGAGGCAGGACTGCCTTAATGTTGTAATCCTTTAAAAAGGTTCTAAATGAAGTAGATAAGTAATTTGTCCTGCAGAAAGCCTTCTCAGATTACTCTCTTTGTATGCAGGATGGTCCCTACCTCACTTGAGAACTTTGTTGTTCCACACACTCATCATCCCACTGAAGCTAAACGGAGTGGAATGAGGGAAGGTGAAATGGGAGTTTTGTCTTTTGGGACAGTTTTTATGCTTCTAGGAAAGTTAATTAGGAAGTGAAACCTTAATCAATTGACAGTGTTCATTGTTGGCTACTAGGTCATGGTGACAAATAGCCCTGAAAGGTCTTCACTTTCTATTGTAAACAGAAAGGTAAGGAATTTGCCCAAAAATGCACTGGTGAAGATCTGCTTTTCATCAGGGTCTAACCACATAGTAAACAACAGAAATAACTTGTTTTAATAAAGTGTGGTGTTGAAACGTTTATCAGCAAGTCCTTTCTACTGGCTTCAAAAGGTATATTTGGATAAGAGAAATTCTTGCCTGAAAGAACAGAATCTGAAATTTAGGTATAACGTTTCTTCATGTCAAGGTCAAGAAACTTAAAGGAGAAATTTGACTTCCGTTTAATCATGAATTTATCTCTTACCGGGCTCAGATATTATGACTAAGCATTCACTTTTTATTTTGGGGTAGATTTGGTAGGAGAAGAGGAAAGAACTCTGCAAAATGTTTGATCTGGAATGGTTTAATGAAATCTATTATTTTGAATGAAGGTTCCTAAGTGGCCAGTTTACACTAGATTGCTAAACTAAAGACTGGTGGTTCAAACACACCCAACGGTACTGTGGAAGAAAAGGCCAGGTGATCTGCTTTTGTTAAGATTACAGCTAAGAAACCCTATGGAGCAGTTCTGCTCTGTAACACACAGGGTCGCCATGAGTCAGAATTGGCTTGACTGCAACTGACAACAACAACATTATTTTGAGGGCACACTTCCTGCTTCTTCCTCTAGATAGAAGTATACTGGATCCCAGGGGGAAAACCTTTCAAAATGCAAAAATATACTGTTACGATGAGAAAATATAACAAGAACCAGACTGATCTGATAGAAAGTGTAGGTAAAACCAGGAAGCAGGTCTGAGTCTGGCCTAGGGAAGAGGTAAAGTGTTTGAGATGCAAAGCTCAAAGAGATGGATTGGGCCGTCCAAGTAGACAGTTTTGAAATTAAAGAGAAAGAGAAGAAGGGAGAAAATTAACATAGTGGTTTCCAGTTTAGAGATGGATACGAGAGCTTGCAAAAACTACAGAGAGGCAAACGCAGTGCTGTCCAACAGAACATTCTGAGATGATGGAAATGATCTTCTGAGCTGTCCAACACTGTGGCCACTAGCTACATGTGGCTTTTGAACATTTGAAATGTGGCTAGTGTGACCAAAAAACTGAATTTTTACTTTTATTAATTTGAAATTTAATCTGAATAGCTCTAAGTAGCTAATGGCTATTGTATTGAACAGCTTTACCTATTTACACTTTTATACATCACGATCAAGTGATGGGCTTTGTCATAGGTCAGAAAGGATGGTCTTAAGTCTGTGACTGCACCAAGCCCCTCCATTTGCATTAATGCTAATATTCCCTAATTGTAAATATCTCGTACTGTGTTCACCCTCTTTGTGTACTCAGGATTGGTGGTGGAATAAACCCACCCTTTCCTGGACTGGCTGTAGGGACCAGCGGAAGAAAAGGGGGACTCTCCAGCAGAAAATTAAAGGATGTGCTTTTTAAATAGACTTGGATGAAATCTCTGAGTTTCCAGTTACTTTGGCCTTAGAATGACTACAGATTTGCCCAGACTCCACAAAGAGTAGAACTTTTTGAAAATAAAAATACAGTTTTTTTTTTTGTTACAGGATATTGTTAGAAATTTGTTACAATGTGTCATTTTGGCTGATTTTTCTCATGAATCTGTTTTGTTGGAATACCTACTCTTTGGTCCCTGAACATGCCAAGGGATTTTTTACAAATCTATTCACAAATTGATATGCTTGGGTGAAGCAAAATGTTATTAAAGAGACAATATATGTAAGAGGATCACAAGTTATGAGAAGGAAACATGTCTGGCCGAAGGCCTTGATACACATATTGCACAACATCAAAGGATTAATGATCTCAAAGTACTGTTGGCAAAACTTTGTATGATGGGACTTACCTACTCCATTGCCATTGAATTGATTCCAGCTTATAGTGACCCACAGGATTTCCAAGGCTGTAAATATTTACAGCAGCAGACAGCCACATCTTTCTCCGTGGAGCGACTGGTGGATTCAAACCTCCAACCTTTCTGTTAGAAGCTGAGTGCCACTGGGGCCCCTTATGATGGGACTTACAGAATCATTATTAAACTGTCATCCAGTATAAAACCAAATGATATGTGGGAATGGAGTAAGGGGATTATTTTTAGAGGATTCCTGGATACTTGAAAGATTTTCTATGCCATCAGTGCAATTCACGCTACCTTGACAAGATCAACCAGCCAATACAAGAAATGAATCAACCACCCAACTTCTCACTACCCAGGATATTAGGCATAGTTTTTCATTGATGAAATGAGTGTTCTTTATTAAATGTATAGGGTTGACCAGTTTTTGGAGTCCCTGGGTAGCGCAAACAGTTAACATGCTCAGCTACAAACAAAAAGGTTTGAGTTCACCCAAAGGCACCTTGGAAGAAAGCCCTGGCGATCTACTTCTGAACAATCAACCTCTGAAAATTCTGTGGAGCACAGTTCTACTTTGACACACACTGGGTTACCATGAGTCGGAATCCACTCAATAGCAACTGGTCAACTATCTAAGAGTCTCAGGAATTTTTTACCCTTTTCTAATTTCCATAGGAATTTTTGGGCCCAAACAAAGGAAGCAAGCCAAACTTGTTACATTAATCCACTAATCAATGAACTAATCAATAAGACTTGAGTTCCTCATATGCACAGTGACTAGAAGATGTAATCTGACATTGGTGTGCCTGCCTTTGAACTAAGGGCCATGGTTCTATGGAAGTATAAAACCCATATGCTTCCTTTTTCAACACATCTGTTTGGTTTAAAAACAAATATTAGATCCACATTATATAGAGAAGAGAATTTTCTCCATTTTTAACAGCTTCCCAAATGTCTGGAGAATTTCGTAGTGTTAGCAAATATCATGAAAGAGAATAGGAAGCCAAAAAAAGTGAGAAAAAGAAACTTTACTGCTTCAAAAACAGCAGCAAATTCCCTGCAGTGGTGAAGGGACCATCTGTGTGCTCTGGCTCCAAAAAAAGTATAATTTGTTTTAAAGGACCAGGTATAAAATGTCTGAGGAGTAGTAGTAGTGCAGTGGTGAAGCCCTCGGCTGCTAACCGAAAGGTCAGTGATTTGAACCCACCATCTGCTCTGTAGGAAAAAGATGTGGCAGTCTGCTTACGTAAAGATTTACAGCCTTGGAAACCCAATGGTGCAGTTCTACTCTGTCCTGCAGGGTCACTATGAGTCAGAATCGACTAGATGGCAGTGAGTTTGGTTTTGGTTTTGGTTTTTAAAACGTCTATCTGAAATAATGTGCTTATTGTATATAAAAACGAAGCAGGGAAATGGGGCGGACATTTTAAGCACTGTATGCCTATTTATTTCAAAGCTATCTTTCCTGTCAACCAGAATAAAATTTATTAACTCAGGTAAGTATAAAGAGTCAGGCATTTTCTTGCAATAAGGAGGGTAAGTAGATCGCGCCCTGAAAACCTGTCTGCTTGCATTTGGAAAAACGCTGCCTTAAATCCTAAACATTTTATTCAGCAGCCCAAAGACATTGCAGTGGGAAAAGGGAAACTTAAGTTCTCTGACTGAACCCACTAACCCTCCCAGTAGTTCTAGAATTTGTATCTCTGGGAACACTCAAATCCCACGAAGAGTTTGTATAATTTTTCAGCATTAAATTCAGAGTCAAGGAAAGGACCTGTTATGTCCTTTGGCTCTTTCCGACCTGTTCTTCTTGTCAGTATTGGTCTACTATTTATGAAGTTTACAGAAACACAGAAATCAGAGATGGACAATTAATATGGAATTATTTAGTGTCTGTTATGGATTAACTTGTGTTCTCCCCAAAATGCGTGTTGTAGATACTAACGCCTGTACCTGTGAATGTAATTCCATTTGGCAATAGGGTTTTCTTTGTTATGCTAATGAGGCCATATTAGTGTAGGGTGTGCCTTAAACCTAATCACTTCTGAGATATAAAAAGAGCAGATTAGGCACAGAAGCAAGCAAGCACAAATGATGGAAAGATAGATGCCATGTGGAGGTCACCAAGGAACTGAAGAACATGGGGCTAAAGGAGCTGAAAAAAAGATTTCCCCCCAGAGCAAACAAAGAGAGCCTCCCCTAGATCCAGGGCTCTGAGTTCAGACTTCTAGCCTCCTAAACTGTGAGGAAATACACTTCTGTTCATTAAAGCCACCCACTTGTGGTATTCCTGTTACAGTAGCACTAGGTAACTAAGACAGTGCCCTGCATTGTCCCTTTTCCCTATGAACAGACATCTCCTTTCCTATTCACTTCAAAACTCTGTGTGAGTGCATGTGTGTGTATGTGTGTGTGTGTGTGTGTGTGTGTGTGTGGCTGAGGCAGTTACCAGAGTTGATGGCACTGTCTCTGCCATATATCCCATGGTCATGATGATATTCTCCCAAAATTTTTTCCAAAAGTTTTTCAGTTTACATTTAACTTTTTAATCAATGTGAAATTGATTTTTGTGTATAATAGAAAGTAGTAACCAATTTTATTTTTTTAATTTGGGTACCCAGTTTTTCCAGAATCGTTTTAGAGAGTCTGTCTTTTCCCCACTGAACTGTAATGGTATCTAGCATAGATTAAGAGTCCTGTTATGGGTGGGTCTATTTCTGGACTCTCTGTTGTTTTGTTCCTTTATGTCTCTCACTGTGCCAATACCACACAATCACATTGTGTTCATTGTTTTGTGTATATGTGTGTATACATACATACGTATACGCATACACATGTATAAACCAAACTTGTGGCTGTCGAGCTGATTCTGACTCATAGTGACCCTATAGGATGGAGTAGAACTGCCCCATAGGGTTTCCAAGGCTGTAAATCTTTACGGAAGAAGACTGCCATATCTTTCTCCCTTGGAGTGGCTGGTGGGTTCAAACCACCAACCTTTGGGTTAGTCGCCAAATGTCTAACCACTGTGCCACCAGGGCTCCCCGTATATATATATATATATATATATACACATATATATAACCCATTGCTGTCCAGTCAGTTCTGACTCGGCAACCCCATGTGTTTCAGAACTGCTTTCCATTAGATTTCCAATGCCTGTAATCTTACATGCCAGACCTTCCACTGTGCCTCAGGGTGGATTTGAACAGCCATCCTTCCCAGTTAGTAGCTGAGCACAAACTGGTT
>NW_004443945.1:22742681-22825504 GCF_000243295.1 Trichechus manatus latirostris | reverse complement strand
TGCAAAGACCTGGAGTTAGAAAACCAGAAGGGAAGAACACGCTTGACATTTCTCAAACTGAAAGAACTGAAGAAAAAATTCAAGGATTCAGCTGCAATACTGAAGGATTCTATGGGCAAAATACTGAATGATGCAGAAAGGATCAAAAGCAGATGGAAGGAATACACAGCGTCACTGTATCAGAAAGAACTGGTCGATGTTCTACCATTTCAGGAGGTAGCATATGATCAACAGCTGATGGTATTGAAGGAAGAAGTCCAAGCTGCACTGAAGGCATTGACGAAAAGAAAGGCTCCAGGAACTGACAGAATACCAACTGAGATATTTCAATAAACAGGTGCAACACTGGAAGTGCACACTTATCTATGCCAAGAAATTTGGAAGATAGTTACGTGGCCAAATGACTGGAAGAGATCCATATTTGTGCCCATCCCAAAGAAAGCTGACCCAACAGAATGCAGAAATTATCGAACAATATCATTAATATCTCAAGCAAGTAACATTTTGCTGAAGATAATTAAAAAAATGGTTGCAACAGAACATCAACAGGAAACTACCATACATTTAAGCCAGATTCAGAAGAGGACTTGCAACAAGGGGTATCATTGCTGATGTCAGTTGGATCTTGGCTGAAAGCAGAGACTACTAGAAAGATGTTTACTTGTGTTTTCTTTACTATGTAAAGGAATTCGACTATGTGGAGCATCACAAATTATGGATAACATTGTGAAGAACTGGAATTCCAGAACACTTACCTGTGCTCATGTGGAATCTGTACATAGAACAGGAGGCAGTTGTTCAAAGAGAACAAGGGGATATTGCGTGGGTTAAAATCAAGAAAGGTGTGTATCAGGGTTATATCATTTCATCATACTTATTCAATCTGTATGCTGAGCAAATAATCCGAGAAGCTGGACTTTATGAAGAAGAACGAGGTTTCAGGACTGGAGGAAGACTCATTCACAATTTCCTTCAATATGCACGTGACACAACCTTGCTTGCTGAAACTGAAGAGGACTTGAAGCACTTACTGATGAAGATCAAACACTACAGCCTTCAGTATGGATTACACCTCAACATACAGAAAACAAGAATCCTCACAGCTGGACCAATAGGCAATATCATGATAAACGAAGAAAAGTTTGAAGTTGTCAAAGATTTCATTTTACTTGGATCCACAGTCAATGCCCATGGAAGCAGCAGTCAGGAAATCAAATAACATAGTGCATTGGGCAAATCTGCTGCAAGAGACATCTTAAAGTGTTGAAAAGCAAAGATGTCACTTTGAGGACTAACGTGCGCTTGACCTTAGCCATGGTGTTTTCAATCGCCTTGTATACATGTGAAAGCTGCACAATGAATAAGGAAGACCAAAGAAGAATTGATGCCCTTGAATTACGTTTAAGGTGTTGGCAAAAAATACTGAGTATACCATGGATTGCCAGGAGAACAAACAAATCTCTCTTGGAAGAAGTACAGCCAGAATGCTCCTTAGAATCGAGGATGGTGACACTTTGTCTCATGTACTTTGGACATGTTATCAGGAGTGACCAGGCCCTGGAGAAGGACATCATGCTTGGTAAAGTAGAGGGTCAGTGAAAAAGAGGAAGACCCTTAAGGAGATGGATTGACACAGTGGATGCAACAATGGGCTCAAACGTAGCAATGATTGTGAGAATGGTGCAGGACTGGGCAGTGTTTCGTTCTGTTGTACTAGCGTTGCTATGAGCCAGAACTGACTGGATGACACCTAACAACAACAACACATAGAGTGTGTGTGTGAGTGTGTGTGTATATATATATATATATATATATATATATGTATATATACATAGCCAGAGCTAGATGGGACTGCCTTGTTTTTCCAGGTCTCTAAAGTTTTCTGCCTTTGACAGGGTGCTGTTACCACTTTTCTATCACTCTCTAGTTACTGGAAAATATTTGAGCTTCTTTGATAGGTTTCCGCCTTACACAGTTTCTGGCTTTCACAGGTTTATATTTATATACATATATATTTTATATTTATTTATATATACTTATTTTATTTTTTAATGGCAAAAGGCAGATATGATTATGGCTTAAGGACAATGAAATGGAACCTGAGGGATAAATCCCTGTCTATAGCTTCCTCACTCAGATCTTGACCAAAGTATTTAACCATTGTCTGTCTCATGTCCCTGTAATGGAGAGAAAAATAAACTACTAAGATCATTGATGGGTTAGCTTTAATGCATAAAAGATACTGTTTTCCGTTTAAAATTCACATTATTCAGGCCCATGACGTATTTATATTTCAGTTGTTTATTTGAATTTTTTCTTCTAAATGGTAAAGCAGTTTTAATTGCATGAGAATCATCCCTTAAACTCTTGTCTGTGATCTGAACTAATGATTGCATTCTCTTGGGAAAATTACAACAAATCCCCAGATTGCAAATGTCTGACTCATGGACATCTCATACTTGCCCTTTAAGGTTATGTGCATGTCTTCTCACGTTGAAATGATTGAACCAACCCCTACTGCAACAAATTCTTCATCACAATCACCTTCACTTGCGGCACGTGCAGCTTTTAAATCATTGAAAAGGCTTCAAGGCTTTTCTTGCAGTAAAGAAAGGCTAAATAAGAACCGTATGCACCTGTTGTGACTTATCTACAAATTGGACTTAAAGATACACTTAGGACCGGATCTCGTTTGTAACCTGAGGACTGCCTATATTTAACCTGAGGGAACCTCTCTTGCCAGAACTTTTAATTTGTTTGTTTTTCTACGCATTTTACGTCTTTCCCATTTTTACCCATTTAATTTTTGGAATTTGAATAGCATTAATTTATGCAGAATGTTCTTCAGTCCTGTTTGCTGAAAGCCCCATTTCACTCTGTTTTCTCAGACGGTTTCCTTTCCTTTTCCTATTTAATCAAAAAAAAAAAAAAATGAGTTCTTTTTGCTGTCATATCTTTGAAGAGTCCCCACTGAATCCACAGAATCTGTTTCTCGATGCTTACATTTTCAGTGAAACTATGGTTTATTTCATCTTTTTGCAGTTCCAACTCTCTTGCACACTCATGCATTTTTATTACTTCCTCCCACACACTAGTGGTTCCCCACCTGTCCCCTCATGAGCCATGAGTGGCTCACAAAGCTGTTTCAGGTGGCCCGTAAGCTGCCTGTCAGCTCACTGCTCTTGCCTTCATAAGCAAACTGGGTCACCAATGAGCCCTTCTCCTGCTTCTTAGCAACTGTTAGAGCTGACACCCACCTCTTCCAGTCTCTTCCTCCACCATGCAAATAAACCTTCTTTCAAGTTGATGACTCATCACATTACAAATGGGCATATCAGAATAATTTGAATAATAAAAAAAGAAGACCCAACCAAGTCCCATCATACTATCCGGAAGTCCACATTTTCTAAGACTTACGAAATGAGTATGAATTTTACTCAATTACAAAGTCAGGTATACCAAAAAATGTAGTGGGTTTGGCTTATCTACAAACTGAACCTAGATTTTAAAACCTATCTTGACTTAGTAACAGAAAACTTAATCTTGCCAGTTTCAGAAAACTCATTAACTTTTAGTTGAACGCTTAGTTTCTTGGTGGTGAAAACAACAAGGACAGTTGCCTTTGAGTTGATTCCATGATGGAAGTCTATCGCTAAGCCTTTCTTTTGAGGCACTTCTGGATGGGTTGGAACTGCCAGCTTTTCAATTAGTGGTAGAATGCTTATCCATTTGAGCCACTCAGGGAATCCTGGTGGTAATTAATTAGCCAAACCAGGATTCTCCCTTCTGTCCAAATTTTTCTCTTTGTCCTAGATGGGAGGAAAGCCTTATATCACATATGGCATACAGAGAGTTGTGTAGGGGTGGCTGACATGTGTCCGTGATCACTTCCTATCCCTGTTGGCCTCTTCTGAGATGCCATTCATCCCATCAGGTCTTGAGCATTGCAGTCCAACTCTGCACCACCCCTTGCTGGTGTCAGTAGTTTCTCCATGGTTCCTAGGACTTGGTTGCCCTCACTTTGTGCTCTCTTAACTCTGTGTTGCCCTCATACCAACCAGGAGGCCTCTTCTAGAATCTATCGGCCCCACCTGCCACTTGTGTAAGAAAAAATAACAAACTGAAAAGAAGTTTGAATTCTCCCTCCTGAAAATAAAGGAAGAGGCTCCCCTCCTCCCCTGTTGTTTCAGAATTCGCTTTAGATAATTTGTAATTGTAAACTCTTTCTCTAGCTTTTTGAAAAATTTGTAAATCAAGGATGTTTCTTCAAGGACTGGGAACCATCTTTTCTGAAATGTAATCATCAAAGAAGAGCACATCCCTACCTCCCAGTTTCTTGGAGGGAGATCAGCCTAACTTCAGGTATCTTGCCATAAGGTTATTAGAAAATTAGCAATTTTATCTTGAAAATGTGAATGCAATGGGTTGTGTCCACTTAACTATATAAAGGATCAGATTCCTTTCTGTCTTTGCAATCTCTCTATTGGATTGCCTGTGATGCATCACATTCTGGTTTAATGCTTTATTCAACAATAAAACTTTTCTTTCTCTTCTATTTTTGTGGCGAGGTTCTCTGGGTGGGGAGTAGATTTTGTTTTAGAAACTTTTCCCCAACATGTGCATGCTTGGGGGGACCTGACGGCTTTCCCCACAGCACTTTGGAATGGTCAGGTTGCTGTCAGGCTTCTTAGAGGTCTATGTTCCTAGAAACCTTCCTTGGTCATTGCTTCTTTACTGCTTAGATACCATGTTGCAGGCAGAGATTCTCTATGTGGCTTGCAGTCTTCCAGCTTGTGCTCTGGGAAGCAGCAGAGAAAATGGTTTGTTCTGCTCAGGGATCCCACCAAACTTCTCTGGGGTTTCTATCATCATGCTGCTTCTGGGGTTCAGCTCAACTAGGGTGCTGCCACTCTCTTCCACAAGGCGGTGGAGCCCTCTTTTCGTTTTGGGCAGTTGGATGGCATTGCGTCACCATGCATTCCTCACCATTCCATGATATGTATTATTATGTGCTCCGAGTCCTCGACGGTTAACCCTTGATACTTAAACTAACTGCTTGAATTTCAAAAACTCTTCTTCTCTTCTAAATGCTTGACTCTTGCAACGGAAACCCAAGGTTTTTAAGACTATTGTCTCTACTCTGGATTTATAAATGTAAATTTTAGAATGAAAAAGCCAAGAATGTAATGTTTTGTGTTTTCTTTAAAGTGCCTTCCCTAAGAGATGTGCATATAGAAAGACCTACTACCATTTGAATGATAAGGAGAGGAATATGGGGAATAGAACTCCCTCCACATAATTTAACACTAAGGTATTACCCCTATAAGTTTGTTTGTCTTTATATATAGTGTGTGATAATCACCTCCCAAAGGGCTTTTTTCCCCGTCATCATTCACTTTGGGAGTGCTACCATATTGGGAAAGCCTACAACAAGTAAGTACATGAAAAGACTAAATAACTGCGATGAATCCCTAAAAAATAGAATCATAACATTCCAAAATATTTAGGAATTTATCATTTCATTTGGTCTTGCAGATGTAGCTTTGGATGTCACCAGGACAAAGAGGCTCCCTTGAGCCTTAAGAGTGTGTGAACTCTGCCAGAGAGAGATGGGGAGCAAGAGAGGGAAGTAACTGCACAGGAATCTTAGCATTTGAATTAGTATTAGAATTTTGAGACTGTTTGGTTCAACTCATTCTACTTATAGATAAGGAAATGGAGACCCAGGAGTTTTAAGTGAAAAAGAAAAGTAATTAGTACAAGAGACTAAAAAAGAGCAAGCAGAGGTGTGGCAAAATAGTTAAAGAGGTCCAATATTATACAAACAAAGGAAAAGAGATGTAGTTGCAACAATGAGGAACATGAAAGAAACACAGTCTGAGCCCAATCGCATATGTTCAAGGCATGGTACTAGACATTTCTTACAAACATAACCCCCATTTAATCCTCACAATATTCCCGAGGTGTAAGCCATTACCACCATTCCACAGTTGGTGAAACTGAGGCTGAGAGATTAAGTACTCTGCCCAAAGTCACGCAGCTAGTGAGTTATAGAGCTCAGATTGGACCTCATTTACTGGACTTCAAGGCTCTGTTCAATTGCAAGACATTTTTAGCTTGAGGGAGCAGGTGGGAGAGATGTCTGCAGGTGTTAGGATTTGTTTAGAAGCTACGTTTCTGGAAGCCCCTAAAATTAACCCTGATAGGTAGTCCATATATGGTCTGTATGCCCAACCCAGTCTGGAATATCTTACCACCAGCTGAAGATTCTAAAGGTGAAAACTTTAAATACAGATGAACAAGTTTCGGGTGTAAAGTGAAGTCACAGCTAGGTGCTTAATTCGGTTAGAGTTAGGTTGTAACTGGTGACAGGTCTTCTTGGTCTAATTCCTGGAAAACTTTGCTTTCTGACCCAGGCCTTTCCAGATCAGTCTGATTTATCTTCTTAGACACCCTCTCCCCACCCCAAGAATATTGAAATAGTCATGTACCATCAGACTGAGGTTCCCAAGTCTGCCCAGGTACCCTACATAGAAAAGTCCTTTTTTCTCTTCTCTCCATCTTGTTTTCTAACTATTTTTTAAACCACCTGTTGGTTTCTTTCCCTAGTTACGAAAGAAAAAACCATTGCCGTCGAGTCGATTCCGACTCATAGCGATCCTACAGTATGGGGTAGATCTGCCCCATAGGGTTTCCAGGGAGCGGCTGGTGGATTCAAACTGCCAACCTTCTAGTTAGCAGCCGAGCTCTTAACCACTGCACCACCAGGGGTCCTACTTAAGCTGCTCCTAATAGTAGCTTATTTTCTTAGTTTACTAGGGCTGCCATAATAAAATATCACAAAGTGAATGGCTTTAAGGGACGGAAAGGTATTTTCTCACAGTTTTGGAGGGTAAAGTCTGAATTTAAGGCATCGGGAGGGCTATGCACATTCTCTCTCTGTTGGCTCTGGAGGAAAATCCTTTCTTGTCTCTTTCAGCTTCTAGTAATCTAGGTGTTTCTTGGTTTGTAGATGGATCCTCACATGCTATCGTGCCCTTGTGTGTGAGTCTGTGTCCATGTCTGCTCTTCTCTTTTATAAAATGCCACTTAGCAGGGATTAGAATTAGGACCCACCCTACTCTGGTTTGACTTCATTAATTTGTCTGATAACAACTGCAAAGAAAATCCTTATTTCCCCAAGCAGTCATGTTTACAGGTGCAGGGGTTAGGACTTCAATATATTATATCTCTTTGGGGGACACAATTCAATCCATAACACTTGTCTGCAGTTTCTTATCCACTATACCTTTAAGTGTGTAAGAATCCAATTCATATTTCAATATACAGTGTAGGAGGAAAAGTCATGTGCACAATTCACATTCAAATAACACCAGGATTATTTTTCACAGAGCAATTAATGATAGAAAGAGACAGCATTATTCAGGGAGATCATAGGTTTGGAAGTCACATTTCAGAGTGATAAAAAAGTAGATGGTATGGAAACACCAGAACAAGGTGTAAACCCATTGGTTTGAAAAGTTTGGCTGCGAGAAAAGAATGGGGGTAGTAGTTGTCAGGGTTGTTAAGAACTTGTCCTTCGTTGTTGCTTAAGTAGAGACTACTGTGTATGATGGATCTGGGTGACAGCAGAGCGTAATGATTAAGAGCTGGAGCTCTGGGATCCGGAATTTATGGGCTGGAATCTCAGTCTCTGCTCCTTCGTAGTTGGGTGCTTTGGGGCATGTTTCTTAACCATCAAAGTCCTTGCTATTCGAATATTCAAAGTGTGGTCTATGGACTAGCATCCATCCACATCACCCGGAGCTTGTAAGAAATGCAGAAACTTGGTTTTTCCTCCAGATCTATGTATTTTCAAAAGATCCCCTGGGTGATTCATATGTACATTACAGTTTGGGAAGCACTGCTGTAAGCCACAGTTCTCTTATTTGTAAAATAGGGATAATAGTGATACCTACTTCATAGAGTGGGTGTGGGGATAAAATGTCATATTGCATACCAGGCATGTAGTAAGCGCTCAATAAATGTCAGATTATTATTATTATTCTTGCTATTATGAATGAGGTTGAAGATGTTGGAGAAGGAGAGAATAAGTTTGGCAAAACTGTTCCATTTTAGTGAATTCAACAGTCAGGCTTTGGTGTAAATGTTGGTAGAGGCACTGGTTTTTGACTTGGTACCTAAGGATCTATTTGCATTTTGCTTACATTGGCGGCAACTCCTAAAGGAAAGGCTTTGAGAAGGAATAGACGGTAAAGATAATGTTATTTCTGTTGTTTCCATGACAACGGACATGCTTCATGGAATATATCCATCATGCATAGTCTTGAACCATCTGGTTTCTAAGTCCTTGGTGAAAACCCTCTAGGAATGAAGTGTAGGTAAACTTTAATCAGTTTTCTAATTACTGCAGTTCTTGCAGAAATTATTTAACTTGATTTTGCAGCTGCTTCGACGTAAGGCCCAGAGGTCTTATTAGGCTTTTTATTGCCACTCTTAAGGAGCAGTTTAAGAATTGTTATTGTACTTTAGCTGCAGATGCCACTGTTTCTGTTTTAGGTTTTGAGACTAGGTCGTGGTGACATCACACAGAGACAGAGAAAGGTCAAAGCTATTTTTTCCAACTGGCTCTGTCAAATATAAAAATTAACCATACTTTGAGCTGGGTTTTATGGATTGGTAATGTATGTTTATGTTAGAGTTTCTGTCAAAACAGGGATTAAAGATAAATGTAGCTAATTAAAAGAACATTTGCTTAGAGCTCCTGGTAATAGATACCTCTTTGTGAGGTCCTGAGGTATGGATTTCTTTAAGAAGCGATGCAATTTGTGTGCCTGAATCTGAAGAGGAGAGGAGACTTTCGATTTTCTGAAAATAAAACACGAGTCTAAGAACTATCCAGTTCACCCTTTGAGGAAATAACCCAAGTAATGGTTAGGCAAAGTTTGCTTGTGTTTGCTATATAAAACGCACACGTCTACACTACTTCTAACTTTTCATTCCACTATATAATGTTTCCTAGCAAAATTTTTGAAGAAAATTTGCTCTTTTAGAAAGGGATATCTTTTACCTGGCACTAGGTGAGTTAACACATTTCAATTTGAGCCTAGATCAATAAATCAAAAACAAAAACATCCGAGATCAAATTAGGCAATCATTGCCTTTACCACATCTGTGTTTTCTTGTGTTTCTGTGGTGGGGGCACTGGGCGGGGTGGGGGGGAGTGGAGGTGTGGTGTGGTGGGAGGAATGTGGGAACCAAAGGAAGTGTTTTCTATCTCCCGTCAGCTACAAAAGCCAATTGGATTTACGGTCCAAAAAATGTAGGCTGATTCCTAGGAATTAGAAGGCATCTTATAAAAGGGATAGTATCATTTATCTCCAAGACTCATTGCATTTTATAAGCTCCATGTTACATGGTGCTATGCAAAAGAATAGATTTATCTACTAATAAAGAGAGATTTAAATGTTGGATATGGGATGCCGTAACATTTCCAAATAAACCACAATAGTTGTAAAATGTTTTGATATTTGAAACCATTTTATATTTGAGGGGGTTAGGGACTATCAGAGTGACCTCTAAACACCAGAGTAATACTGGAACTTGTTTCTAGCCTCTAATTTTACCTGGGCATAACGTAAAAAGTGCTATTATTACATGGATTTAACTATTTATTTGGTTCAAACTCCTTGCCAGGAAAACACACACACACAATACGAAGAGCTATATAAAGTAAAAACTTGTACTCATTTTAATAAAATGCCCATTTGAAGATTAAGAGTTGCGAAGCTTCTGGAAATGAAATGTTCCCCACCAGATCATTAACAGAGATTTATGTCAGGGAACTGAATTGTAAGTATAGTAATTCTACCACCAGAGGGCTCCATATTTTTTTTCTTGAACACAGAAGAGAAAGACAAGATAAGAGTCCTGGTATTTAAAAAAATTTCTTTTTCATCCTGTATGTCTAAGCTGTATACCATAGCTTTAAGACAAAACATGGGTTTCCATTTATTTACTCTAAGTTTAAAAAAATATAAAGGGGAAAGTTTGCTTTCAGATCTCTGGGACAAGTTTATTTCCTTTAAGGAGATAAAGGAAAAACAAAAATCAAAACACCTCATAGGCTTCTTTTTGTGTGCATGAAGTTAAGACTTTTCATTTCCTTGAAAAATGTTGAGGTCTTCTTGGAGTCAAGAAGCGTGAAGAGGATGAAGACGGTGCTTTTGGTCAAGTTGGTCAAACTTGTTCCTTACTAGGAATTCCAGTAAGCTGTAGGAGATAGGCCCAGAACGGTGGAGGGTGTGTAGCAGGACTGACCTCACAGAAAGTTGTGGAGGACCCAGGTGCTTACAGAGGGAGTACTCTGCAGTCAGCATCAGGCTCAGGAAGACACTAGATGTTGGGAAATCATGATAACCATGATCTATGATTACAAAGTGCTTACGATCTGCATTGGGAAATCAAATTCCTAGGCATGCAGCAAGAATGAACTACACTGAATAAGACAATAGCTATTATAGAATATAAGGGTTCTACAATAAAATTTTTTGTTTGAATACAAGTGACTAGAATTATTGATGTTGAATGCCTAAAACGTTTCTCTATTCATTTATCACTGTTATCCTTCATATTTTTCCAAAGTAATTTAAAATATTTACTCCGTTGAATTTTTTTTTTTCAGTTGGCCTGTGTGATACCCTAGAATTTTTCATAGTGAAAAAGTCCATTGGTTGGGAATTCTTATTTCTGGTTCTAGCTTTCACTAAACTACCTCTGTGATCTTGAGGATATTGCTTTACCTCTCTGGTCCTCTGCAATGGTAGATTGTAGATCATCTCAGATCTTGTTGAGTTTAAAATGCAATTGACTATACGATTATTTTATGTATCACCATGAAAGAAAAAAAGCTATCAAACTAGAACATAGTGTTTTCTCATCACTTAGAATTTTTATCCTCTACCTAGTCATAGAACTCTTTCTGATTTATTTAGGCAAATACTTTTATCATATTACTCTTGTGTATACATAAAAAGAACACATGAATGATAAAGTTCCAAAAGCTTTTTCTATTCAGAGTTCAATTCTTCTGAATTATTTATTCAAACAGCTTTACCTAGGTACAATTTATATCATAAAACTCACCCATTGTAAGTGATTTTTAAAAAATTGATAGAGCTGTGCAACCACCACCAGACTCTAGTTTTAGAATATTTCCATCACTCCAAAAAGTTTCCTTATCCCTGCTTGCATTCAGTTCCCATTCCCACTCCTAGACTGAAGCAACCAGCAACCTACTTTGTATTTCTAAATTTATCTTTTATGGAAATTTCATATTAATTGTTATTGTTGTTGTTAGGTGCAGTCAAGTCGATTCCGACTCATAGTGACCCTGTAGGACA
Source organism: Trichechus manatus latirostris (assembly GCF_000243295.1). Taxonomy (NCBI): domain Eukaryota; kingdom Metazoa; phylum Chordata; class Mammalia; order Sirenia; family Trichechidae; genus Trichechus; species Trichechus manatus. The sequence goes on along the minus strand of NW_004443945.1, from coordinate 22,814,102 downwards.
GAGTAGAACAGGGTTTCCAAGGAGTGGCTTGTGGATTCGAACTACCTACCTTTTGGTTAGCAGCCATAGCTCTTAACCACTGGGCCACTAGGATTCCTTCATATTAATAGAATCATATAATATGTACTTTGGTCGTGTCTGGCTTCTTTCACTTAACACGATATTCTGGAGATTCATCTATGATGTAGCATGGATCAGCAGTTTGTTCTTGTTAACTGCTGAGTAGTATTCCATTGTATACATATGCCACATTTTGTTTATAAACGTTTGAATTGTTCTAAGTTTTGTGCTATTATAAATAATGCTGCTATGAACATTCATGTATAGGACTTTGCGTGGACACATGTTTTCATTTCTCTAGGGAGATAACTAGGAATGGAATTGCTGGATCTTATGGGAATTACATATTTAATTTTTAAAGACCCTGCCAGGCTTTTCCAGTGTGGCATACCATTTTCCATTCTCAGCAGCAATGCATGAGATTTCCAGTTCCTACACACTCTCATCAATTGGTATTGTTAGTCTTTCCTACTATAATTATTTCAATGGCTGTGTAGTGGTATCTCATTTTGGTTTGAATTTGCATTTCTCTAATGACTAATTATGATGAACTTTTTATGCCCTTACCGTGGTTAAGTGCTAAGGCTGCTAACCAAAAGGTCAGCAGTTTGAATCCAACAGCAGCTCCTTGGAAACCCTAGGGCAGTTGTCCTATAGGGTTGGTATGAGTTGGAATCTACTCAACAGCAGTGGGTTTGGTTTGGTTTTGTTAACATAACTAGGAGTCATGGTGTCATAGATTGTATCGTATTGGCAAAGCTTCCAGGATCATAGCAACATGCAAGCCACCACGGTATGACAAACTGACAGACAAGTGGTAGACAGCTGACATCTAGATAACAGTAATTACAAGAGTCATCCCAATTATGGAGATATTAAAGTGTGAAAAAATGTGCCTCTTAGAATTGATTCAATATGTCAATATTGTAACTCAGTTCACTATAGAGAAGAATTGGGATTAGATAATTTTTGATTGCGTCTCATTCACGAGGCTCTGCAGCCTGAGGAAATAAAAGGTCTTTACCATAAAGGGATTATGTATATGGACTCATCTTTCAGAGTGAGCTCAGAGAATAAAGTTGTAGAGAGACTGTGATTTATTTCTTCTCTTTGTTGATTTTTATTTAGAATATGATTTTTCTAAAAAGGCAACAAAAATGTTTCCCTATGATTCCAGTCAAAGAAAAGAGCAAAGACCTTAGAAAAACTTGAACTGAATCAAAATCCTGACTGTAGTGAACTTTCAGACTGGAAATTGGCTTTAAACTATAGAATTAATCTATTCGTATCTATGAGTATTAATGCTTCTTTTAATTACTTGCCATTAAAAAACTTGAGTAGTATTCATCTACTCAAGCGTTCATCTTTTGCTCTAGTTTTATTTGGTAAACAAAAACCTTTATAAAAAGTAGATAGTAGCTTATGAAACAAAGTTAGGAGAAGAGTGCATTTTATCCTCATCAGTCACTTCTACGCATAGGGAGGTACTGTTTCACTTTTGTCCCAAATGGCTCGTCTTGCATATCTATTCTAACCTCAAAACACACTACTTTAGGGAGGGCTTGGTAGTTGATAAGAGAAATTGGGAGGCATAGTTCCCAGGGGTTCTGGCTACATTGATAACTGTCATCAGATCATAAATTTATAGAGCTGGAAGGAATTGTGGAGAGATCATTTAGACTTGGTGACACAAATATGAAGGCCTACAGTGGCCAGAGAGGTAATGCAAATCAGTGAGGTAGGCCAATTTTATGATCTTACCCATTTTTTTTGAAACATATGGTCCTTTCAGTATGTATATGTATATTCTCCACTGTTGATAGAGACATGAGTAGGGAGAAATATTTTTCTGAGGAAAACAGTAGTGCAAGTGAGAAGCTGTACGCAGAGGTCGGAAAACTACAGCCCGTTGGCCAAATTTGGTCCACTGCCTGTTTTTGTAAATGAAGTTTTATTGGAACACACAATATTCACTTATTTATGTATTGTCTATTGTTGCTTTAATGCTAGAATGGCGCAGTTGGTACTTGCAACAGAGACAGTATGCCCTGCAAAACCTAAAATATTTCCTATGTGGCCCTTTACAGAAGAGTTTGCCAACCCCCTGATAAATGACAACCCAGCATTAGTGATAGGGAGATGGAAATTTATGGGGACAGTAGCAAACTGAAAAGTAGCTTAAGGAGAAAGCTACTACTCAGCACAAACTGATTGTTGCTTTGTGTGAACTGGCCCAGTGTTACCAGGTTTTAGTTTACAAGAGAAACTCAAAATCTGAATTTTATGTGAGATTTTACATTTTTAAAGTTTGGTTCAAATTTTATTAAACACTATGCCAGACCTTCAGAATTCCCCAACATGTGTTCAGGCTGGATTTGGCCCTCAGGCTGCCATTTTATGTCATACAGTTTATTTCTTATTTTTGGTTATTCTATTTTTTAAAAATTTATTATTTCTAAAAGTTCTATTGAGTTTTTAAAATAAATTTGCTATGCTACTTTTTATAGTTTCCTTACTCCCTGTATATAGTTTCAAGCTTCTCTTTTAAGCATAGTTGTTTTAGAATTTGCATCTGGTAGTTCTAATACTTGAAGTTTTTTGCATCTGTTTCTGTAGCTTGTTATTTCTTCTGCTTATCACCTACAGTGTCTTCTTGCCTTAAATGTCTTGTTATCTTTGACTATAAGCTGTTCATTGTAGTTTAAAAATTTATTTGTAGAATTTCTTTGAGCCCTAGAGTTAAGGTAGCTTCTCCCAGAGAGGTTTTTGTTTCTCTCAGGTATATGACGGAACTAAAGTCTAGGGCCACTTGTGTCCAAGTTCAAGGCTTCAAGTCTCCCGAATCACAGAAACTGGGATGAAAGAACATGAGAGGATCTATTTACACTGAAGTTCTAGCCTACTATTGGGAGATTCTTTTATTAGATACCTCACATTACCTGGACTTAGGCTTTGATTTCTATCCTTCATGCCCATTAAGACCAGCAAAATAAAAATCCAGATTTGTTGGAACTGGGGAATGCCCTCAAGGCAGAAGCAACTTCTTTTCTTACTACACTGGCTCCTTATTTTCCTTCAGTTTTTCCCCTGGTAATTTCTTACTTTCTTGTTAACTCTTTGATGCTTTTAAGAAGATATTTTTGTATATTTTATCCAACATTTTAAATTTTTAGTGAAAGGGTGATCCAAATAACAACTCATCATTATTAGAAACTGAGACCTAATCTATTTCAACATTTTCATTTTATAGATGAAGAAACTTTAGGCCTAGAATGTGAAGTAAATTATTTAAAACCATACAGATAGCACTTAGTTCCCTTGACCCATAAACCAGAATTCTTTCAACCAGAATTCTTCATTTAGGATGTTACTCAGTGATGTACTGGTAAATTTAACCTCTCATGTAAAAACAACTGGTTTTCTGAAAAATGAAAGTCCTGCTCATTGCATTTCCCAATGTCTGCGCTGTAAATCCTCCCACCATGCCCAATTCCAAGCTACCAACTTGACGACACTAAAACACAGAGCTGAGAAGAAATGCGCACCATTGGCTTTCATGAGCTGGTACAAGCTGGCTCCAGCATGCCACTGTCCCCAACCAGTTGCCATCAAGTCAATTCTGACTCATGGCGGCCCTATGTCTGCGAGAGTAGAACTGTGCTCCGTAGGGTTTTCCATGGTTGATTTAAAAAAAAAAAAATTTTTTTATTGTACTTTAGATGAAGGCTTACAGAACTAATAGTTTCTCATTAAACAGTCAGTACACATATTGTTTTATGACGTTGGTTAACAACCCCACGACATGTCAACACTCTCCCTTCTCAACCTTGAAGACCGTTTTTTTTTGTGAAAATATACTTAACCAAAGCTACACCATTTTGAAAGTTTCTACATGTACAATTCAGTGACATCAGTTACAGTCTTACAGTTGTGCTGCTATTCTCACTATCCTTTTCCAAATTATTCCATCACCTCAATGGTTGATTTTCAGAAGTAGATCATCAAGTCTTTCTTCTGAGGTGCCTCTGGGTGGACTTAAACCTCCAATTTTTTGGTTAGCAGCTGAGCGTGTTAACTGTTTGCACCACCCAGGGGCTCCATTGCTGTTGCTAGTTGAGAGAAAATTAAAATATTTTCTATGCCTCTATGGAGCCCTGGTGGTGTAGTGGTTAAGAGCTTGGCTGATAACCAAAAGGTCAGCAGTTTGAATCCACCAGCTAATCCTTTGAAACCCTATGCGGCAGCTCTGCTCTGTCCTATAGGGTCACTGTGAGGCAGAATACACTTGACGACAATGGTTTTGGTTTTTGGTTATGTGCCAGACACTTTACTTATGCTGTTGTCTTCTGCCATCGAGTTGTTTCTGACTCATGGTGATCCCATATGTGTGACAGAGTAGAACTGCTTCGTAGGGTTTTTCTTGGTTGCAATTTTTATGGAAGCAGATCACCAGGCCTTTTCTTTCATGGTGCTGCTGGGAGGGTTTAAACCGCCAATCTTTTAGTTACCGTCTAGAGCAAACTGTTTGCATAACCCGGGACCTTTATTTTACTTATACTATCTGGTTTAATTTTAGTAGCAATGCTGCAAGGCTGTTCTTATCATAATCACAATTTTATAGATAAGCAAATCAAGATTCAGAAAGGTAAAGCTACTCAGTATAAGTCACACAGCCAGCAAGTGGCAGAATTAAGATTTGAAACCAGATTTGTGAGATTGCCAAAGCCAGTGCTTTTCCCCAATAAACCAGCATTTTTTCCACAAGTGATGTAATAGATCTAATGTTTCCTCAGAAGGTGGAATAACTGGAGGCTGAGTGAAGATTTTCTTTCCAAGAGAACCCATAAGCTGCTTCCTCATCACCCGCTTCTGGCTGGTTTTCCCTTGGCTCTCCCATGCCTTTCCAAGAAAGGGAACCTAAGCTGTTGTACACGTTGCCTCGTCCTTATTCTTTTTATGAAGTTTCCCAGCCTTATTCTAGAGTTTTAAAGGAAAATCTGGTATATGCCTAGGTGCCATCCATGTCTCTTTTTGATGCATATTTGGCTTAAGAGCATCTGTCCATAGATCTCTCCGTCCTTTCATCCAACAATCTATATATCCATTCACAAATACACCCATCCATCTACCCATCCATCCATCCATCCATCCATCCATCCATCCATCCATAATTGTGTCAGACATTGTACTAGGTCTGGGATACAGAAATTAACATGGGAGATGAATCGCCTCTGCCCTAAAGAAAGTCATTATCTAGCATACAAAGAATGTTGATACTTCTTCCCCCAGAAGGAAAAAAAATGACATTCTATTGCAAAATCCATGGAGTTTCTTAAAACCGAGAAGTCAAAGTAGCCTAGCTAGGAAGCTGGTTGTTCTTTTCTCTCACTTTAATAAAAGTTCTCTATTTTGCAAGAGGATCCTACACTAAGAGGGAAGGAGCATATTTTAAAGTGACAGGTAGACAAACTAACATTCTCTAGCAGTCCTCCCACTTCCAGCTGCAGAGGATGCCCCCTTTGACCTGTTGGAGACTCATTTAACACATTCATTTCAAAGGATAAGAACTAAGTTCGCATTGCCCCCCTCCCAGCTGCAAATTCTTAGTCTGGTCCCCCATTTTCAGTAATAATTTAATATAAATATTTTTAAAATAATAATCATGTACTACCCTTTACAGCTGCAGCTCCCCATCTTGAGTTGCATCTGAACTATGATTAATACATGTGTTTAAAGAAAGAGTAATTTCCCCCTTTTCTCTTCCTCCCAGCTATATTTTTCCCACACTAGCAATTCCTCTCCTATCTCTATTAACCATATGTATCTTTAGTTCCAGACTCACATAAATATTTAAAAAAATACTGGACCTTGTAACTATGCTGTCTTCATGCTAGGGACCACTTTCCTAACACTGGCTCCATCCCAAGATCCAGAAGTGGTTTTGAACGCATATGTTCACATGTCTCAAGTGAGTAACAACATCCTGATGACAAATGCCCAGTGTCTATAGATTGGCTCTCCCTTAGCAAAGCCAATTTTCCATCATCCTTTTTGATACTGAAGCCCATTTCTTATGCAGGGTGAGTTTCACAGTTTAAAGCATCCCCAAAGTCTTGGGTACATGGGATTATATCCTCTGTTAATGGAAAAGTCGCCTCTTAGAGTCATGTAAGGGGTTCCAATTTCAGAAGATCTCCTAAGGCTATATTTTTTTGATAGAAGTATCAACCATACTACTTATTTGAACAAACTTCTGAATGTGGTTTGTTTCACAACTGAGTAATAAAGGTCTCAAAACCACAATTATCTGGCAACAGGATGGTAATAGCACATTATACTCTCACAGTTAAAGAATATCTTGGTGACTAATTTAATGCATGATGAATTAGACCTGGATCTGACATGGTCCAGCCTCCTCGAAATACAGATTTAACGTGTGACAATTTGCTCTGGAACATTGTGGGAAAGAAAATTTCTCAGCTCCACCCAGCAATGACTGAAGATTTAAAAATAGCCGGCAAGCATGGACTCAATGAGGTAAATCATTAGTATGGAAGAAGGTGTCAGAATAGCATAGGGGAAACATAAAAGCAGGGTGAAGAACGGGAAGAGGTGCATACAGAAAACTTCTGAATAAGAAGTACAGAGATTTAGAATATCTCTGTACAAGTTCAAAACAGAAGGAGGAGCATTTTAGCTCTATTTGTCTCTCCTAGACTCAGGTATGACACCTGGGCCTCCATCCCACTCTAATTCTTGAAGTGCAAGAATTGTGAGGAGTTGTGGGTCTTTGGTGCTTCCTTCATCCTAGTGTTTCCTTGGTGGTTCCCAGTACATTTCCCAGGGCACTAGTTCTAGAGGATGTTAATAGGCGTTATGTAAAAACGGCCCCATGACTTGTTTGCTCAATTTATTTATTCTTTCATTCACTCATTCAGTAAGTGTTTATTGAATCCCTCTGATGAATTTAGCCCTATTCCAGGTGCTGGGGATACACGTGTGAACAAAACAGACACACCAAGTTTGTAAACTAAAACAGTTTTCTTTACTACTTCCTCCAGGGTCTAAATTTAGTAAGTTAATATGAATTGTGGACTCCCCAGGTGACACAGATGGTTAACCGCTTAACTACTACCTGGAAAGTTGATGACTGAAACCCACCCAGAGATGCCTCAGAGGAAAGGCCTGGCAATCTATTGCTGAAAGTTCACAGTCTTGAAAACTCTATGGAGCGCACTTCTACTCTGTTCACATGGGGTCACCCACGAGTCAGAGTTGACTTGACAGCAACTGGTTTTTGTTTTTATTTTAACATGGATTGTTAATCTCCAAGAGGAATTTCGAAGAATTCCTCTAGGAGGGATTTGACCACATAGAACTTCATTCTTTAGAAACACTTTGGGAAATACTGCATTGTTATTAAGTGTGAAAAATAGTTTTCTTTTTCTGGATTCTTCTACTAGTGTTGTAATCTAATTCATCAAGCAGGTCCCCCTTATTATTGCCTATCATAGTTCTGTCTTTTTTTCCTTGCTCACCACAGTTAGTTTGAAGTGATGTTTATTTGGGAGTTTATTTGTTTTTGCCCATCTCAGGCACTCCACTGCTAAGTGCTTCAAGGAGACACCATGCATGACACGTAGTAGGCACCCTGTAAATAATTTGTATTTGTTGAATGGGTAACTGAAATAAGAAACTTACTGGTCCATCAACTTCATCATTTTACCTAACGTGTGAGTTCCCTTTTCCCTCAGTTTCTTCATTTCTTTAAGATACAGGAAACTCATAGAGCAATACTGGATAGGCTGACCACTACAGGTACAGGCAGCATATATGGTCACATTTTTTACTGGGCTTGACGATTGCTTCAGAAGATGATAGATGTTAGAGACAAAGCCCCTGTACTTGAGGAGTTATAGTATTAAAATAATAACTAACATTTTTGGCATTATTGTCTTTAGCACTATTGAAGTACTTTTACATGGAATAAATAACTCAGTCATTTTAACCAAAAAGTTGGAAGTTTGAGTCAATCCAGAGGCACCTTGGAAGAAAGGCCTAATGATCTACTTCTGAAAAATCAGCAGTGAAAACCCTAAGCAGTACAGTTCTGCTCTGACATACCTGTGGTTGCTGTGAGTTGGAGTTTACTCCATGGCAACTGGTTTTATAATGTAGGCATTATTTCTGTTTTTGCTGAAAACATAGTGAGGTTAAGTAACTTGCTCAAGGCAACACAGCCGGTAAAGGGCAGAGCTGGGATGCATGGTCCAGACTCTAACCACTATGCTCTAACATTTGCATCTACAACAGTCTCGGAGCGGAATCAACTTTCACTATATTGCCGTATTAGCTAGGAGAAGCAATTGTGCTTTCAGTGCTCCAGTTGTGAGAAATCGCACAGATATTTCTGCTTTTAAGGAGAAAGATCATTTTTAGGAGCTAATTATTTTATCATGACTATTCCATGGTGTATCAGGGATTGAATTTAGCAAGCCTTAATCCAGTCTCCCACATTCATTGACCATTAGAATCATGCCTTAGAGATTTGTAGTCAATACCATGTAGAACATTACTCCCTTGATTAAGTTTTTCTATGTTCTCTCTTTTTCTTTTTGGTTTCGTCTATATGTTTGTTTGTTTGTTTTTTAAAGTGGTTGTTTGTGTGCACACATGGACATGTTTAAATTTTAACTCTAATTGAGAAAAGATTTGTAAAAATGAAAGACTTCAATCTTCTTGCCTAGCCTTGGGAAGTTTCTACTTGAGCTGATTTGAGAAAAGTCCCGAATAAAGTGTGAAGGAGGAGAAATTAGTGATCAGAAGGTTTCAGATATAAAGGGCAGCATAGCAGCAGGCCTAGCTCTTAGGTGAGGAAGGGATTGAGAACAAGGAGAGCGTGCCACAGAATAGATGGAAAGGGGCCTGGGCATATAGTTTAGGAGACTGTATGTGTGACTAAATGTTCTTGAAAGGATGGGAGGCTCTGTCAAGGAGAATGAACTTCATAGAATTTCAAGATGACTGAAAAGGACAGAATGGAGTGGATGATCATTTGGAAGATTGTTTCTATCTAATGGATGATAGAGCTGAATCTTGATGAGGTGCTGCCTGGCTCATGGACGAATGCTAACTATTTCAGTTACTTGTAGGGCGAAACATCTCAAACTTGCATGCACATAGGAATTGCCTAGAGATCTTGTTAACAATACAGATTCTGATTCAGTAGGTCTGGACAGAGGCCTGAGATTCTTCATTGCTAACAAGCTCCCAAGCAAGGCTGATCTGCAGACCACACTTTGAGTAGCAAGTTAATAGTGTGCTCTTAATCTTCAGATGAGAAACAGCAGTTACCATCCATGGACACCTTAGTATAAATTGCTATGTCCATCTATACTTCTCTCTGAAAGGAGGTTGATGGAAATAAGGGAGGCGGAATACAAAGAGAGAGGATCATTTTACCTACAGGAGGGACTTCAGGAAAAGTTTCAGTGCACCAGTCAGAAGCTTGAAAACAATGGATTTTCTGATGATGAGTTTATAGAGTGGAACCAGGTCCCAGGAGAGATACTCAGAGACACTGTAGGGAACAAAACAAGCAAAGAAAAAACAAAGAAACAAACAAACAAAAAAAAACCTGGAACCAATCTGGGCTATAAAAGAGAATACATTAAAACACAGTTCTAAACAAAATAGCACTTGCGGCGTGCTGAGTACATGTGTAAAATGCCTAGTACGTTGCCTAGTGTACAATGGGCGCTCAACAGGTTAAGAACTCAGGCTGCTAACCAAACGGTCAGCAGTTCAAATCCACCAGCCACTCCTTGGAAACCCTATGGGGCAGTTCTACTCTGTCCTATAGGTTCTTTATAAGTCAGAATCGACCTGATGGCAATGGGTTTAGTTTGGTTTTTTAATATCTTCACGGCCAAGGATTGTGTCTTATGCATCTTTGCCTCCCCATATAGTAGCATATAAAAACAAAAAACAAAAAAACAAAACTGATTGTCATCAACTCATAGAGACCCTATAGGACACAGTAGAGCCGCCCCATAGGGTTTCTAAGGCTGTAAATCTTTATGAAAGCAGAGTGCTACATCTTTCTTCCACAGAACGGCTGGTAGGTTCGAACCAACAACTTTTTGCTTAGCAGCCGGGTGCTTAACCACTGTGCCACCAGGGCTCCTTTATAGTGACATATAGTAGTTGTTTAATAAATATCTGATAAATAAATGAGTGGCATGCTGGGAAGGCTGGTGTCTCAGAAGCAGAGATAAGATGTTATACAGCTTGTGTGCTCAGTACCAGCACCTACAAAACCAAGAACTACCTTCATGGAGCACAATGGAAAGGACTTCTGGTCAGTCACACTTGCACCTAGTGGTAAACATCCTGTCAGCAATGTCACTTTTGAATAGGAAGGGCAATCGTTAATCATCTATGCCTAGAGACTGGATCGCCTCCCATTTACTTTTACTAGTTTATCTGTAATGTATTCCTTTGGGTCCTAAGCAATCCATCATTTCTGAAAATGTTTTCAGTAAGTGAAAATAAAAATATACATGTTGGTCAACTGCTTCTTGGTAGATACCGAACCAAGACAAAAACGTCTTCTAATTTTTTCCCCTGCCCTCCAGCCCAAAACCATTCAGGATGCAATGACGTGGTATTTCATTTGCATTGAGAGTGCTCTTGAATGCTCTCTTCTAGCAAACATGCCAGCTATAGATAAGGAAAGAGATGGAAAATGCAACCTGGTCTCTAACATCAGTGTCTTCCTGGGCCACAGAAGCAGCCAGGATGAAATTTTTTATATCAACTGAGCCTGATCTAGGAATCGGTCTGGTTATGCCATGCTTTTTTCCCTCCTAGGAGAAGGAGGTGCCATTTAACAATTGACCTTTTGCTGATTCAACAGGAAAGTCCATAGACTCCTACCTACCCACAAAAACTGCAGCTGATTCCAGGAATGTGAAGGAGGGGCTTTCATGCCCAGATTTTCTTCAGGACAGAAGACTCAGGGTCTAGGAAAGGATTCTGAATCTTTGTGGGAGGAGGGAAAAGAAATGGGGGGAATTCTAGATATTTTGCTTTACTAACTTTTAAAGAAGATTCTTTCCCAAACCATCTTTCTAGATTTCTGTATGAGCACAGCAGGTTTTTAGTTAGGATAATTTTGGTAACAAGGGGAGTTGGATATTCAAGATTACGTGTACCATACCAGTAAAATTTTAAAAGCTTGGCGGGGGCAGGAGGTGGGGCAAACACAGTGTTGCCAAGTAAGGACATTAAAAGAAAAACACAATTTACATCTGCTATGACTAGCACTTTATAAGATATTTTAATATAAAAATGGATAGTTTTTTATAAGACACAATAATTGGCAAACATTCCACATAGGCGTGCACACACATATGGACATTCTCACATGAATATCACTCTTATTTTTCTCATTTTGCCCTGGACTTCTTAGGATTTCATTTTGGACAGCTATGGTAAGTGCGTGGCTGTTCTGAAACCACATGGTTAAGTAATTTCTAAGGCTGTCGAGATCTAAGATTCTGCAATTAATGAGTATCTTAGTTAATCTAGTGCTGCTATAACAGAAATACCACAAGTGGATGGCTTTAACAGAGATTTATTCTCTCACAGTCTAGGAGGCTAGAAGTTTGAATTCAAGATGCCAGCTCCAGGGAAAGTCTTTCTCTCTCCGTAGATTCTGGGTGAAGGGGCTTGTTGTCAATCTTCCCAGGTCAAGCGGCTTCTCAGCGCTATTCTCCTGGCTCTTGTTTCTTGGTGTTATGAGGTTTCTATGTCTCTCTGCTCGCTTCTCTCTTTTATATCTCAAAAGAAATTGATTTAATACTCAGCCTAATCTTGTAGATTTAGTCCTTCCTCATTAACATAACTGCCTCTAATCTTGCCTTATTAACATAATAGAGATAGGATTTACAACACGTAGGAAAAGCACATCAGATGACAGAATGGTGGACAATCACACAATGCTGGGAATCATGGCCTAGCCAAGTTGACAGATATTTTGGGGGGACACAATTCAATCCATGACATTGAGTTGTCCTGACATCATATCACCTCTCTTTGTACCTCCCATGAATACCTTGGGCAGCAGAGTCATGACACATAGAATTCCCAGATGGACTAAAGGACACTGAAGAAGGCAGTCTGCCACCTCCATGATGAAGGACATAATGTCCTCAAAGGCTAGAACAATGTTATAAATGTTCCTGCATCATCTTGTTCCCCCCATTTCCTGGCTTCACGCCACACACTCACCTTGAAAGTTCCTCATGGCTAGGCCCAGAACAGGAGATCCAGACAAATTAGCTGAACAAAATCAGACTTATTTCTGATAAGGATGATTAAAGAAAAAAAATACAACTTCTAGTCACCCTGTTCACCAATATTGTCCATCATTTCTTCACCGTAAAAGAAACTAGAGTTGACTCCAGTGGCTAATCCATACAAAAGAGAAAGTAAAAAATGGAAAACATATAAAGAAACGGCATTTATCCACTAGTATACCTCACTCTTGGACTAGGTTTTTATTTTTGTGCCAGGACACAAATTCATTCATTCAACAAAGCGTATAGTTGACCATTTTTCAAGGTTCAGTGGGTGTCCAATTTCATACAAGTGGCCTCAAGTTAAAAGCTTTGCTCAAGCTGTAATGTGGTCAGAACTAGAGTGAGTTTCATCTAAAAGAATTTCATGAGGAATTTGCAACACAGTGTGTTTATTACATAGGTAGAACTTTTTCCTCCTTAAGCTATTTTAAAATATACTACATCTGATCTAGCTCCCTTTAGACCTATTCCTAGCTGCTTTTTTTTTTTTTTAAACCCTGTTCACATCCATACATTTCTAACCCCTTTCTCAATGGCCCTCATGAAGATCCAACAATTAATGATGGTGTCATTTAGACTCATAGGAATGTGATGAAGTGGAGCTGCATTGTCCCAATCAATATAATTATGGAGTCACAGTCCTTCTGCATCTGTTCTTCCTCCTTGCCCAATCTCTTCTCTTGAGGTGTATTGCATTTTTCAGAATTGCGCACAACAATATCTTCTATCCTACATGTTCTTTTTTTTTAAAATTGTGGTTTAGGTGAAAGTTTACAGCTCAAATTAATTACTCATTCAAAAATTTACATACGTATTGTTTTGTGACATCGGTTGCAATCCCCACAATGTGACAGGACAGTCCCCGTTTCCACCCCGGGTTCCCTGTATTTATTTGACCAGTTCCTGTTCCTTCCTGCCTTCTCATCCTGCTTTTGGACAGGAGCTGCCCATTTGGTCTCATGTATCTGATTGAACTAAGAAGCATGTTCCTGTCTAATCCTTGTCTGAAGAGTGGGCTTCGGGAATGGTTTCAGTTCTAGGTTAATAGAGCATCTGTGGGCCATAGTTTCAGGGTTTCTCCAGTCTCTGATACTAAACCCTGTCCACATGAGTCCCATTATTATCATTCATTTCCTCAACTAAGTAGTAATGCTGTCTAAATTCAGCCAGGCATTCCCTGGTTGTATTTTCTATCAACCTCAGTCATTTTCCCAGTTCTTCTGCTCCATAAAATACCAAGAATTGTATTGTGGTTCCTCATGGAAGAACTCCTGAAATCTTCCTGGTCTGTTTGTGTCCTTGGTCATAACATTCCTGAGCTTATTGTCATAGTTATTTAGTGAGGTTTCTGGTACATGGACATTTCCTGTTCATGGAATGTGTGTTAAATGACCAGCTGGCTCAGAAGTTCAAGAGGTTAAAGTCTCAGCTGAAGCAAGTGGTAAAATTATTATCCCTTTGAATGGGAGATTTTACTATGGAAGTTTTACAACTACTGAAATTCCATGTGGCTGGATTTTCCTGATCATTCCAATCCTTTGGAGATTGTGAACTGCATTGAAGATGCTCAGTGAGAGGAAGGTGAAAGAAAATGACAGGGTGACAATTTCCCCTAAACTAACCTTTTAGGGAGGAGCACTGGTGGCACAACAGTTAAGCACTCGGCTGCTAATCGAAGGGTCAGCAGTTCAAACCTACCCAGCAGCTTGGCAGGAGAAAGACCTGGTGATCTTCCTGCATGAAGATTTCAGCCTAGCAAACTCTATGGAGCAGTTCTACTCTGTCACATGGGGTGGCTATGAGTTCAAATCAACTTGATGGCACCTAACAACAACAACCTCTTGGGAGGGATTGGCAGCTGATGTAGTGACATGAGAAGATGCAGAAAATGAAGAGCCAACAATTAATGATGGTATCATTTCGACTCATAGGAATGTTGAAGTGGAGCTGCATTGTCCTGGTCAATATAATTATGGAGTCACAGTCCTTCTGCATCTGTTCTTCCTCCTTGCCCAATCTCTTCTCTTGAGGTGTATTGCATTTTTCAGAGTTGCACACAGCACTATCTTCTATCCTACATGTTCCTTTTTTTTCTTTTTAATTGTGGTTTAGGTGAAAGTTTACAGTTCAAGTTAATTTCTCATTCAAAAATTTACATACATGTTGTTTTGTGACATCGGTTGCAATCCCCACAATGTGACAGCACAGTCCCCCTTTCCACCCTGAGTTGCTTGTGTTTATTTGACCAGTTCCTGTTCCTTCCTGCCTTCTCATCCTGCTTTTGGACAGAAGCTGCCCATTTGGTCTCATTTATCTGATTGAACTAAGAAGCACGTTCCTGTCTAATCTTTGTCTGAAGAGTGGGCTTCGGAAATGGTTTCAGTTCTAGGTTAATAGAGCATCTGTGGGCCATAATTTTGGGGTTCCTCCAGTCTCAGTCAGACCACTAAGTCTGGTCTTTTTAGCTGAATTTGAATTCTGTTCTACATTTTTTCTCCTGCTCTGTCTGAGACTTTGTGTTGTGTTCCCTCTCAGGGGGTCATTGGTGGTAGCTGGATACCATCTAGTTCTTCTGGCATACATGTTCTTCTTACAGTGTGACATTGACACTGCTCCCATGAAGAGTTGGGGGTCTATGTTCCCACCTCTTGAATATAGGTGGACTTATGACTACAGCAGAAGTGACGCTATGAGATTTCTAAGGCTAGGTCATAAAAGGTGATACAGTTTTCAGCTGGTTTTCTTGGAACTTTGGGTCACTATCTAAGAAGTCTGACTGCCCTGAAGCTTCCATGCTGTAAGGAAGACCAAACTAGATCCCATGGAATGATCACATGGAGAGGTCCTGAGACTACGCAGAGAGATAGAAATGCTTGGCCAGTCCTCAACCGGTTTAATCCCCTCATCCCCACCCTGGTTTATCCAGCTCCAGCTACTGTCTAACTGCAATGGCATGAGAGAATCAGAGCCAGAACTGCCCTTCCTGAATTCCTGACCTGTAGAAACTTTAAGAGATGATAAAATGATTGCTGTCTTAACCCACTAAGTTGTTATACAGCAATAGATAACCAGAACATCTCTCTCCTTCTGTCTTGGTTTCCTAGTGCTGCTGTAACAGAAATACTACAAGTGGATGGCTTTAAAGAACAGAAATCTATTTTCTCACAGTTCTGGAGGCTAAAAGTACAAATCAGGCTCTCAACCATGTGCATTCCTTTCTTGTTAGTAGTTTCGGGAGCTCCTTGGTTCCTTGGTGATCCTTACATTGCATCTGTCTTCCTCTGTGCAGGTACATGGGTCTGTGCCTAATCTATTCTTTTTTACAACTTAAAAGTGATTAGGTTTAGGGCACACCCTACACTGGTATGGCATAATTAACATAACAGAAACCCCTATTTCCAAACAGGATTACATCCATAGGTATAGGGGTTAGGATTCCAACACATATTTTGACAGGACACAATTCAATCCATAACATGGTTGTAGAGGCCGGAACGTCCCAAGTCCGTGGGTCAAGCTGGAGGCTTCTCTGGACTCACGTAGCTGCAGGGGCTGGTGAACCCAAGATCCAGACCATGGAAGCTGATGAATTCCAAGATCGGCAGGTAAGCTGCTAGCTCAAGTCCCAGGAACTGGAGGTCAGATGAACAGGAGCCAGCTGCAGGATCTAGAGCAAGCAAAAGCCCCTGAGCCTTGCCAGAAAGCCTACCTACATAGGATGAAGACCACATTCACCAAGGAAACTCCCTTTCAACTGATTGGCTACTCAGAGCAGATCCCATCATGGAGGTGATCACTTGATATCAGATCTTATCATGGACATGATTACTTCATTATACAACTGCCAAACTATATTATAACTGCCAAACCACTGAGAATCATAGCCCAGTCATGTTGACACACAAGCTTAATGATCACACTACCCTTTATATCTCTGAGAATAGTAATTTCATTCTCACCATCTAGACTCCTTCTTGACATTCAAATTTTATCCCAAATGATATATCATCTGAGAGGCCTTTCCTGACCACCTAATGTAAAGTCCCCATCTCCATCATTCTTTCTTACATTACCCTATTTTATGTTCCTTATAACCCTTTGTTGTCATTGTTGTTAGGTGCTGTTGAGTCAGGTTCAACTCATAGTGACCCTATGCACAACAAAACGAAACACTGCCCAGTCCTGCACCATCCTCACAATTGTTGCTATGTTTGAGCCCATTGTTGCAGCCACTGTGTCAATCCATCTTGTTGAAGGTCTTCTTTTTTGCTGACCCTCCACCTTACCAAGCATGATGTCCTTCTCCAGGAACTGGTCCCTCCTGATAACTTGTGCAAAGTACATGAGACAAAGTCTCACCACCCTTGCTTCTAAGGAGCATTCGGGCTTTACTTCTTCCAAAGCCATCAATTCTTCTACCATCTTCCTTATTCATTGTCCAGCTTTTGCATGCATATGAAGTGATAGAAAATAGCATGGGTTGGGTCAGGGGCCCCTTAGTCCTCCAAGTGGCATCTTTGCTTTTTAACACTTAAAGAGGTCTCTTGCAGCAGTGCAATACCTCATTTGATTTCTTGATTACTGCTTCCATGGGCATTGATTGTGGATCCAAGTCATGTGAAATCCTTGACAACCTCAATCTTTTGTCAGTTTATCATGATGCTGTTTATTGGTCCAGTTGTGAGGATTTTTGTTTTCTTTATGTTGAGGTGTAATCCATACTGAAGGCTGTAGCCTGTAATCTTCATCAGTAAGTGCTTCAAGTCCTCTTCACTTTCAGCAAGCAAGGTTGTGTCATCTGCATATCGGAGGTTGTTAATGAATCTTCCTCCTATCCTTATGCCATCTTCTTCTTCATATAGTTCAGTTTCTTGGATTATTTGCTCAGCATACAGATTAAGTATGGTGAAAGAATACAACCATGACACACATCTTTCTTGATTTTAAACCACATAGTATCCCCTTGTTCTGACTGAGGGACTGTCTCTTGGTCTATGTACAGGTTCCACATGAGCACAATTAAGTGTTCTGGAATTCCTGTTCTCCACAATGTTATCCATAATTTGTTACAATCCACACAGTTGAATACCTTTGCATAGTCAATATAACACAGGTAAACTTCTTTCTAGTATTCTTTGCTTTCAGCCAGGATCCATCTGACATCAGCAATGATATCCCTCATTCTATGTCCTCTTCTGAATCTGGCTTGAATTTCTGTCTGTTCCATGTCGATGTACTGCTGCAACTGTTTTTTAATTATCTTCAGCATAATTTTACTTTTTTGGGAGTCTTTTGGGAGATATTTATATTCCTACCTTCCTCCCCTCCCACCCCACCCCCTACACACACTTTACTACCGAGTTTTATTTCCCTCCTAAATGGCTGAGCTTAGAGAGGAAGGGGAAATAATCATTTAAGAAGGGCAGCCAAATCGCAACTACACCTTGTTCTTTTGGAGTCTTGCCTGTGCTCCTGTTTGAAGCTATATAGGTTGTTCTGTTTGTGTCTGTTCTACTTTTACCTGCTCCCCTTAGGGCTGTGCTTTAGTAAATAGTAAATAGTCTGAAGCTTTAGTGTGATATTAATGATATAGTTCAATAATTTCCACTTTCTATTGGATCACCTTTCTTTGGAATGGGCACAAACATGGATCTCTTCCAATCAGTTGGCCAGGTAGCTCTGTCTTCCAAATTTCTCAGCATAGAAGAGTGAGCACCTCCAGTGCTGCATTTGTTTGTTGAAACATCTCAATTGGAACTCCGTCAATTCCTGGAGCTTTATTTTTCACCAATGTCTTCAGTGGAGCTTGGACTTCTTCCTTCAGCACCATCAGTTCTTAATCATATGCCACCTCCTGAAATGGTTGAATGTCAATCAATTCTTTTTGGTACAGTGACTCTGAGTATTCCTTCCATCTTCTGTTGACACTTTCTGTATTGTTCAATATTTTGCCCATAAACCAAAAAAACTAAACCTGTTGCTGTCGAGTTTTTTTTTATTTTGCCCATAGAGTCCTTCAAAATTTCAACTTGAGGCTTGAATCTTTTCTTCAGTTTTTTCAGCTTGAGAAATGCCTTTTGGTTTTCTAAGTCCAGTTCTTTGTACATTTCATCATAAACCCTTAAAAAAAAAAAAAAAAGCCGTTGTCATTAAGTCAATTCAAACTCATAGCGACTATGTAGGACAGAGTAGAACTGCCCCACAGCATTTCCAAGGAGCGGCTGGTGGATTCGAACTGCTATCCTTTTGGTTAGCAGCTGAGCTCTTAACCACTGCACCACCAGGGCTCCTATAAACCCTTACTACTCTTTTAACCCAACTTATTCATGCTGGTTTTCCTATTTCTGTCTTCTCTTGCACACACTAAATGAAAACTCCACAAGAGCAAAAGCCTTATCTGTTGTCCACTGCTGTATCTCCAGGACTGAGAACGATGTTTGGCATATAGTTACTGCTCAATAAATCTCATAGAATCATAGAAAGTTGGAACAACCTTTTCCAGCTATGTTTTATGAGGCTGATAACAACAAACTAAATTTAGAGCAGTCAACCTGACCAAATATGATTAAAAAAGAAAAAAAAAAAATTTATATTAGCAGTACTTCAGAGTTTACAAGGCACTTTCATATATATCATTAATTCTCATTTCTTCCTGGCCAAAAAATGGGTAGGTGTCACAATATAGCAATGTAATTGATTAAAAAAAAAAAAATTTTTCCCAAAATTTTGATAAATTTTTAGCTATGGGTTTTATCTCTAATAGATTATTCCTACTTTTTGTTGGGTAGAGACTTCTAAACTTGCACTCTAATTTAAACATTTTTCAAATTATAATACTGCTGTTGGCCATTGCATAACTCTAATTTGTAACAGTGTTGTTTTCACTTCATATTTCATCAGAAAAGATCTTATGAAACCCTAGAAGCTACACAAAGTCCTAGATTTCATGTTTGCCCCACAGGACTGCACTTTCAG
Organism: Trichechus manatus latirostris; assembly: GCF_000243295.1. Taxonomy (NCBI): domain Eukaryota; kingdom Metazoa; phylum Chordata; class Mammalia; order Sirenia; family Trichechidae; genus Trichechus; species Trichechus manatus. The sequence continues at coordinate 22,794,702 of NW_004443945.1, read as the reverse complement.
TTCTGAGTTTCACCTCCAATCTTTCCTGCTTCCTCTCTGGTGGTGGCAAAAGAAGCAAGGACCTGACTTAAGGACAGGCAGAAGAGGGAGAAGCCAAGGCAAGGCCTGAATAATCAACACCAAGCATAATTTAATTGACCACATCTAATCTGTTAGTCTTTTGGGAGATATTTATATTCCTACCTTCCTCCCCTCCCACCCCACCCCCTACACACACTTTACTACCGAGTTTTATTTCCCTCCTAAATGGCTGAGCTTAGAGAGGAAGGGGAAATAATCATTTAAGAAGGGCAGCCAAATCGCAACTACACCTTGTTCTTTTGGAGTCTTGCCTGTGCTCCTGTTTGAAGCTATATAGATTGTTCTGTTTGTGTCTGTTCTACTTTTACCTGCTCCCCTTAGGGCTGTGCTTTAGTAAATAGTAAATAGTCTGAAGCTTTAGTAAATACAATGAATACATTGTTTGTGAGATCAAGTTGGTTCTGGGGGATGCTCTAACAGTCCATCTTCCAAACCAACATGTTTAAGCCTCAGATGTTTCCTAAGCAGTATAAAGGGGTATCCCCCTATCCCTGCCCTGAAAACCAGGAGCACAGATTCATTTCTTGATTTGGGACAGTTTGCTTCATGGTTAATATAGCCTTTATTGCAGCAAACTTGATAATAACGTATATGACAAGTTGCCTTCACTTGTTCCGTGGAAATCTGACTCCAGCCCTCAGACACCAGAGTTCTGACTTTAGGGAGTGTTTTTGGCTTCTCTATTTTCTAAAAACAGACCACACAATTGTAGTGGGTGAAGGAGAAGTCAACAAATTAAATGAGCAGTTTGGGCAAATTTCTCCTCGTATGGAATGTCTTTTCACAACGTTCCCACTTTTCCTTCTCACAGTTCATGAAAGCAATGCGGGGGATGAGGGGTAGAGGCGAAGGCTGGGGGTAAGACAGGAGAAAGGGCAGTTATTTTAATTATTATTCCATTGGTGACCTAACACTCTCTTCAAACAACAGAAAATGTTAATTTTACCGAAGGGAGCTGTAGTTTTGAGCCCTTTAACATGCAAATGTTCATTCTGATTAGATTCTAACAGTTTCACTGGATCATTCTTTCTGGTACAAAATGACTTCAGTTATCACTAGAGAATTTTGATTCCTCTGTTACTTTCCTTTCTCAAGGTAGTTTTATCAGATCGTTTCAGTGTGGGGTTCATTTAAACCCTTGAAATCCAATCGCAGTTTATTTTAGTTTTTTTTTTAAATCTACAAACTTGGACTCTTTTAGTAGCTTCATAGCTGAGCTAGGTTTGCTGACCTTTGTACCTGGTTTCTGTTAAACAATTGAGTGAATTGTACCATGTACATTTGAATAAAATGTTAGACCTGAAATGCCATCAAGAAGATTCTGTTTCCCAAACCCCTTGGTGTAGTTAAATAGTCAGATCTGAAACTTTGGAGAGTGAGGTTCAGAAGAAACTGGAGACAAAGGTTTACTGCTAATTTGATATTTAGAAGCAATATTTCAGGCCCTGGCCAGGCTGCCAAAATGGAATTTTCTGCCTACATCCCAATTGTTGGTTCAGTTTATCCCAGGGTGTTGTTGCAAGCCAACAATATCCTTTTGAGGCTCCCTTTGCTTTCTTTGCCCTCCTGTCTATTTTTGGACACTTTTTAGTAGAAATGGCCTGATGATGACTTGATACATTTCTGGCTCTCCACCATATCAATCTGATTAAAACACTGAGTCCTCATGGCCAACTGCTGATGGCTGACAATGTCTACTGATTCAGTGTGACCTGTACTGTCTTTCCGCATGAGATGCTCGACCTTAGTTGTACTTTGGTGATGGATTATGCAAGAAAATAACATGAAATGCATTTTAACTCACAAAGATTCAACTTACTTGTTTCTCAAGGGAAATGACTGTGGAATTGTTTCTTTGAACCTCCCAACTCTAACATCTAGCACACAGCTGGGAAAAGAATACAGCATAATAAATACAATTAACTCGATTTCATAGCACATAAGTACATATAAGCATTATTCTTTGGGATTCCAGTATTGGTTCTGTAATTTATAGGGGATTTAAGAAATTTTCAAGCATAATTCTATCTATAGGCAATTTGTGGCTTAAAAGCTAGAGCTGCAGAGTGACCCTCCTCTTTAAAAGATTCGTAAGCTATATTGTTTGCCCCAGTCCCTACCCAATCCACTTAATCTTATTTACATTGCTTGCCAGGCTCCTCTAGGTATTTGAGTTTGCAACCCCTGCTGTAAAGGTCATCTCCTCTACAACACTTCCCTGGTTCTATCCAGGTGAAATAGATATCTTTCTCATCTGAACCCTTTCCCTCCCCTAACATGAACCTCTATTAGGGCACTTAAACACTTTTATAACTTTAAGAACATGTCTCAGTTCTCCCTATTCATAAACTATATTTCTATTCTCATGGCTGGAGATGAATATTAGTTTCAGGAAAATCATGGATAGAATAGGGGATTAAGATCTTGGATGAGGGTGGAGGAATTAAAACAGAGTAGGCCACAGGATCAGACATATTTATCAAAGATGAATTCTAGTATTTCTAATGGTCAAAGCAAAAGAGAGAAACAAATAATTTCCTGATTTCTATACATGCCCATAAAGAAAGAGCAAATACCACCTCTGCTAGCAGCTGTAAGTCCCTTGAGTGCCATACCAAGTCTTTCCTATCTTGTATTGCCCCACAGTTCCCATTACAGTGCTATGCATCGGGGAGGGACTCGATACACATTTGTTGAATATTTTCCTCAGAGATTTCATTGACCTTGGAAATGGCCAGTTTGCCTTTATGAACTTAAAGGGTAATTCATCTAGCCTAGCATCAGCTGGTCAATTTGGAAGTTCTTGGCTGATAATAGCCAATAACTCACCCATTTGGCATTTTGCCTCAAATACACACTGCTTCCTATACCTCCTTAATAATTAAAATGGTATTCCATCTCATTATTGTTGACTTGAACATAAACTCAAATTTCCCCCCATGATTTTATGATTCCCAGTATTGTGTAATCACACAATACTACCATTTTGTCATCTGATGTGATTTTCCTATGTGTTGTAAATCCTACCTCTATGATGTTAATGAGGCAGAATTCAATCTACAAGATTAGATTATGTCTTAAATCAATCTCTTTTGAGATATAAAAGAGAGAAGCTAGCGAAGAGGCAGGGGGACCTCATGAGACCAAGAAAGTAGAGCCAGGAGAGCATGTATTTTGGACCCGGGGTCCCTGTGCTGAGAAGCTCCTAGAGCAGGAGAAGATTGATGACAAGGACCTTCCCCCAGAACCAACAGAGAGAGAGAAAGCCTTCTCCTGGAGCTGGCATCCTGATTTCAGACTTCTAGCCTCCTAGACTGTGAGAGAATAAATTTCTCTTTGTTAAAGCCATCAACTTGCGGTTTTTCTGTTATAGTAGCACTAGGTAACTAAGACACAGAGGTACACATTAATTAACAGAAGGTGGTAGTTGTGGGATACCAATGTTATTACTATTAGCTGCCGTCAAGTCAATTTCGACTCATAGAGACCCCATGTCACAGAGTAGAATTTCCCCATAGGATTTTCTTGCCTGTAATCTTTACAGCAAGACCGCCAGGGCTGTCTTCGACAGTGGGTTCCTGGGTGGATTTGAACCACCTATCTTTCAGTTAACAGCCAAGTGCTTAACCATTTGCACCACCAGGGCAACTTAGGGTACCACTACTGTCATAGATTGAATTGTGTCCCCCCAAAATATCTGTCAACTTGGTTAGGTCACGATTCCCAGTATTGTATGATTGTGTACCATTTTGTAATTTGATGTGATTTCCTTACGTGTTGTAAACTCTATCACTATGATGTAATAAAATGGATTAGTGGCAGTTATACTGATGAGGTATACAAGATTGGATAGTGTCTTAAGCCAATCTCTTTTGAGATATAAAAGAGAGAAGCGAGCAGAGACACATGGGAACCTCATATCACCAAGAAAGCAGTGCCGGGAGCAGAGCACATCCTTTGGACCTGAGGTTTCTGCACAGAGAAGTTCCCAGACCGAGGGAAGATTGATGACACGGACTTTCTTCCAGAGCTGACAGAAAAAGCCTTCCCCTGATGCCCTGAATTTGGCCTTGTAGCCTACTAGACTGTGAGAGAATAAACTTCTCTTTGCTAAAGCCATCCACTTGTGGTATTTCTGTTATAGCAGCACTAGATGACTAAGACAAATACCAAACCAAACCCATTGCCGTTGAGTCAATTCTGACTCATAGCGACCCTGTAGGACAGAGTAGAACTGCCGCATAGGGTTTCCAAAGCTGGAAGTCTTACAGGAACAGACTGCCACATCTTTCTCCCATGGAGTGGCTGGTGGAAACCTCTCAAATTTGCTGGACCAGGTTCTCTGGTTTTGCATGCTCACATGCAAGTCTATTTAGTTAGAGACATGAAGAGACCAGGGAGAATTGATTATACTAAAGACAAAGGCAGAGTAATACCGAGAGTCACAAACCACCCTATTTGTGCAGACTTTTATTTCCCTGCACTGTTTAAGGGTTGTTTTCATTCTCATCTGTGAAAGAGAAGAAGGGTTTGGCTTAGAGCCTGCAGCCAGGAAAATGCTCGCTATGCTGTGCCGGTGTCTCCCTGCCATTCCCTGACAGGTAGCAGTGATACACCTGGCTCTCTGCCTTCGTGTTTTTGTTCACAGTTCCCAGGAATCTACCTTTGCACTCTCTACTTTCCTTCTCCATCCTACCTGTGTCCCCCTCCCTCAACCTGAGTGCTGATCCTGGCTGCCAATAAGTAGTACCAATGCCAGCTTGATCTTTCTCACCCAGGTGGCCATAGGCCAAAATTTCAACATGAAACTTATCCCGGAGACTCACAGCACCTCAGTACCTGTCAAAGCTTTTGCAGCCTAAGTTGCTAGGGTGGGAGAGTCTCCAGTTATACAGAAGATACTACAATGGAAAGCTTTCTTTGCTTCTAGTCGTTAGCTCATTGAGGTATGGCCCATCAAGAGGATATGAGTAGAATTCAATAACTTTCTATCTCATTTCCCACATGTGACCTCTACCTGGTCATGTTTATATTCAACTGTTGAATAATTCTTTTCCGATAGTTTATCTTTTCCCTATTCAAGAGCTGGCCTCCTACTGCTCACTCTATTAAATGTAAATGTCTCAGCCCAGTGTTAAAATTCCTCAGCTTTCTATATCCCTCCCATATTGAAAACACAAAGATATGACAACCTGAAAGAACTCTACAATCACCAAGTCCATCTCCCTCAGTGGATAGCAGATAGAAACCCAGAGAGGTGAAGTGACTGTTCAAGGGCACACAGCTCCAAATGACAAAGTTGGAAATAGAGGCAAGAGGTCAGACTACCAGCTGAAGTTTCTTTTCCCTGAAGCACATGCACCTCCTTAATCATAATCCAGTGAGCAGAATATAGAAAGACAAACAATTATCACGGACTCTGTGTGCATACTTGAGGATATGATGGTTGGGAGTTTGAGACTTGGGAACATATGTTTACATTGACAGTATAATCAAGAGGTTAAGTCTATGGACTCAGAGAGGCTGTGCTTGAATCCCAGCTGTCACCCACTAGCAGTCTATACTTGCACAAGTCGCTTAACCTTTCTAATTTTCAGATTGCTCATTAGCAAGATGGAGTTATAGCTTTGTTGAAAAATTTATGATAATATTGTTAATGAAAATAATGGCATTAAAATAATTTTACAATACTTAATAACACTCATGCCATCTAAGATGATGGGTTTGCACACTTCACATACTCTTTCTCTCCTAACTTCTTTTTACTTTTCTCCTCTTTGTCTTTAAGTATACCATCCTCTCTTCTTTTTTATACATTAAGTCCCTCAGCTTCTTTAATATCTCTGCTACTCCTCTAATATGGCTCCATTGTCTTCCTCACTACCACATCATTCAGTAAAACCTTGGTTAGCCGGAGTCTTTGAAAGAGCATAGTGGTAGTCAGCAAGAAGATGCTTCTCAATGTTGTTATTAGGTGTCACTGAGTCGATTTCAACTCATAGCAACCCTATATACAACAGAACGAAACACTGCCCGGTCGTGGGCCATCCTCACAATCATTGTTATGCTTGAGTCCATTGTTGCAGCCACTGTGCCAGTCTGTCTCGTTGAGGGTCTTCCTCTTTTTCACTGACCCTCTACTTTACCTAGCATGATGTCCTTCTCCAGGGACTGATCCCTCCTGGTAACATGTCCAAAGTACGTGGACATAATCTCTCCATACTTGCTTCTAAGGAGTATTCTGGTTGTACTTATTCCAAGACAAATTTATTCATTCTTTTAGTAGTCCATGGTATATTCAATATTCTTCAGCAACACCACAATTCAAAGGCATCAGTTCTTTTTCTGTCTTCCTTGCTCATTGTCCAACTTTCAAATGCATATGAGGAGATTGAAAACACCATGGCTTGGGTCAGGTGCACATTAGTCTTCAAAGTGGCATCTTTGCTTTTCAACACTTTAAAGAGGTCTTTTGCAGCAGATTTGCCCAATGCAATGCATCTTTTGATTTCTTGACTGCTGCTTCCATGGGTGTTGATTGTGGATCCAAGTAAAATGAAATCCTTGACAATTTCAATCTTTTCTCTTTTTATCATGATGTTGCTTATTGGTCAAGTTGTGAGGATTTTTGTCTTCTTTATGTTGAAGTGTAATCCATACTGAAGGCTGTGGTCTTTGATCTTCATCAGTAAGTGCTTCAAGTCCTCTTCTCTTTCAGCAAGCAAGGTTATGTCATCTGCATAATGCAGGTTGTTAATGAGTCTTCCTCCAATCCCGATGCCCTATTCTTCTTCATGAAGTCCAGCTTCTCAGATTATTTGCTCAGCATACAGATTGAATAAGCACGGTGAAAGGATACAAGCCGGATGCACACCTTTCCTGATTTAAACCACACAGTGTTCCCTTGTTCTGTTCAAATGAATAGGTTCCTCATGATCGCAAGTAAGTGTTCTGGAATTCCCATTCTTTGAAATGTTATCCATAATTTGTTATGATCCACACAGTCGAATTCCTTTGCATAATCAGTAAAACACAGGTAAACATCTTTTTGGTATTCTCTGCCTTCAGCCAGGATCCATCGAATATTAGCAATGATATCCTTTGTTCCATGTCCTCTTCTGAATCCAGTTTGAATTTCTGGCAGTTCCCTGTCGATATACTGCTGCAGCTGCTTTTGAATGATCTTTAGCAAAATTTTACTTGTGTGTGATATTAATGATATTATTCGATAATTTCCGCATTTGGTTGGATCACTTTTCTTTGGAATAGGCATGAATATGGATCTCTTACAGTGGGTTGGCCAGGTAACTGTCTTCCAAATTTCTTGGCATAGATGAGTGAGCACTTCCAGCACTGCATCCATTTGTTGAAACATCTCAATTGATATTCCATCAATTCCTGGAGCCTTGTTTTTCACCAATGCCTTCAGTGCAGCTTGGACTTCTTCCTTCAGTACCATCAGTTCCTGATCATATCTTACCTTCTAAAATGGTTGAATGTCAATCAATTCTTTTTGGTATAGTGACTGTGTATTCCTTCCATCTTCTTTTGATGCTTCCTGCATTGGTTAATATTTTCCCCACAGAATCTTTCACTATTGCAACTCGAGGCTTGAATTTTTTCTTCAGTTCTTTCAGCTTGAGAAATGCTGAGCGTGTTCTTCCCTTTTGGTTTTCTGTCTCCAGTTCTTTGCACATGTCATTATAATATTTCACTTTGTCTTCTCGAGCCACCCTTTGAAATCTTCTGTTCAGTTCTTTTACTTCATCATTTCTTCCTTTTGCTTTAGCTACTCGATGTTCAAGAGCAAGTTTCAGAGTATCTTCTTACATCCACTTAGGTCTTTTCTTTCTCTCCTGTCTTTTTAATGACCTCTTGCTTTCTTCAGGTATGATGTCCTTGATGTCATGCCACAACTCATCTGGTCTTCAGTCATTAGTGTTCAATGAGTCAAATCTATTCTTGAGGTGGTCTCTAAATTCAGGTGGGATATACTCAAGGTCGTACTTTGGCTCTCGTGGACTTACTCTAATTTTCTTCAGTTTCAACTTGAACTTGTATATGAGCAATTGATGGTCTGTTCTGCAGTCGACCCCTGGCCTTATTCTGACTGATGATATTGAGATTTTCCATCGTCTCTTTCCACAGATGTAGCCGATTTGATTCCTATGTATTCCATCTGGTGAGGTCCACATGTATAGTTGCCATTTATGTTGGTGAAAAAAGGTATTTGCAATGAAGAAGTCATTGGTCTTACAAAATTCTATCATTTTGATCTCCAGCATCATTTCTGTCACCAAGGCCATATTTTCCAACTACTGATTCTTCTTCCCCAGGTTGGAAGGCACTCAAAAGATGACTGGGGAAGAGCTGCCTCCTCAAAGTAGAGTCGACATTAATGACATGAATGGTGTCAAGATTTTGAGACCTTAATTTGCTGATGTGGCACGACTCAAAAACAGCTGCAAACATCCTTTAATAATCGGAACTTGGAATATATGAAGTATGAATCTAGGAAAATTGGAAATCATCAGAAATGAAATGAAATGAAATGCATAAACATCAATATCTTAAGCATTAGTGAGCTGAATTGGACTGGTATTGTCCATTTTGAGTCAGACAATCATACAGTCTACTATGCCAGGAATGACAATTTGAAGAAGAGTGCAGTTGCATTCGTCATCAAAAAAACATCTCAAGATCTCTCCTGAAGTACAAACTGTTGGTGATAGGATAATATCGATTCACCTACAAGGAAGACCAATTAATACGACTATTATTCAAATTTACGCACCAACCACTAATGCCAAAGATGAACAAATTGAAGATTTTTACCAACTTCTGCAGTCTGAAATTGATCAAATATGCAATCAGGATGCATTGATAATTACTGGTGATTGGAATGCAAAAGTTGGAAACAAATAAGAAGGATTAGTATTTGGAAAATATGGCCTTGGTGATAGAAATGATGCCGGATATCGCATGATAGAATAAAAATATTAAAACTTCTCAATAGGCAGTTTATTTATTGATCCTTAAATTAAGTTATTCAACAGTGTATCAATTAAGATTCTTTTAGTTCACCTCATTTATGACCTCTACAGATATTCTTATCATGCCCCTACCGCAGTGAAGCCTCCAGTCTTCCGTTTCTCTCCATCTCTTGCTCTTGTCTGTAAAGCTCTCCTTGTCCCCATCCTAAGCCAATAAGCACAGAAAAATCAAGCTTTTTTTGAATTAGGCATGAATTGCAAAGAGAAGAGGTGTATATGCGAGGGGGGCAATGTTGATTAGTATTTTAAAAAATTATCCCATTGTATTTAACTGTTATTAAAATTTTTTATCCTTTTTCTTGAACCATGAGCTTTCTGTCTACACTGACATGTGAACAGCTTTCAACTTCTGCTTGCGTTTGTATTCTCTTTTTCTGTTCTGATAGGCATCATTTGTGCTAAAAAACATAGGAATAGTTTCCCCACTAAATTCTCTTGTAGGTAGTTATGTATTGCCCATCCCGCCCTCCTCCTGCACTTTGTTCACCAGAAGCATACGCTAACATAAGTCAATGAGTGAGTGTTCCACTCTTCCATTTTGCTATTATCCAACAGTCCCTCCCATAGGGCCAAGACTGTATTCGTAGGGGTCTAGAGGAAGGAATTCTCATGTTCCCTGATGATGGTTCTTACCCAATAGAAAAGAAAGAGGAAGAAGCTGGGCTATGCCTGCCTAGTTTCTCCTTCCAAATTCAACAGTTATAAGTTCTATCTCCCATGCCCCACCCACCAGCGAAGACTAAGAACTTGCAGAGAGGCAGAGTTCACATCAACGGAGCTCCTTGCATGGGCAATATGGAAGAAGGGCTCCTTTCTGTAGTGGATGCTGTGATGTGCCACCCAGATACCATGCAGGACTGAGGCACTTAGTCCCCCAGCTTCTGGCACTGGTGCCAGGCTAAAGGACCTCCCCAGGAAGTGCCCTCCCGCTAAGGGAGCTGCCTCACCCAAGGTTATGCTTCCTCTCCAGGGGCAGCTCACAACCAGTGACTCTGTGATGTAGGGCCTGGTCGTCATCCCTCAAATGGAGAGAACTCTGCAGAACTACCCCAGCTCCAGAGTTCACCATAGGATTGGCGGGGACTTTGTAGAACTGTGAGCCTGTTCAACTTTTCTGTCTATCCAGTTCTGCTCCTCTCACTCCTTCACAGTTGTTGTTGCCAAAAACACTCCCAAATAAACTTTCTGTACGCAAATCTCTGCCTCAGAATCTGTTTATCAGGGAATCCAACCTATCAATGGGTTTTATATCAGAAAATGCAATTATTCTCCCTCTCTGAAGTCAGAGATCATTCAATCTATCCTTGGACTGCCCACATGATACTTTCATGGAGAAAGAAAATGAGTTCTAGTTTCTATTCTCAGGTATCAGGAAACATCCCAAATCAAAGTTCTAAGTCTTTAAATGAATGGGGTGGGAGTGTTCTATAGTTACAACTCCAGGAAGAAGACAGGGAGTGTTTGTAAACAGACATCTCTCCAGCTGGTGCCTGCAAGTTGCTGAGTCCTAAGCTATCATTTTGCAAAGATTTGAATTTATTCAATCAGCACTGACACATCATGGCCACAGGAGCTTAATTTACATCACAGGCATATCCGCACCCCTGATGACCACATAACTATCCATTTTAATATCACATAATGAAAGTATGAGTTACATTTCAACATATAAAACACATAATCCCAACATCACTAACACCTCAATCAGAGGTGGTTCATATGTTTGCCCTAGATTGATGTGACCATAAGGGTAACTTGTTATACTTTATGTAACCATTACTCTAAACCCCTTTGCATTTTTGCAACCAACTCCTCTCAGTATCCCATCAGTTCAGGGAAGTGGAAATGGTGGGGTGACCTGGCATGGACCTACCCCTGAGGGTCTTTGCTATATCTAGATGTTTTAAAGTGTCCCCAGGGTTGCAGACCCATCCTTATGTCAATTTTCTTGGTGCTCTGGGTCCTCACAATAAATGATTAATGAGAGGCTTACTGATTCAGACAACCAGCTCTTGGTTGTTGTTGTTGTTAGGTACCGTCCAGTTGATTCCGATTCATAGCGACCTTATGTACAACAGAAGAAAACACTGCCCAGTCCTGTACCATCCTCACAATCATTGTTATGCTTGAGCCCATTGTTGCAGCCACTGTGTCAATCCATCTTGTTGAGGGTCTTCCTCTTTTTCGCTGACCCTCTGCTTTACCTAGCATGATGTCCTTCTCCAGAGACTGATCCCTGCTGGTAACACATCCAAAGTATGTGAGACATAGTCTCTCCATTCTTGCTTCTAAGGAGCATTCTGGTTGTACTTATTCTAAGACAAATTTGTTCGGTCTTTTAGCACCACAATTTAAAGGCATCAATTCTTCTTTGGTCTTCCTTACTTGTTGCCCAGCTTTCACATGCATGTGAGGTGACTGAAAACACCATGGCTCGGGTCAGGCGCACCTTAGTCTTCAAGGTGACATCTTTGCTTTTTAACACTTTAAAGAGGTCTTTTGCAGCAGATTTGTCCAATGCAATGTGTCTTTTGATTTCTTGACTACTGCTTCCATGGGTATTGATTGTGGACCCAAGTAAAATGAAATCCTTGACAACTTCAATCTTTGCTCCATTTATCATGGTGTTACTTATCAGTCCAGTTGTAAGGATTTTTGTTTTCTTTATGTTGAAGTGTAATCCATACTGAAGGCTGTGGTCTTTGATCTTCATCAGTAAGTGCTTCAAGTCCTCTTCACTTCCAGCAGCAAGCTTGTATCATCTGCATAACGTGGGTTGTTAATGAGTCTTCCTCCAATCCTGACACCCAGTTCTTCTTCATATAGTCTGGTTTATTGGATTATCTGCTCAGCATACATATTGAATAGGTATGGTGAAAGGATACAACCCTGATGAACATCTTTCCTGACTTTCTTGGAGAAATTTTAAAGAAACACCTGCACTCTCTCCAGCAGCTTGTGAAGCTGGTATTGAACCTCTCAGCCATCATGATATCTCTTCATCAGCACTAACTGATGGGACCTTGGCTGGAACACACCTTTATCCCTCTCCCTCGTTATCAGTGGTGAGCCTCGGCTTCCCCTTCTTCCTCTTCCTTAACCATCTGATAAATGGAAGGAGTATTAATGGTGGCCAGAGTCTGCCTGGTGAAGCTTAGAAAAGAAGGTTCACTTAGAGTAGCCCCAGTCTGCTTTATATCGGACCTACATGTCCTTGTTGTAACCTCTCTTTGGCAGTTGTCTCTAAATCTCTAAACACAACACTGTTCCAGTGCCCTTTCAGTAAGTAAGAAATTGGTTGGTGCTGCCTCTGGCTCTCAACACATTCATAAGCCTGAACTATGGCACAGGCACAAAGTACCACTGTCATTGATAGGGTTGTGCTTTGAGTCTAGATGCTAGACCTTGACGGGATCCCCTTGGCCTCCAGAATTTCTTGAACTCCAATAGTCATCATTTTAGCAATATCTTTTGAGGCTCATTTATGTCTGCACGAGTTGATGAAGTGTTGAAATACTTCCATTAGAGCTGGTAAATGGCTGATATCCTGCCTCCTCTTCCCACCCTAGATCTTCTCCACCTTCCTGGAAGCTCAAGCCTCTCCTCTAAGACTGACCCCAACCTTCCCATAATCCAGCTACTAAAGGCATAATGCCTGGCACAGCAGAGGGTCCCAGGACTATTGTTGGTATCCACTTGTAGAAGGTTGAATTTGTTATTAGGTCCCATTTAGTCAATTTCAACTCATAGTGACCCATATGACAGAGTAGAACTGCCCTGTAGGGTTTTCTAGGCTGTAATCTTTACAGGAGCAGATTGCCAGGTGTTTTCTCCCACCAACCTTTCAGTTAGCAGGTGAGCACTTAACCACTACATCACCAGAGCTCCTCTCAGTGGATTGAATAGTGTCTCCCAAAAATTCAGGTCTACCCGGAGTCTCAGAATGTGACTTCGTTCGGAAACAGAGTCTTTGCAGATGTAACTAGTTAGGATGAGGTCATGCTGAATTAGGGTGGGCCCTAAATCCAATAATTGATGTCCTTAGAAGAAGAAGAGAGGACACAGAGATACACACAGAAAATAAAACCATGTGAAGATGGAGACAGACTGGAGTGATGCAGCTATAAACCAATGAATGTCAAGAATTGTTGGGAGACACCAGAAACTAGGAAGAGGCAAGGAAGGATTCTTCCCTAGAGCCTTCAGAGGGAGCATGGTCCTGCTTACTTACACTTTGACTTCAAACTTCTAGACTTCAGAACTGTGAGACAATTAATTTCTGTTGTTTTAAGCCACCAGTTTGTGGTAATTTGTTATGATAGCTCTAGGAAACTAATAAACCACTTTAACTAATCAATGCCTGTATTACCATACAAGCTATAAAGTGTTTTACATTTCAACCCAGGTTGTATGTTCTAGTCCTCCTATGTTTTCTCAAGAGGGCCAGTTTATCATTAGGGTCAATAGACTGAGAGGCTTGAGAACAAGTTGCTTTCGTTCACTACTTTGCTTATACCTCTACTCCAGAACTGAACAATCTAATTTCTTTTAATGAAGTTTCTCACCTTCTTCCAGTACCATCACACTCAGTAGATATCCCCACCATTAACATTGTGTAGAATGTATTGATTTCTATCCTGTTGTATTATTCTTCTAGCATTCTAGTGTCCATCCCAAATAATGCTAAAGGGACGAGAAAGAAATTCTTGGCTCTAGGCTGGTTGGTATAAATGCATGGTGTAATTCAGATTGCACCAGATTTGCAAGTTCTAACCTGATGAGCCCTAGTTGCAATGGGGCTGTGTTCATCACAGTCCTGGCTCAGAGGGAATCTTGAGCTGGCTCTGCTCAGTATCTTATTGGGATCTAAGGTCTTTTTTCCCCAATGTCATCACTCCAGTAGTTTTTCAAGACTTATAGGTATGCTAGGAAATTACAAGGGAGTAATTTTTTCAGGTGTATATTGACATCACTTTTTGTTTGATGGCTACCAGAAAAGTTCTAGATACAGAAGAAGAGAAGTGCTTGTAGGTGCCTACGTAAGGGTCAGCTAAACTAGTCTGTGTCCAGGCAGAAAGAATGTTCACTGCAGTGAAAGCTGGGCTGGCCTGATGCTGACTCATCTCCCACAGGGCTCCTGGACAGGATTTCTAACTGGTTCATTCTGGTTTGAACCTCTGCTGAGAATTTGCATTTCAAACAATATTCCAGGTAATGCTAATGCTGCTCCTTAGGGACCAGTTCTGAGAACCACTAGTACAGCAATGGTTCTCAAAATTTATTACACATAAGAATCACCTGGGAATCTTGTTAAACTGTAGATTCTGATTCAGCACATCTGGAGGTGGAAATGCAAATTCTCATCAGGGGTTGGAACCGGAATGAACTGGTTCAAAGCCCTGCTCATGGGTGCTCAATCAAGCTCCCACAACAGCCCTTTTCTAAAACAATCCTTGTTCCTGCCAAATGGCCCATCCAATCACCTCTCTTCTCTCCCTACCTCTTCTTCTGTTTCACCCTTTGCCCTACCTCTTGGCTTCATTTGAGGCATCTTTGTCTGATGGGCAGAAAGTGTCTTGCTCTCTCCTGATGTTTCTCTCAAGCATTTTAGCTAGCCCTAGAAACCTCTTCATTCCTCCAAGGGCTGAGGCTTTTGAAAAACAATGCCAGGAAGACTTCTTTTCTTTTCTCCCTTTTAACATCTTTCCTCCAATTCCATGATCCCAGAATAGCCTAGCTTCTTGTGTGGAGAAGATACTGGAACATTGCAGGAGAAAAAATTTATCGAGTTCTTCAAAAATATAATCCCTGACCTATAGACTGTGATGAGGTTCTAGATTGGAGCTCTTCAAGGGCAGAACTGGCTTCTGTTCCATTAACTTTAGACAGCATCCAGCACATATGGGTTCTTTTTTTTTTTTTTTGCAGTATCATTCTGATAGTCTTATTACATAGACATAGCTTTAAAAATGAACAAATAATCCTTGTACAAGCTGCTCCTTGTAGGATCTAAGCAGAGGAAGCTGTTTTTCAGAATCAGGTTATTGACAAAGCATCATCTGCCACTTTCAAACACTATTTCTGAGTATTCCTCAGAGCTGGTATTTTTTTATAGCCTAGAAGCCCTACATCAATTCAATAATTTTAGTACAGGTTTGTTTTAATGTAGTGTTCAGACACTTATGCACTTTACTTAATAATAGCCTGAGGCATGACCAAAACTCTCAATTTCTTTTAACTTTACATTTGATGAGAGCAAGACGCAAGAACAAGAGTCTGGTGTGCTGCTGCGCGTTAAGGCTCATGACTTGCTCTACGGCGTGGGTGTCCTCCGCCCGGGGTTTGGGCAGGTCCAAAATGGTGGATGAGTCCTTCCTGGGATTCCCGGTGACCAGCATCCAATGATTCTTTGGTTTTTCAACTCTGCGAATCCAGATGTGTGTGAGCAGCAACCTCAACTTCCTTTCCAAAAACGGTACTTAGGAAAAGATGCCGATGGGCCACCAGTCCCCGATTCGTGTGGCAGTGATTGATGAGGATTTTTGCATTTGCCAGGATGGGCAAGCCTGCATGTTCCAGCCGCAGTCGGGGGTCAACATAGGCAGCCTGCCAGCAGTTCAGGTAGGAGACCTCATCCATCAGGTAAAGTTCCTGGAGCCAAGACTTCTTGGATGATTTTAGGAGGGTCCGATGGTCACTTACTAAGTATAACTCAGAATCATGAAAGTGTTTCTGCCAACCAGGTTCTTGGTTTGAGCTGCACTCAGGCCACAGGGCACCTCCAACTCATCACTCAGGTGAGCTTTAGTTTCATCTGGAGTCATACACAGGCTCAGGTCCCCAGTCAGAAACACATCAGCATCTGTCTCGGGATGGTCGGGATTCACAAGCATCACTTTGTCACCATAGTGAGTATGTCCATCTTCAGATACGGAAAGCTGCATCTGTCTCAAAAGATTCCGTTTTAGTCTTCTGTTTATATGAGAAGTTCCCCCTTGTCTCTCTTCTCTAAGAAGTCTTTCATGAGCTCCTGGTTGAAGAGAAAATGAATGAAATCCAGAGGGTCAATAATAGTCCTGAATAATACATATGATGGTTGGTAGGCTTTAGATCAGAAGCACCTCAAGTTCAAAAAGAAAAATTTGAGAACAGAAAAAGAAATGTGAGCATAACGGGAATGGTTAAAAAATAAGTATTATTTGAATATTTTTACTTCATTGTAGAATGCTTGGGGAAATGAGAAAGGCAAAGAAGGGAGAAAGAGAAAAAGAGAGAGAGAGAGAAAGAAAAGCACATGTGGGTTCTTAACAATGCTTCCTGGTGTCTCTGGAGTCTCTGGGCCTGGTCCACAGACCTATGAACCTTGTCCGAGACAGAGGTCTGTTTCCTCTTTTCAGGAAAGATAAGTAATGGTTTGGGGCCAGCCATAGCATTCTGAGGAGAGTGAGAAATTCAGCAGGAAAGAAACATGAGTGACACTCGGCTCACAACTTCCATGCAGGGAAAATGTTCTTTGCTGTGACAATTTCATCTGCTTATCACAACCTGATGTACAATCACCTTCTTGTTCTCTGATTCTGACATGAGACATCTCTCTCTGAGCCTCTCGTGGAGTTGCTCTCTTCTCAGAGGTGGGAGGTGAGGTGTCTTCGGCGTGTGGATTATGGAGCTTGGCCTTACAGCTTTCTGCGCTTCCCCCCAACACAGCTGAGTTTCTCCAGCTTCCTCATCTTTTCTTGTCTCCTCCTCCCCGCAGCTATTACTTTCCTTTTCCTTTTAGATCAAACAGCAGCATTCTTTCCTCTTGGCTTCCTGGATCTATTCCTATTAACCCATGTCAGCAGGTGAGGTCCACACAGGCAAAAAAGCCTGATGGAGCTCAGACTGAAGGCCCTGCTCCACTTAGGCCTCGTGTGGTCTCTTGTCCTACACATATCAAGCCCTGACCTAGGCCCCAGGGGGTGCTGATGAAATTGCAGCTTACTGGGGCTTGCAGGTTGGAGAAATGACTACAGAACCATCTTTTAACCTCCTCTGAAGTTATCTGGTATTTCAAAGGATGTAACTTTTGCTTGACAGAGCAAATGCATGAAAGTAAAAGAGAAAACCTTACTCTGGGTTCTCTGTGACTGAGGTCACTCTGTCCCAGGCTTACATGGCAATGATTTTACATTCGAACCAGATCCTTGACTCTTACCATCAAAGAAAATTTATATTAAAAGGAAATCAGCCATTCCTCTTTATAAATTATGTAGACAGGCTTGGATAGCAGTTATCTCCCTAATCCTTCTTATTTAATCTTCAGGGAAGCACTGCTTCCAGTGAGAAATCTGAGAAAGTTCTTCTGTTTGATGTCCGACAGTTGCTGCGAACACAGGCATAGAAAAAATGCAAGAGCTGTTTTTATGCCCTGCTTTCGAGTCGTTAATCCTCCAGCTACTCTCTTCTGACTTACGTACTAAATTTAGTTTTTAAATCTTTCATTTTTATCCCTTTGGGTTAATAATACTTCTTTTTTTCAGTGTAAAATCATTTTATTATCTACCAATCTACTCCATTAAAAAAAAAATTCAATATTCTTATTAGGCAACCAGATACTCTGTTGTGATTTAATGTATCACCTATGATGTGCTCAAGCCAAAAATGTTTAACTTCAATCCTTTAAGCCTTTAACTGCAGGAAAACAATTCTACATGTCAGTGTCATAAAGTAGAGTTGGATAGGGGTGATGTGCTAGATTAGAAGAGAGGTAAAAAACAGAACTACCAGATGCAATATGTGGTCCTGGATGGGATCCTGGTTTGAACCACTTATCTCTAAAGGACATTTTGGTACAACTGGGCAAATTTGAAACTAGATTAGGAATTAGAGAAAGTGAACATTTGTTGCTATGAGAAGATAGAGATTAGCTGAGAAAGTAGGTTACAAAGAGCATGTATGATATATAATTTTGGATTAAAAATGCACGTGTATTTTTACACACACATACATATAATATGCATAAAAAGATCAGGAAGCACATGTAATAAAGTGTTCGTGCAAATGTCTTGTGTTTTTATTTTCTTATTCTTGTTTATCTGTATTTTCTAACTTTCTACAAGATACACATAGTGCTTGTAATAATATATAAATTATTTTAATTAAGAAAAAAAAGAAATCCCACTAGTAAGAGTGTGACTAGTACTGCGTTTGGCGAGACAGCAGATAAAGAGTTGTGAGAATTTTAGTAAATGTCATAATTCAATTACTTTAATTATTGTGATTCTCAAGCATTAGGAAAACATAGTTCTTCTGGGATCTAAGTCTTAATTTATCAACCCCCTTGGCCCCTTTCATTAAGTTTTGAAACATTCACCCCCATTTATTAAACCAGGGTGAAAAAGATAATTGCTAGTGAAAGTTAATCCAATTCCCAATTTCTGAAGCTTTACCTTCATTCACACTTCTCTCCTTTTGTTAAAAAGAACTATTTAGAGCAAAAGGCTAAGGGAGGCTGGCCTGGCTATCTGAGAAAAATGATGTAAAATGGATAATTTCTAAATGACTGAAGCCTTAACTCTTGATTTTCAGATTTGGGCTATATATTCTTTTGGTTTCAAGTAACAAAGAACTTGGTAGATAACTGCAGCCTCAGCCATTACAATCAACTACAATCCCATTTCCCTCAGCTGTGGACTTTTTTTTTGGATCATAGAACCATACATGCGTGCCTGTTAAATTCCAACTGTGCTACATTTATATCATCATGTTATTATTATTATTATTATTTTTTGTGATCCTTACAAAAGCCATGCAATGTTACAGTGTTCTCTTTGCTTCCCATCTTGTGCTTAGCATGCCATTAATAAAATGTTTAGAGGGATAGTGTTAAGGAAAGAGCCTTACTTACTGTGTGCCATGAGAAGCTTCCCTAACAGGGGATACTAAAAGTACCCTTTGGACACAGTCATTAAACCAGTTATGAACCCATTTCATTGTTTGCGTTTCTTATGCTGTCTTCAAGAATGTCTTGAGATGCTCTGTTGGGAAGCTTACTAAAATCCATATGCACTGAACTCTATGTTACCATGATCAATTACTCTAGAAATTCAATCCCGAAATAAAATGAGGCTGGTCCAATAAGGCTTGCCTTAAGAAAACTCATATGATTTAAGGATATAGTCTAGAATCTTGTTTTAGACTACATCAAACTCATTGACCTGTACTTTGCAGAATCAAAATTCTTCAACATTTTGAAAATATTTGATTTCTTTTAAAAACTCTCTCACCCTTAGCTATGCCACAGTGATCACTGACAGAAGGTAGCTGACCTCCTCCTAGTGTCTGGGATGCAGTTATTTCTAATTAGGATCCCTGAACTCAATTAGGGCACCTAGATTCTTACAATCACCAGACCTGCAGTGAGCTTCAATTCCATTCTCCTTTTTCCATTGTCTCTTTCATCCTTTACAGTTGAAAGATCAATTATTTTGGCAGAGACGATGAATGCCTCACAAGTTTTTCTACCTTTCTCTGTCTATAAAATTATAATTCTATCCTTTCCTCATTATTCTTGCACCCAGCCCCATAAAGTCCTTTCAATGGTCTTTCCATGTTTGTGAGTTTCAGCTTATTTCCAGCATTAATCTTTTGAACATCATTCTTCCTGCATTCTTTTGTTGATCCTTAGCTATGTGCCTTTATTTTTATCTTTTGTGCATTCCTTTTAAACTTTAAACTACTTGGATAGTTTTCTGTGTAGCCATTAATTATTTAGGCTACTTCACCCATTTTTTCCTCACTGAACTCACTTGAAGTTGCCTAGTCAGAATTATGATTTGGAGAACAGGCTGACACCCTGGAACTACTTCTATACCGTCTCATGGAACTGACTTATCTAGTCTCTATCATTCATGAAGTCCACTAGCCCCATGGCCTATGATCATGACGGAAAACACCGAATTTGGCACCTCCATGCCTTACTGTTGTGCCTATGACCAATATCACTAACTGATCAAGGTACCCTTTCCCATGAACTGCATTCTTCCTCTGAGTTCTTCTCAAAACGTGGCTCAATAGCTACCACCAGATGACCAGAGGTGGCACTTGATTTGCAATTTCTGCTTTAGGGCATCTGATTCTTATAACATTCCTAGGTTCACTTGGATAATCAATTATTTATTTCCACTTCAATAATCAATTCCTCCAAATTAATCAAATTTAGTTCCAGATATTTTTCTGTTTAATTTACTTTGCCTTTAAGATATATGAATGTATTAGCAAGAGAAGTCAATAAAGTAATTACATACATAATAAATAGTAAATGTTAGATTCGGTTAACAATCCAGGTAGATTTACTCCCGTAATTATCTAATAAGCTTGTTAATAAATTTATAAAACATTTCAGATGTTTTATTTCTCCTTCTTATGCTCTTCCCAGCCTGGTTCCTTTAAGGAGGAAGTTCTTTATTATCAATCATGGTACAAAAATGTATATGTTCACAACAGTTCTCAAGTTTATTACCCTGTCTAATCCATAGTATGAGCTCCTAATTCTCACCTTCCAGGGGATGAACACTGGAATATGCTATTACAATTGTTCATAGTAGCTATCTGTGTGTACAGTAGCTCTTCTGGTTATCTATTGCTATGTAACAAATTGTCCCAAAACTTATGACTAAAAACCACATTGGTCATTTATTTTCTTATGAATCTGTGATTTGAATAGGACTTGCAGAGATGGCTCATCTTACTGGGGCAGCTCTACTTGGGGCTGGATGAACCATTTCAAGATCGTTTGTTCAAAGTGTATATTCTTTTCCAACACATATAGAACACTCTCCAGAGTAGACTACATTTTAGGCCATAAAGCAACCGTCAGTAAAATCCAAAACACTGAAATATACAAAGCATTCTCTCTGGCCACAATGCCATAAAAGTAGAAATCAATAACAGGAAGAGCAAGGGAAAAAATCAAATACATGGAAACTGAATAACACCTTGCTTAAAAACAACTGGTTAATAGAAGAAATCAAAGAGGGAATAAAAAAAAAATTCCTAGAATCAAATGAGGATGAAAACACATCACACCAAAACCTTTGGGATACGGCAAAGGCACTGATCAGAGGTCAATGTATAGCAATAAACACACACATCAATAAAGAAAAACTGGACAAAACCAAAACATTAGTCCTACAACTTGAACAGAGAACAGCAAAAGAAGCCCACAGGCACAGGAAGAAAGGAAATAATAAATATTAGAGCAGAAATGAAACAGAGAACAGAAAAACAATAGAAAGAATCAACAAGCCCAAAAGGTGGTTCTTTGGAAAGATCAAAAAGATTGACCAATTATTGTCCAAAATGACAAAAGAAAAAGAGGAGAGGAAGCAAATAAGCCAAATAAGAAATGAGATGGGGGATGTTACAACAGCCCTAACTGAAATCAAAGGATCATAACAGAATACTATTAAAAATTGTACTCCAACAAATTTGAGAACCAAGAGGAAATGGACAAATTTCTAGAAATACACTACCTACCTAAACTAACACAAGCTGAGATAGAAAATCTGAACAGACTCAAAACAAGAGAAGAGATTGAAGAGATAATTAAAAGAAAACAAAAAAGAAAAGAAAAAAACTCCCAATAAAAAAAATAACCCTGGCCCAGATAGCTTCACTGGAGAATTCTACCAAACATTCAAAGAGGAGCATAGAAAAGGAAAGAACGCTCCCGAATTCATTCTATGAAGCCAGCATAGCCTTGATACCAAAGCTAGGCAAAGGCACCACAAAAAAGAAAATTACAGACCAATATCTCTCATGAATATGATTAAAAAATTCTCAACAAAATTCTAGCCAATATAATTCAGCATCTTATAAAAAAAAAATACACCACGACCAAGTGGGATTCATACCAGGTATGCAAGGATGGTTCAACATTAGAAAATCAATCAATATAATCCACCACATGCATAAACAAAAGAAAAGAATCATAAGCCCATCTCAATCGATGCAGTAAAGGCATGTGATAAAGTTCAACACCCATTCCTGATAAAAACTCTAAATAAAACAAGAATAGAAGGAAAATTCCTCAACATTATAAAGGTGACTATACAAAGCCAGAAAGGTGTGCCTGAGGGTTGTATCCTTTCACCACACTTATTCAATCTGCATGCTGAGCAAATAATCTGAGAAGCTGAACTATAAGAAGAAGAATGCAGCTTCAGGATTGGAGGAAGACTCATTAATAACCTTCGATATGCAGATGATACAAACTTGCTTGTTGAAAGCGAAGAGGACTTGAAGTACTTACTGATGAAAATCAAAGATTATAACCTTCAGTATGGATTACACCTAAACATAAAGAAACAAAAATTCTCACAAGTGGACAAATATGCAACATCAAGATAAACAGAGAAAAGATTGAAGTTGTCAAGGATTTCATTTTACTTAATCCACAGGCAATGCCCACGGAAGCAGCAGTCAAGAAACCAAACGATGTATTGCATTGGAAAAATCTACTGCAAAAGACCTCTTTAAAATATTGAAAAGCCAAGATGTCGCTTTGAGGACTTTTATGGATTGAATTGTGTCCCCCAAAACATGTGCCAACTTGGCAAGACCATGATTCTCAATATTGTGTGATTGTCCACCATTTCATCATCTGATGTGGTTTTCCTATGTGTTGTAAATCATTCCTCTATGATGTTAATGAGGTGAGATTAGTGGCAGATATATCAATGAGGCAGGACTCAATCTACAAGATTAGGTTGTGTCTTAAATTAATCTCTTTTGAAACATAAAAGAGGGAAGGAAGCAGAGAGACCTAGGGACCTCTTACCACCAAGAAACAAGAGGCAGAAGAATAGTGCGTCCTTTGGACCCAGGGTCCCTGCACTCAGAAGCTCCTCAACTGAGGAAGATTGATGACAAAGATCTTCCCCCAGAGCTGATAGAGAGAGAAGGCCTTCCCCTGGAGCTTGCACCATGAATTCGGACTTCTAACCCCCTAGACTGTGAGAGAATAAATTTTTCTTTGTTAAAGCCATCCACTTGTGGTATTTCTGTTACAATAGCACTGGATAACTAAGACAAGGACTAAGGTGCATCTGAACCAAACCATGATATTTTCAATCACCTCATATGCATATGAAAGCTGGACAATGAATAAAGAAGATAGAAGAATTGATGTGTTTGAATTATGGTGTTGGCAAAGAATATTGAATATACCATGGACTGCCAGAAGAACAAACAAGTCTGTCTTGGAAGAAGTACAACCAGAGTGCTTCTTGGAAGTGAGGATGGTGAGACTTCACCTCCTACGCACTTTGGACATGTTATCAGGAGGGACCAGTACCTGGAGAAAGACATCATGCTTTGTAAGGTAGTAGGTCAGTAAAAAAGAGGAAGACCCTCTACGAGATAGATTGACACAGTGGCTGCAACAATGGGTTGAAACATAGCAATGATTGTGAGGATGGCACAGGACCGGGCAGTGTTTCGTTCTGTTGTACATACAGGTGCTATGAGTTGGAACCGACTGATGACACCTAACAACAACAACAACACACAAAAGTAACAGCCAACATCATTCTCAATGGAAAGAGGCTGAAAGCATTCCCCCTGAGAACAGGAACAAGACAAGGATGCCCTTTATAACCACTCCTGTTTAACACTGTGTTGGAAGTCCTACCTAGAGCAATAAGGCAAGAAAAACGAATTAAAAGGCATCCAAATTGGAAAGGAAGAAATAAAAGTATCCCTATTCACAGATAATATGGTCCTATACATAGAGAACCCCAAAGATTCCACAAGAAAACTACTAGAAGTAATAGAAAGATTCAGCAGAGTAGCAACATACAAGATCAACATACAAAAATCAGTTAGATTCCTATACATCAACAAAGAGAACTTCAAAAAGGAAATCAGGAAAACAATATCATTTATAATAGCTCCTAAAAAGATAAAATACTTAGGAATAAATCTAACTGGGGGTGTAGAAGATCTGTACAAAGAAAACTATAAAACACTATTGTGAGAAACCAAAAAAGACCTACATAAAAGGAAAAACATACCATGCTCATGGATAGGAAGACTCAACATTGTGAAAATGTCAATCCTACCCAAAGCGATTTGCAGATATAATGCAATCCCAATCCAAATACCAACAGTATTCTTTAACGAGACATTCTTTAACTTTAACTAATCACCAACTTTATATGGAAAAGAAAGATGCCCCAGATAATGAAAGCATTATTAAAGAAAAAGAACAAAGTAGGAGGCCTCACACTACCTGATCTCAGAACCTACTATACAGTCACAGTAGTCAAAACAGCCTGGTACTGGTACAATGACAGGCACATACACCAGTGGAACAAAATTGAGAACCCAGATGTAAATCCATCCACCTGTGGTCAGCTGATATTTGACAAAGGCCCAAAGTCCATTAAATGGGAAAAGACAGTATTTTTAACAACTGGTGCTGGCAAAACTGGATGTCCATTTGTAAAAAAATGAAACAGGACCCATACCTCACACCATACACACAAACTAACTCAAAATGGATTGAAGACCTAAATATAAAACCTAAAACGTTAAAGATCATGGAAGAAAAAATAGGGACAATGCTAGGGGCCCTAGTACATGGCATAAATACGATAACAATGCACAAACACCAGAAGATAAACTAGATAACTGGAAGCTCCTAAAAATTAAACACTTATGCTCTTAAAAAGACTTCATCAAAAGAGTAAAAAGAGGACCTACAGACTGGGAAAAAGTTTTGGCTATGACATATCTGACAAGGGCCTAATCTCTAAAATCTATAGAATACTTCAACACCTCAACAACAAAAAGACAAATAATCCAATTAAAAAATAGGCAAAGGATATGAACAGATACTTCGCCAAAGAAGACATTCAGGCAGCTAACAGATACATGAGGAAATGCTTGCGATTATTAGAGAAATGCAAATCAAAAACTACAATGAGATATTATTTCACCTGATATTACTGGCACTAATCAAAAAAAAAAAAAAAACAGAAAATAACAAATGTTGGAGAGATTGCAGGGAGACTGAAACTCTTATGCGCTGTTGATGGGAATGTCAAATGGTACAACCACTATGGAAAATGATATGGTGCCTCCTTAAAAAGCTGGAAATACAAATACCATATGATCCAGAAATTCCACTCATAGGAATATATCCTGAGAAATAAAAGCCATCACACGAATAGACATATACACACCCATGTTCATTGCAGCATTATTCACAATAGAAAAAAAGATGGAAACAACCTATGTGCCCATCAACAGATGAATGGATAAACAAATTATTGTACATAGACACAATGTAATACTAAGCAACCATAATGAACAATGATGAATCTGAAAATCGTCTCACAACATGTTGAATCTGGAGGGCATTATGCTAAGTGAAATAAGTCAATCACAAAAGGACAAATATTGTATGAGACCACTATCATAAAAACTCAAGGAAAGGTTTACACACAGAAGAAAACAATCTTTGATGGTTACTAGGGAGGTGAGGGGTGGGGTGGGGAGGAGAAATCACTAACTAAATAGTAGACAAGTTAACTTTGGTGAAAGGAAAGTCAACACACAATATAGGGAAAGGCAGCACAACTTGACCAATGCAAACTCATAGAAGTTTCCTAGACATGTCAAAACACGTTGAGGGACAGAGTTACTGGGGCTAAGTGCTGGGGACCATGGTCTCAGGGGATATGTAGGTCAATTGGAATAACAAAATTCATAAAATGTTCTACACCTACTTTGGTGAGTAGCATCTGGGATCTTAAAAGTTTGTGAGCAGCCATCTAAGATGCTATTGGTCCCATTGTGTTCGGAGCAAAGGAGAATGAAGAAAACCCAAGACACAAGGAAAATATTAGCCCAAAGGACTACTGGACGTTATGAACCACGGCCTGAGCCCAGAAGAGCTAGATGGTGCCAGGCTACCACCACCGACTTCTCTGACAGGGATCACAATAGGGGGTCCTGGACATAGTGGGGGAAAATGTAGGACAAAATTCAAATTCACAAAAAAAGACCAGACTTACTAGTCTGACAGAGACTGGAGGAACCCCCGAGACTATGGCCAGATACACTGCTAAGTCAGAACTGAAACCACTCCCGAAGTTTACCTTTCAGCCAGGCCTATAAAATAAACAATAACACACATGAGGAACATGTGTCTTAGTTCAATCAAGTATATGAGACCAAATGGGCAACACTTGCCCAAAAGCAAAAAACGAGAAGGCAGGAAGGGACAGGAAAACTGGACGGATGGACATGGAGAACCCAGGGTGGAAAGGGAAAGGGGGAGAGTGCTGACTCATTGCAAGGATTGAAACTAATGTCACAAAACAATTTATGTATACATTTTTGAATGAGAAAGAAATTTGTGCTGTAAACTTTCACCTAAATAACATTTAATAAAAAGTCTCATTAAATATCTTTGTAACCTTGGGGGGAAAAAAGATAGTTTATTCACTCATATGGCTGGAAAATTTGTGCTGGCTGTCAGCTGGGAGCTGAAATGGGCCTGAGTCAAGGGTTGCCAGTTTCTCTCCTTTTGGGGGTTTCTCTAACTTTCCCAGATTTAATCACTGCATGGTAGCTTGATTGCAAGCATGTACTAAGAAGAAAGCATAAGTGCATGACATTTTTATGACCTAGACTTGGAAATCACACAGCATCCCTTCTGCTGTCCCTTATTGGTCAGGGCAGTCAACAAAAGCTCACCCAGTTTCAAGGAGAGGGGACATAAACTCCACCTCTTGCTGGGGAGGATGGCAAGAGTCTAGAAGAGAATATGGTTTAGGAGATATGGTGGAGGCCATCTTTGGAAAATATTATGTACCACAATAACAAACTAAATCTGTCCAGTGTCACGGTCTCTTAGGAAATCAAAGGATGTTGAGTGGGGAATGGCTACCTTAAATGGCATAGACTTCATGATTTGCAGAACATAGTCTTAGCTCCCTCTCACTCATTCAACCAACAGATATTGACAGCCGATTATGTGTCATGTGCCTGACACTGTGTTAAGTACTTTGGTGACTCTTATGTCTGAATTTGAGATGTCCATTTCCATCATATTCTCGTCCTTAGATATTTCATAGATATTTGGCCCTTTCCTTCTCATCCTCTTAAAACCAGTATTTAAATTTTTTTTTCTGCAGTATTTAGCCTGAAGGTAAGAGGATATTTGTTGCAACTATGGTATATACTGCCCACTTAGTCACAGTGGCATTCAAGATATCTGTCAACTGATTTGTTCAGGCATTCATCAATAAGATCCAAAGGTGACCTTAAACAACTGATGCAGTCATGCTAATATGTAACAGTTGAATATATGCCTACTTATAAAGGAGTCTTATTTTTCATTTTTTCCTCTCCATTCAAGTAAATGAATCAGTATTGAGCATGTACTATGTTCAAGGGCCTGAGTTTGGCTTTGGTGACACAAAAATGAATAAGTAGAATCTCTGTCTGCTCTCAGTGGGATTTAGAAAGCCTTTTGCAATTATTGCTGTGCCTTCTGCCTAGAATGCTCTTTGTCCAGATTTCCACGTGGCTTACCTTGTCACTTCCTTCACTTCTCTGTTCATATTGTATGAGAGAGTCCTTTCCTGCCCACCCTAAATAAAGTACACTTTCCTCCCATGACTCCCTGTAATGTATTTTTAATTATGTATTTTTACATAGCACATATCACCACTTAGTATATTATAAATTAATTTATTATTTGCCTTTTTTCCAAGAATGAAGGCTCATGAAATCAGGTCCCTAGTGCTGGCACACAGAGGTGCTCAGTAAATATGTGTTGCATTGAATTGAATACTTGAGATGTGGAAATGGAGGGAGATGGTAGAGACAAAGATAATTGAAGTTTGAGCCAGTATGTCAGGAGAAGTAGTCATTCCATTAACAGAAGTAAGGAGAACATGGGGTGATAGTATTCTCTTTGTAGTTAATGTTTATGTGCCATATCCAAAGATATATCTCTTTGGAGGCACAAATTTGATTGCATTCTAGAATACCCTGCATATATAAAAACAAGGAGTTAAATGTTCCAAAAATGTTTCCTGACAAGCACAACACTTTGTTAGCTATTTGGCCTGCTGTACCTTTATCTCCAACATCTTCTGGGACCATCTTTACTACAGGAAATGCTACTCCAAGTGTCTTAGGATGATCAGTCTCCATGGCTAGTTATTAATCAAAGAAAAATGATAATGACTCATGTTAGTCTTTGATCGTAGGCAAGGCTGTTTCCTATGAGTAATATCCAACCATGATGAGGTGTGGAATCTCAGTTGCCTAAGCTAGAGAAGGTTAATGTTGGTCTCAGTTCCCATGCAGGTGCATAGGATAGAGGGAGATAATGGAAAAGGGCTGGGAATCCCAGACACAAACAGGACCTCAGGGTCAAGGAGGGCTTCCCAAAAATAACAACTGTTCAAGAGCCAGGGCCTCTCTGGGTGCGAGCCAGTGGACATCAATAGTGTACACAGCACTCAAGTGAAAACAGAAGCAAATGGTTTGGCAGTGGCTTTCTGGCCGTATAAAACTATGAACAAATGTTCTATTAACATAAATCTAATAGAAGAATTGTTGCAGCTGTAATATGACTATAGTTTACGTATTAATTCTTGGAGCCTAGAAATAGCGGGGAGGAGCCCTGGTGGCACAGTGGTTAAAGTGCTCAGCTGCCAACCAAAAGTTCTGTAGCTCCAACCCACCAGCTGCTCCATGGGAGTAAGATGGGGGCAGTCTGCTTCTGTAAAGATTTACAGCTTTGGAAACCCTACAAGGCAATTCTACTCTGTCCTATAAGGTCGCTATGAGTTGGAATCAACTCAATGGCAGTAGGTTTAGAAATAGTGGATTCTAGGTGACTTTATTATGTAAGAAACTTTAGAAACAATCCATAACTAGGATTCCCATAATTTTCCAACTTTTGTGATTCTGAAGGAATGGAATGGGAGATATCCAAGAATGTCCACTGGGAAAGGATGAAGTGGGAAGACAACAACTATAATGTATTTTCTCTACCAACACCAACCAGATCATCAACCCAAATCCCCTGAACAGTGGTTCTTAAAACTGGCTGCACACCACTTAGGGAGGCTTTAAAAATGACTACACCCAGGCTATTCTCGAGACCAATTAAATCAGCATCTTTGGGGCTGGGGCCTTGGCATAGAGAGTTTTTAAAACTTCTCAGGTGATTCCAATGTGCAGCCAATGAGTATCACTGATCTAAATCTGACTTGGGTCTCCCTCCACCCAGTTACTGTTAGAGGATGAGAGAAGAGAAAGAGAAAAAGAAGGAAAACATGAAGAGGATGTTGAGAACCACTTGTACTTGATCATAATTGAGTAGGTGGAAGGATTGCTGCTTTTCCTCATGCCTCTCACAACTCATCATTCCTAAGGGAGGAACTTCCCATTCCTGAAGATAAGCACTCTTTGGCTTCAGCTGGCTCCACTTACTCTGACCAAACGAACCTGATCTCTTCTACCAGCTGATGCAGGAACTTCCTCTGTTCAGTGGTTCTCAGCCCAGAATAAACATTAGCATAACCTGGGGGGCTTTTAAATAAAACATCAAAGCTAAGGCCCCGTCTCAAGCAAGTAAATCAGAATCTGTAGAGGTGGAGTCTGGCCACAGGGATATTTTTTAAATTCCTAAAGCTTCTATCCGTGATGCACTAACCGGGCTGGACTTTCTCTTCTTCTGCAAACAATTAGAAAACTTTACAAAATATATGAAACAACAGTTTTCTGACATGGACACTAGGAAGCACAGGACTGTGATCCCTGAGAGAAGCATAACTACGGACATGAGCTCAATGATCCCCCAGCTTTCTGCCTGGAGACAACTTCTGACAATGAGCAGGAAGGGGGATCTGAAGCAGAGCACACCAAGTTGAGAGGCTAAAATCAGAGTTCAAGAAAGCTGAGGCAGCCAGAATTAGCAAGGCAGAGAACCAGAGAAGGGAGCTATACAGTAAAATGTGAATAAGCTTTTCCTTGAGTCTTTTACTGAATACTAAGCCATAGATGTGTAGAGAGAAACTCTACAAATCCGAATCAGACAAGTAGCAGTATGTTGAAAAATTCTTAGAGCTCACATATGACTAGGAGATGTCAAATTTTGACCAGCCAGTGTAGAGAGGTTTTTACTGAATACCTATGGAAGTAAACAGAGACTCCAGAAGAGTTATGCTTTAGAAATATTGCTAAACTAGCTCGATAATAAGGACTACTCTACACCTTCCTTAACAAAGTTTAAAAACAAGCCAGTAAAGGATCAGGCTGATCTACAAGGAACTTAACTACCTGCCACAACAAAGCCCAACATTAAAAGAAAAAGAAAGGCAACAGTATCCATCACTCAACAGTGTAAAATTAACACTGTTTACATCCAATCAAAAATTACTAGACATGTAAAGAAGCATGAAAATGAGACCAATAACAAGGAGAAAAATCAGTCAATAGAAACATCCTTAGAAATGGCAGAGATGATGGAATTGGCAGACAAGAACTTTAAAACAATTATTATAAATGTGGTCTCAGAGTTAACAGAAAACAAGGATATAGTAAAGAAAGGAATAAAAAATAGAAGATTCCCCAGATGATTATAACATGCAGCTAGGTTTGGAGGAGTTTTAGATGTTCTGTCTTTAGATAAAGTAGGTGGAAAGTAATTTTATTTTTGGAGGAGCTTAGGGGGAGATATTGAAAAGGTTAGATAATAACAATTGCCATAGTTCATGTTTATTTATTTGTTTTTTTAAAAAAATAGCTAACATTTAACGAATACTTTTTACGTGCCAGGTACTATGTGAAGGCTCTTTATACTCTTCTTATCTCATTTAATTCTAACCAAAGTTATTTAAGGCAGGTTCTATTATGAACAAACTGCATTATTCAGATGACACAACCTTGCTTGCTGAAAGTGAAGAGGACTTGAAGCACTTACTGGTGAAGATCAAAGACCACAGCCTTCAGTATGGATTACACCTCAACATAAAGGAAACAAAAATCCTCACAACTGGACCAATAAGCAACATCATGATAAACGGAGAAAACATTGAAGTTGTCAAGAATTTCATTCTACTTGGATCCACAGTCAACACCCATGGAAGCAGCAGTCAAGAAATCAAAAGACATATTGCATTGGGCACATTTGCTGCCAAAGACCTCTTTAAAGTGTTGAAAAGCAAAGACGTCACCTTGAAGACTAAGGCGCACTTGAACCAACCCATGATGTTTTCAATCGCCTCATATACATGCAAAAGCTGGACAATGAATAAGAAAGACTGAAGAAGAATTGACGTCTTTGAATTGTGGTGTTGGCGAAGAATATTGAATATATACCTACTGCCAAAAGAATGAACAGAATGATCCTTAAAAACAAGGCTGGCGAGACTACATCTCATATACTTTGGACATGTTATCAGGAGGGATCAGTCCCTGGAGAAGGACAGTAAGCTAGGTAAAGTAGAGGGTCTGTGAAAAAGAGGAAGACCCTCAATGAGATGGATTGACACAGTGGCTGCAACAATGGGCTCAAGCATAACAATGATTTTGAGGATGTCCAGGCAGTGTTGCATATAGGGTTACTATGAGTCAGAACCGACTCGATGGTACCTAACAACAGTAACATTACTATTATCCATATATTATAGATAGAAGCACTGAGGCACAGAAAGGTTAAATAACTTGACTGAGCTCATACAACTAGGAAATGGTGGAGTGGGAATTCAAATCATAATAATCTAATTCTATATCTGTCTGCCTAACCTCTTAGCTATGCTGCCTACTACACCATTTGTAAACTCTTTATCCTTCATTGTTAGATTAAATATTACCTCCAGTAGGTAGAAAACTTTTAAGTGACAACTATTTTTTTTAAAAAGAGTAATTATGCTAGAATAAATTAATATCTTGGAGTGAATATTCTGTTAGGTGTATTGTATGTATTTGATAAACGTTTTTCCTTTTTCTTCCTCTGAAATCCAGGGAACTTTTGTCCCCTCTCCCACAGTGTTGAAGTATAGGTACTTATGTGAAGTTTCCTAAAAGACAATTTGGATCTAAAAAATATAGCCAATTAGAAATTCAGTAAAAGATTACACATTTCTGAAACTCTCATCATCAAACAGCAGCAACCTGTGTTACTGGCAAAATCTGGAGACTAATCAAAGAAAACCTCCATAAGCAAAAAAAAAACAAAAAAAAACAAAAACAAAAAAACACCCAGTAAATCCATGACTTATAGGGAATCCATAAAGGCCAAGACTTTCCATAAACTACCTCTGGAAATTTATTTCTTCTCTTGGCTTGACTTGACTTTACAAAAGAATAATATTTTGTAAATATTATCTTATCAAAGATTCTGCATCCATACTCCAAGGATGAGGCATTCCTCATCTTGGTCAAAGCTACTTGTTTAGCGAAGATCACCAGCAATCTTTGAGTTGCTAAAACCAATGAATTCTTTTTAGTATTCAACTTATTCATGCTCCCTTGAGCATTTGGCACTTTTGACCAAGTTCTCCTTTTTTAAGTTTTTACCTTGGTTCCTCCAATACTACCCGCTTCCAGCTCTTCTCTTACCTCTTAGAGCCAATTCTTTTGAGCCTCTTTGACGAATTCCTTCTTAGTCTCTTTCGTGGTTTCTCTTTCTCCTTTGGTCGTTAAGTATAGTTCTTCTCCATGGGCCTGGACCACTGCTCTGTTTAGCTTACTTATATGATTTTTAACTACCAACAGTGCATGGAGTCTCTACAATTTGGGGCCAATTTGACAGCAGCTAACAGCAACATATGCTAAAAGCACACAAACCTAATGCCTGCAGCCAGTTTGAACTCTCCTGCATGATAGGCTCCATATATGTAACTATCAGTTGGAATTTTTACTTGGATGTCCCAATGGCTTTTTAAAGACTATGTCCTCAAACTTATCTTTTACTTTGCTCTGCAAATCTTTACTCCCCTTGTTTCCCTGTCTCATTCATTAACACTACCAGCACCTTTGTTACTTCAAGTTGGAAATCCAGGAATCAACCTTGATTTTCCTTCTTCATCCTCTCACCAATCCTACTGATTTTCCTCCTAAATGCCTCCTCCAAATGTCTCTCCTCTTTCTTTATTTCTACCTTCAGTACTCTGTTATAGTCTACTGGAATAGCACCCTCTCTGGGTTTCTATGTCTCCAGTTTTTCCATTTTCAAATCATTCATCCTTCCTGCTGCCAAAGTGATCTGTTAAAAGCACAAATCTGACTATGTGCTCCCCTAAATAAACCTTCAGTGCTCTTCTATTACCATGAGAAAAATCCAGATGCCCTAGGTTTTCACACAGTACCTTTTGTGACTCGACCTTAATTACCTCTCTAGTACCATTTCCCATCACTGCCTGCCTGCTAATGAAATGTATCAGCTGTGATGTTTCACATTTTTGCCTTTTCTTGTGCCATCCACTTTCCTGGAGGGACTCTTTACTATCTTTTGCCTGAATAACTTCTAAAGTACAAGACTCTTCTCAGGTGTCCTTTCCTTCTCTCCTTCCAGATACCACAGGGCAGGCTAGGTGTCTCTCTTCTATGCTTCCATAGTATGCTGTGAGTACATCTGTCACCATAATTCCCAAGTTATGTTGGAATTATCTGTTTATGAGTCTACTCCCTAAAAAGCATTTTATATCTCCCAGTTCAAGGATAGCGTGGTAGGCATATAGAGGCACTTGTTAAAGGGCTATTGACTCTTTGAATTGATAACTATCATGTACAAATGCTTTCAGATTATTGTGTGTGTGTGTATGTGTTTGTGTGTGTGTGTGTGTGTATTCTCAACTAACATTATGTTTTGTATAGCATGAGGAGAAGACTGGATGGATTCTATTTCTTTAAAATATAGTATCTATTTTTATGTGTTGGCATAGTATTATATCCATGTTTTTAATCTCATTATAGAAAATGAAATGTGAGCATCTGAGGATCCCATTAGTGGGTGCTGTCCTACATTTTCACAGACACTTAAAACTTGGGTCTTTGTTAACAACATTACAATAAATATCATAAGCTCTCAATAGAAAAATAAATGCTATCCTAAAGAGATAATCTAGGAAAGGAGATGCTTTAAGGAATTGCTTAAATCCTTACCTGTGTACAGAGGTGGGAAAGTTGACTGAGACTGTATTGCCCACAGAATATTGAGGTTGAGTCACTAGCTCTAGAAATAAGAACACTATTCAGTCGCTTTTTAAAATATTTCCATATGCAGACAAATGACTAAAAGTATTATGTCTGCATTAATCAAAACATGACATGTAATTAAGCTATTTTAGATTTCTTCTTGAGATCCCCAAATTTAACATCAAAGCAGTAAGTGGTCAGAAATAATATTTAATCCAGAGTAGCGTGTTCTTCTGAAAGCTGTGGTTTTTATTTGGATCAAGAAGTCTGCCTGCACAGTGGATCGTAAGTACAATGTTGTATCACTAGATAAGCAACAAGATTGAGGTTATTTTTAATCTGAGTAAAATCGTGACCAGCTATATTGTTAACTTGAAGCTAAAGACTCAGTGATTTATCTAAAGAAGTGTTAATCCCCACAGAGTGATTTTTATGTTTTTAAATGGTTACAGACAAGATGAGACTTGTATTCATGCAGCTCTCTGCCTAGAACATTGTGAAAGATCTCATGATAGTTCAGACTCCAGGAGAAAAATGCTGACTTGGAAAACATTTAATGAATGACACAGAGATTAATCCCAAAAGGCAAAATCATGCTGTAGAGAGTATTTCTATCTGAACAATGAGAAGCCAATTTCTGCCTTAAAATATTATCATGCAAGATCCACTGAAGTCCATTGGAGTCTACACTCTATCTGGAATACTCTGAGCCCCAAATTTTTTTTCCTTTATTGCAAATAGCATTTTATTTTGAACTGGGAAGGTGGTGAGGGGGAAATAAAGAGAAAACAGAACTTAAGATGATGAATTCCTTTCATGGGAGAAATGTGAATATTTTTATCTTGATACAGATAATAAGACAAATAGGTATTCAGAAACAGACTAGAAAATTTGAAACAGATATCAGGAAGTAGTACTGGACCGAGAAATCACAAGTATGTGAGACAGATTATTGCGGAAGAAGGCTGGGGATATGTGGCGAGAAAAAAGAGAGAAGAAGGAAGAGAGAGAGAGAGATATAGGAATCATGGAAGCAATCCAAAGATAACACGGTATGGGATGGGGGTCGATATAGAATATGTAAGACATGCATAACCTTCAGTCATGTAGTTCTGATTGCCTAATCTTTCCTGTCTCAAGCTGTTACTTTCCACAAGCCTCAGATAGATGTAGCTGTATCCTATTCTGTTGACCTCCCTCCTCACTGCTATGTCAAAGTGTCACCTCGAAGCTCACCAAAAAATTGACAGAATCTGAACCTACAAAAATTCACCATGTTTTGCTGGTAGAAAAGTTATCTGTGAATGAGCAAAGATTATATGCATCCTCTAATTATAAAGGCTCAAAAGAAGGATTTTTATTAAATGCTATTACTAGCCAGATCTCATGTTTTCTCCTTCAAGCCTGAAATCTGGTGAATTGACATAAATTCCTGAACATAGTAGAGACACTTCGTAGTATCGTAGGTCTGAAGGTCCATCTGTTAATACAATCTCACAAGAGGGTTTGCCTTACACCTGATAATGTATGAAAATTCTGTCCCCAAACACATCATACACTGGGATTGCTTTGTGAGAATGTTCACATCTCTGGTTCTTTAGTTTATTCCCCAGCTTGGCTGTCTGGCTCTGTACCTAGGAGAACTAGCTGAGTTAGTGGTTCCTCGTGTGACTCAGTGGCCACATCACATGTTCCAGCCCTCTGCTCCACTGGTTTAAGGTGAAAGGATAGAGATAGTCTCAATTTTAGAGCCTTGAAAAGGGTAATAAGAAGTTTCAAGACAATTATTATTATTTTTGTTGTGTTTTAGGTGAAAGTTTACAGCGCAAATTAGTTTCTCATTCAAAAATTTATACAAAAATTGTTTTGTGACATTGGACAACAAATCATTTTTAATGTTATTTACATATGTATTTATTTTATATATTTTTTTATGTATATGTAATCCTTTAGTACGCTAAAGACAAAGCACTAGTAAGTGACAAGTGTTTCTATTAATGCTGACTAAGATATTTGCTTTTCATGAAATGATGGGGGGAATTCCGAACACCTGTTTGGTTTTCAAGCTGGTCTTTAATCAATCAGCATTTATTAGTTGGAGAATCCATACATTTCAAAAGAGTTCACACATGAGTTTAAGGTGTCTGTAACTCTCCAGGGATCATACGGCTGTGCATGGGTGTTTGCAGTTTTTTCTGGAATACAGTGGAAAACCTTTATTAGAGTCTCAAAGAGATCCATGAGCTAAAAGAGTTTAAGAATCATCGTTTTAAAAATGTTTGCTATAAATAAAATTCGCACTTTGAGGGGCTGGAGGAAAACAATAGCTTAAGGAAACTATTTACCCATCTCCCACAACTGCCTAAGTTCAAATTCTTTTAATAAGTCCCTTTACACCACGCTTACACACACACAAATACACACACACACAACGCAAAACACATCTTAAGGATGGAGTCTATGAATTTATTCTGGGTTATCTGGAACCGATTTTCTAAACTGATTAGATTTGTTGTTATTGTTTGCCATTGAGTCGATTCTGACTCATGGCAACCCTATATGACAGAGTAGAACTGCCTCAAAGGGTTTCCTAGGCTGTAATCTTTACAGAAGCAGATCACCAGATCTTTCTCCCATGGAGTGGCTAGTGAGTATGACCTGCTGACTTTTGGTTAGCAGTCGAGTGCTTAGCCACTGTGCGACCAGAGCTCCTTCATATTAGACTTGCAGGCATTAATTATCCTATTGTCAGTGGCAGTGGGGTCACTGGTAGTCCATGTAACACAGTGGCAAAACAAATATGTACATTATCATATGACAATACCTGTAATTAAGTGCCTATGGAAGGCATGGATCTGAGTGACTAAGTATTTGATATCAGAACATTTCAGTGAAAATAAGGAGTATGATGTGGTTAGTTGATTGGTTGTTTCTAAGTGCTCTAGAAAACTTGGGGAAATGAAATGATGATTTCAGGACTGTAATTCCAGTTCAAATGGACTTGAAACTGCCCCCAAAAGAAAGCCTTATCTTCTGTATCCCCAGGGCCAAGATTTCTAAAAACAAAACCTGAAGTCAAATCCTATGGATGGCTGAATTACAACATAATTTAATTTTCCATCTTATAGGGTCTCTTTTGTTAAAATAAGGGCATTGGTTGGAAAGGGATAGGAACCTGGAAATTGAGAAGCGGATATATGGGCAGATTCCAAGAAAGCTGGAGACATTGAACCCACAAATTCTGTTGAGTCTTCTTTGACAGTAGAAGCAGCCCTCCCACCCCTACCTGAGGTTATTCTTCCCTTGCTTGAAGAAGCTGTAATGGCCTCCCCTGAGGTAGCTGCCTTGCAAGGGACTGCTGATTCCTGTACTAACTCTCCTTGCTTCCAGACCTACAAGACAGCCCTAGAGAGTGAGATACAAAGTCTGATCCATGAAGAGATGTGATACACTCCCATACCTTGATTGATTTTCCCAATTAATACTGACAGAAACTTGGAGAATATGTGTGAAAATAGATCATAACAGTGTGTGATCAAGGTAGAAGGAGTATGAAACTAGATCAGGTCATATTTATTGATGTGGGTCCACTAAGTAAAGATTCTGGATTCAGAGTTTTAGCTCAAGTGGCTGGAAATGGTTCTAAGAGTATGCTTTGTTGTTTGATTAAAATATGGACCCAAGGGTGATATGCACAAAATAAATTGAAATGCCAGCACTTCCTTGGCATACTGTAGAGGAAGGTACTCAAGGGCTTAGGGAACTTGGAATGTCACAGTGGATTTGTCATGTAAGACTTGCTCACCTCTTCACTATTTCCTCAGACTCTCACTTTACCAAGCATGTGACAGGAGCCCCAGCATCCTTGAAGAGCTCTGTAGTGTCTATTCTCTATAGGCCAGGAATTACAATGGGTACTGCAGCTGTCAAACTGGAATTCCTAAATTCAATGGGAGAATGATGTGATTTTGGGGTTGCAGGGGCCAAGTGATGGTACTTAATCACCAAAGTCAAGGTGACTATGCTTACTGTAATGGAAACAGAGCCAAAGAAGCATTCAGAATAATATGACCCACGGGAATCTTTGGTGTTGGCTAGTTGATCGTGGTGTCTCTAGAACTGAAATAGATGAATAGCATACTAAAGTCTTACTTAATCTGTATAATCAGAAAAGCTCTAGTTCTGGTGAACAGAAGTCTGACTTGAACCATCAAAACAGAGTCACAACCCCTCAATAAATTCCCATATTTGAGCCAGTTTATAGACCCGAGGCTCTCTGAATAAAGGGGAAGCTGGGTCTCTTTGAGGAAGGACCCTGCTGCACTACCAAAAATATATCTTGTTAATCTTTATCCTAGCCTTCCCCAAAGGGACCTGTCTGTGGTCAGTTACCAAGGTGACATGCATTGGGCAAGGAAAAATAGATTTTTCAGGGGGATGACTGGGAGGGTGACCCAGATTTGAGGTGGGGGAAATGACTGGGAACTGCTTCTAAATGGACACTAGTTTCTGGAAACCCAAAGTGCCATTTTAGTCCGCCAGTCAGAGTAGCGGCTTATGAAGATCAGTGATCAATGGAGTTTTGGTCAGGTACATCTCACACTAGGCCTGTCAGAATGTATAATGTTCTGGAATGTAGAATGGGAATAGACACGCTCAGTAAATTGATAGATCCTCACACCTGACCTGTGGAGTGAGGCCTATTATAGTAGGAAAGGCTACATGGAAGCTACTAGAACTACCTTTACCTGCACAAATAGTAAACCAAAATCAGTACTACATTCCTGGAAGGATTTCAGAAATTAGTGCCACCATCAAGGACTTAAAATATGTGGAAGTTGTGATTTCTACTACATCCCCATGAAACTTAGTATTTGGCCTATGCAGAAGACAGATGGATCTTGGAGAACGACAGTGGGTTACTATAAACATAACTAGGTAGTGACTGCAGTTGCAGCTGCTGTTCCACATGTGGTTTTATTTCTGGAGCAAACGAGCACATCCCCAGGCAATTCAAATGCAGCTATTGATCTGGTGGATGATTTTTTTCTCTATACCTATTAGTAAAAACCACTGGAAACAGTTTGTCCTCAGCTAGCAAAGCCAGCAATACACTTTCACTGTCTGGTCTTTGGCAAGTCATTTAATTTTTCTCTGCCTCAATTTCCTTATCTGTGAAATGAGGATAATAAAAGTAGCTACGTCTTAGGGTAAAGGATATTAAAACAAATAGCTTCTTTTGTTTCTCAAACCTTCAGGAATCACTTTTTTTTTTAAATTATTGTGTTGAAAATATATATAAACCAAACCAAAGCCATTGCTGTCGAGTCGATTCCAACTCATAGTGACCCTTTAGGACAGGGTAGAACTGTCCTATAGGGTTTCCAAGGCTGTAATCTTTACAGCAGCAGATTGCTACATTCTTCTCCCTCGAAGCAGCTGGCAAGTGTGAACATGTATAATTCAGTGACATAAATTACTTTCATTATGTTGCCCAACCATCACCACTATCCATTTCTACACTATCTTCTAATGCCCAGTTAATGCTATAACTTCTCATCTGTCTGACCACAGAAGGCCCAGTTTTTTCTAGACCCCCTCTCACCAAGGCCCACAAACCCTTCTTGGTTGTCCTTTGTCCCCTCAGCCCTGACCCCAGACCACTGCTCCACTTTCAAGGATGTTTCTTTCTCATCCAGACCAACTCTCATCATGCTGCTGCTGTGCTCTCTTTGCCTCTTTGCCCCAAGCATGAACACAGACCTGGACCCTTAATTTCACAGAGCAAAACAGCTATGACCAGGCTGTATTATTTAAGAAAACTTTATTGAAAGTTTTCTTATGAGAAATGGAGTAATTTAAATTTTATAAATTACACGTAGTTTTTTTTTTTTTTTTCCCGAAAATGCAAGGGGAGTCCCCAGGTGGTGTAAACGGTTAAGCGCTTGGCTACCAACTGAAATGTTGGTGGTCTAAATCCACCGAAAGACACCTCAGAAGAAAGGCCTGACGATCTACTGTCTAAAGGTCACAACCCTTGAAAAGGCTATAGAGTGCAGTTCTACTCTAGCACACATGGAATCAACTCACTGACAACTGGTTTGGTTTTTAGCAATGCAGAAAACAACATCAACGACAACATGGATACCAGACACCAAACATTATTACTCCCCAAAGATACGGGCCAAGTTCTTCCCTACAAGTTTCCCTTTTGCTTTGTTAGCCCTAGCTAACTGCCATATTGCAGGGGCCAGTCTACATTCTTCTTCTCTGGTATGCCCTCCATAACCAGGTCTACCCTATCTGGAAATTAAGCTTTCACAACTTTGAGATGTCTATGGAGAACAAAACCCCAAATTTTCTATGAAAAAATCATACACTTCAGATGCGCAACTCTGCCCATATGATGGCAATATCTAAACCTATTATGCAAATATGTTAGCTGCATAGTACCTATAATATTTCCATTCTAGAATAAGAGTCTTGCTTTATCTTTGTATAACTACAACTGGATCAGCAAAGGGGCCATTCCCAGAACAGAGACAAGGAGCCCTAGAGGAAAATTCTTGGGGAAAAAAAAACCTACTTGTAATTCATAAAATTAAAAAAAAAAAAAGGTAACCTCTTGCAAATGAACTTTGTCCATCCCAACTATCCTTCTTAAAAATTTTAATAGGCCACTGAGCATTAATATAACTAGAATGTTGGTGTTAAACATTGGCTTAGAGTCAGGCTCCATCTCACCCATATGCACTGATACAAACCATGCCATTTTTAATGGCTGATGTCCATTCTGACTGGTCAGTTATTTGTTCCGACTGTGCCATACGAGTTGTTACAAACTTTGAATAACACCCTGGCCTTAAAGATCATCTGGTCCAGAATCTGGAAATATATGTTCCATGGGCTTTCATTCCTGGGCCCACAACTGACATCACCACTAATTCATCTCCCTTGAGTCTGGACATGGCTTCACCATCCTCCTCATCTCAGCTTTCCAAGCCAAAAAAAAAAAAAAGTTGCTGTTGAATCGATTCCAACTCATGGCAACTCCATATATGTCAGAGCAGAACTGTGTTCCAGAGGGTTTTTAATGGCTGATTTTTTGGATGTAGATGGCCAGGACTTTCTTCTGAAATGCTTCTTGGTGGACTTAAGCCTCCAACCTTTAGGTTAGGAGCTGAGTGCATTAACCCTTTGCACCACCCTGAGACTCCATGAGCAGAAAAACTCAAACCAGTCACCATGGGGTTGATTCCAACTCATGGCAATCCAGGACTCCAAGAAGTCCCTATGAATTGATCAGCCTTGACACGTGGGAGCATATCTATTTGCCCTGCTAGATCTAGTCAAAAGCCCTCGTGTGTCAAGTGAGGTTTTATTTAATAGAGAATAAAACTGGCTCTTCTAACAGAATTGGGAGAGTGAGCAACCAAAACATACAATGCCTGCCACGTAGTAGGCACATTAAATGATGGTTTCCTTCTCCAAAACTCATATCTTTGTGTTCTTTCTGTTATGTAAACCTGCATCTTGTAGGCTTTAGTTTGTTTAACTCCTTTCTCCTCTGATTTCTTTGGAAAAGGAGAGTCCTTACGTATAAAAAGGTAAAAGTGTGTGCTACATATTCAAGCATGTATTGGTTTCTATGCCATTCCGTTAAGATTTCTCTCTTTATTCAGTCCCAAGTCTCTCTGGAGCCTGTCAAGCAAGCTAACTTATATAAACTAGGGTGGTAAATGTTCTTTATGAATAAATTCAGTCTGGGACAAAGTACAGTGTTCACTTCTAGGATAAAATCCATCTGCCAGAAGAACTTCTTTACTGCTTAATATATCTTCTGTGTCCAGATATGTGAACACCAGTACATAAATCATTGTTTAGAAATTGCTTTTTCCATTACCTATTCCAAGAAGTTGTTTGCCAGTTCTTGAAATTAATGAGAGAGGCTTTTCAAGTATAAGACTTGAAAACATAACTTTGATTTCGCTCTTGGGCACCTCAAATGGCAGATGAAGAGTTTGTGGATAACATCTAATCCATCAGAC
This sequence comes from Trichechus manatus latirostris, assembly GCF_000243295.1. NCBI lineage: Eukaryota > Metazoa > Chordata > Mammalia > Sirenia > Trichechidae > Trichechus > Trichechus manatus. Next base: position 22,752,305 of record NW_004443945.1, on the reverse strand, counting down.
AGGTATTGCTCAGTTACTAGTCTTATTGCTCCCACTCACTCTGTAGATAATTTATAGAAACATTCTCAGAAGGTCAAAAAGTTCAGATGACAAAATAGAGATGTAATTAGCTGTGTGAAAGGTCCTAGGTCACGAACATTTGTAAACGTACTTGCATAAAGTGGTCCTAAGCTATTGTCATATTCTCAGCTAAGTTGTCTAACTGGAATGATGTAGGTAGTTACAAAGTAATGAAAACTAGGTTCTAGTCCACTTGCTGAAAAACACGTACCGTAGCTCAATCTACTATCAGAGGGGAGTATGCATTCTATTGTTAGTGAATTTCTGAAGACCTCCTGAAGTCATGTAGTGTGCACACAAAGAATTCTCTGTACTAAATAAGAATTTCCTTTAGATTTTAACTTAGGAACTATGTGACTACTCTCATGGTTCAGGAGCAATATTATAGTCAAAAAACTCAACAGATAATGCCATCAACAGATGAAGGTCAATTGAAACACTAAAGAGTAAACAAATACTTTGACCTTGTAGAGTAACGGATCCAGGGCCCTATACTTACAATCCAGTGCCTGTTGCTCAATCAAATATATCAGCCATGCCTTAAGAAATAATACTGTGAGGTGTTTCCAGTTCTTGCTTTAAAAAGTGCCAAACTTATAATGATTTAGCACCTCAAATACTTAGGGAAAAACCAATCATCCACTTTCACCTTAGACCGCACTTCTATTTTTGTAGTTCTTATCCTTACTCCTCAGTAGGTGAGTTTTTCCGCCTCCTCCCCCCCACAATCCCCAGTTGTTTTTAAGATTTTTTCTTTGTTTTTAGTTTTCACTGTTTGAATATGCTATGCCTAAGTGTGTGTGTGTGTGTATTTACAAATATATATATTTATGTTGCTTGGTGTTTTCTGAGCCTCTGATCTCTTGTTTGGTGTCTCTTACTAATTTTGGAAATTTTTTCAGACATCATTTCTTCAAATATTTCTTCTCATCTGTTCTCTCTTCTCTTTCTGGTATCCCAGTTATGCATATGTTACACTATTTGCTATTGTCTCACAGTTCTTGGATGTTAGTGTTTTTTTTTTTAATTCTTTAATTTCTTTGCATTTTAGTTTTAGTAATTTTTATTGACTGAATCAATAAAATGAGGCTCATTGATTCTTTCATTAGACATGTTGAGTCTGCTTTTGAGCCCATCAAAGGCATTCTTAATTTCTGTTACTCTTTTTGATTTCTAGCTTTTTCTTTTGATCATTTCTTAGAGTTTTCCTATCTCTGCTAATATTACCATCTGATCTTGCATGTTGTCTACCCTTTCTCTTAGAGCCTTTAACATATTAATCATAGTTATATCTGAATCTGATTCTGATGATTGATTTGTTTCTTCAGAATGTGTCTTTGGCATGTGTCTTGCCCCATTCATAGGCTTGCCATTGAGTCCCTCCATAGCCTAGAACTTCTTCAGGGTATCTTTATATGCACTCTGCCTACAGAGATTCCTGGCATGAATTAAATACACAATAAAATTAAATGAGATCATCAGAGAACAACAAAAGCCACGGGCAGACAAAACCAAAAAATCTGAGCATGAAGTATTTTTGTTCAAAAATGCACACCTCATTAATACCCTTTTTTAAAAATTTAAGTTTCACAGTAAAACTGGCTTTAACAAAAGTAATTATAGATTTTGAGAACCTTTAACAGGCTAATGTGCATTCTGAGTTTTCAGAGGTAGGGTCTACAGAGTGCAGCCATATTAGACTGTGGAATTCTACTCGCTTTTATTGTACAAAGCATTCCTTGGACGTTCCTTTCCTTTTATTGTATGAAACAATGCTTTGGGAATAATAGTATTACCTGGCTATCGTCAGGATGATATGCAGACTGTATGGACAAATGTGGCTTCCCCTTTGTTTCTGGCCATTATCATTGTAATTAGATTATTGGGGCATCCATTCTGAGTAGTCCAGGCTTATGCCTTACCGGTTATTAAAATTTTTGAATGCCATCTCTGGTTATAATCAGCATGATCCTGATCATATTATTCCCTTAATATTTCTGGGTCTTTGTTTAAAACTAGTACAGGTACAGCAATTCTGAACTTGTTTGTGAATATCTGGTTCAAGATTAGTTATGAAAGTTCAGACAAGTCTTTTGACCTAACTGGGCTTCCATTAATTAAAACATTTGTGAATCTAAACTAATGATAGGCTCACCATCTACCAGACAGGATGAAATAAAACATAATACAAGTCTTAGAATGGTTTTATAAAATGCAAAATAAAACATAAATATTAAGGGATCATCATTATTATCTAAAAACCATGAAGACCATTGCTTTTTTTTTATTAATAGACTTTATTTTTAGAATAGTTTTAAGTATAGAGAAATCGTTCAGAAACTGTAGAATGTTCCCATATACCCCCTCTTTTCCTGTACATGGTTTCCTCCTATTATTAACATCTTCCATTTGTGTGGTGCATTTGTTACAATTGATGAACCAATACTAATGCATAGTTATTAACTAAAGTCCACAGTTCACATTAGGGTTCACTCTTTGTGTTTTACAGTCCTATGAGTTTTGATAAATGCATAATGTCATGTGTCCACCATTACAGTATCATGCAGAATAGTTATACTGCCCTGAAAATGCCCTGTGTTCCACCTATTCATTCCTACCCCTTCCCTCCTTCTTCCTGGAAGCCACTGATCTTTTTACTGTTTATATAGTTTCATCTTTTCTACAATGTTATACATGTAGTTGGAATTCTACAGTATGTAGCTTTTTGGCCATTGCTGTTTCACATTTGCTGTAAATTCCCAAGCCAACAAGGAGTTAATAAATGCCCTCTGGGCACATGACAATTAATAGTATATTTAAAAATAGCTACTCATTCTAATCAGCTTTTATTCAGAAGAGGAAAACATCAAGACAGTCACTCACAGAAGGAAAATTATTACTTAGTTTCCACTAAGTATTTTTTTTTTACCAAAAAATACTTGCAGTTGGGGTATGAGATTCCAGCCTTGGTAGGCTCCACTTCTTTGAGTAACTTAGCTGTTTCTAACATCTCTAACTAATCATAGTCACAGAAATGACAGATCCAAACTGGACAGCTGTTTCTAGAAAATAAAATGTCTAAAGGCAAAAACTACTGCCCTTGCCAATGAAAAAGTAAAGGCATCTGTACTTCTCAACTAAAAGGGGCTGTTTCTTGGTTTTTCGGTTCCTTTGTAGTTTCAGGCCACATTTAGATGACTCTGTTTTGCTAAAATGTTGAATTTTCCAGTGAAATTGGTTAGGTATTAGATTTTTGTCAGGCATAGCAGAATCACGACATGCTTAAAGTTCCAGCATGCCTAATGTAAGAGCTATTCACTTTATTCACTCTTCTTAAATTCTGAGGAAAACAAGATGCCATAGCCTGGTTGTCTAGAGCAATTTTGGAGCCCAAAAGAACTTTAATTATTACTTATTTGTTTCTATAGTGAAATTTGATGTGTTTCAGGAGATGGGGTAGAGCAAAAGAACTCAACTGGAATAAGCAAATACCAGGGTGGAGAACATACACACAAACAAATTAGGGCCACATATGTAAAGAGAATATCATTTCAGAATTTTGAGGTTTTTTTTAAACAAAATTTGAATTATTTTACTTTTTAAATTAAGATTAGGAAATATACAAGTCTATTAAAAGTACTACAGTGAAACCTGTGAAAGCTGGAACTCTACAGGACTGCCTTATTTTTCCAGGTCTCGCAAGTTTTCTGCCTTTGACAGGGTGCAGTCTTACCACTTTTCTATTGCTCATTTTACTGGAAAATATTTGAGTTTTTCTTCTCTGGCAGCTTTCTGCCTTACACAATTTCCACCTTTCTCAAGTTTTACTATATTAATAATAAATTTCTATTTTTCCATTTGCATATAGAAAGGGTGATAGGAGAGAGAAAGAGAAAACAAAGAAGAAAAGATGGAGATTAAAAAAAAATCACTGAAAAAGAATTATTAATGCAGGTCCAAAGAGATACTTTCTTGGAGTAATTGCCCCAAAAATGTGGCTTTTCAGAATATTTGCTGCTAAAGACTTTTATAACTGTATATGTTTTTTGCTATAGTTGCCCCAATAACAGCAGTACTATTATCTTTTTATATTTGCTTCTTCTTAAAGAAGTAGTTTGAAGGTCTGATATGAGCTATCAAATAGAAATGTCTCATCCTGGCCTGACGTTTTTCGTTCATTCTATCTTACAGAATGCTTCAAACTATATGAAATAATACACAAGAGTTACTGTAAAGGTGTCTATGCTGTTATAAAACCAGTAAAACCATTTGCCATCAAGTCGATTCTGACTCATGGCAACCTCATGTGTATCAGAGCAGAACTGTGCTCCAGAGAATTTTCAATGGCTGATTTTTCACAAATAGATCACCAGGCCTTTCTTCTGAGACCACTGAGTGCACTCAAACCCCCAATCTTTTGGTTAGCAGTCTAGTACATTAAACTTTTGCACCACCTGGGGCTCAGGCTGTTACAGGAATGTCTTTTTGTCCTGAAGGTCTGGCAAAAGTATAAAGGAGATTAAAAAGCAAATGATAAAACTAGGTAAAAATATTAGCATTTTAGAGATGGTGGGCCTTAAGTTTATTCTAGCACAATACCTTCATCTTACAGATGAAAATAATCAGATCCCAAACAATTGAAATGACTTGTCCAAGGTTCATAAAGTTAAGCAGTGGTATGGAACCTGAGCCGTGGTACCATTTCTATTCTCCTGCCCCTATATATATAATAAAGCCTGTTGTTGAACAAGCTATGGCATGTATGCATCCCATAGAATTTTCTACTGCATTCCACATCCTATTCAAAAAGGCACCCTGAATAACTGAGCCAGTTGCCTAATAGTTGCAAAAATTACACTTGCTTTTCCTAAAACGTTTTCATTAAATGTACCAATGATATTTGGATGCAGATTTTCTTTAAATGGCTAATAATATCTAGAGCTTTCCCTCATTCATTCTCATTCCTAAATAAAAGAAGAGTAGAATTTTTATTTCAGCTAAAGCCTTTCAAATTCTAGAGAATTGGTTGAGGAAAATGGATGTTCGATTGGAATAAAGCTATTGATTTCTCCCTTCCCCCTTCTCTGGAACCCATAACAATAATTTGCATCAGGGCCACTACCAGAAGAAATGAGGAGTGACTGTCAAATAGCTGAGACTCACAGGTCAACCCTGGCTGCACGCATGCGTTGCAGCCAAATACTTTTTGATCAATTTGCAGTCGTTCTTTCATTGGCACACTCAGAACTCATAATCAAAAATGTCATTTTTCAATGAGCCCACTTCCAGTGAGTTGAGAAAAATCTATTTCTAAATGTAATACTGAACAATTGTATGATTTTTAGCAAAATATTTAAACACTTCATGACTCAGTTTCCTCATCAATAAGATGGCTGTGATCTGATTCTACCTCACTTGAATGTTAGAGCAATTAATAACAAATTCATTGCTCTGAACATCTTGGTCCTTATTAAAGTAGCGTGCCAAATAGTATAACAAATTGGGAGTGAGCCACTTTTTAGTTCACTAAATTCTAATTCCATTAACGCCATATAAATTGTATGACAAAGCTGCTCCTGAATTGAATCACATGTTGTCACTTTTGCATATTAGATTCAATATCAGAAGATAAACTTTATAAGTTTCCTTGTACACAGTCCCATGTTCCCAAAGTCTCAAATAGTTGGGGAATGACATATTTAAGTGCTATTAATGGTCTACAAGAATTTACAAAAAATAATTCCCCCTTAAATCTGTTAAATTAAGTTATCCAATAAGAATACTTTAGATTATCCATAAATCTTGGAAAATCATAGGAGCAAGTAAAAAACCATATGAAATTACTTTAAGTTAGCATTAAACACTGTGAAATGCATTTTGAAGAATTATGTGCAATATAATTGGCAGGACACTGAACACCACAGTCAGAAGGCCTTTGTTTTCCATTTTTCATGTCTTTTTTTCCTTTCAAAAACAGAAGTTAGAATTTATCCGTGGCAATGATGTTTACAAAGAGAAATTATAAAGTATTTTCAATTTGCAGAACTATCAGGGCATGGAAAACCCTAATTCCTAATTATGAGCAACCCAAAAAGTATGACAGGAGCCATTTCTGCCTAGTTCTCAACTAAAGGTAGTCAAGAGTTGTTACTGAAGTGACATTTCTACTGCATATTCAAGGACCTTTGGCCCTTTGCATTGTTGATTCAAATCTGCAATAGAAATTATCCTAATAGGCAAAAAGAAACTTAGATTCATCAATTACGAGACTAATTCAATCAACTTAGGATAACTGGGTAATTTATTCAGCTTCCAAAGTGATTATCTGGTTGATTGCCTACATTTATTGATACACATTTGCTAAAATTATACCTTCTTTAAGGACGTAATGTTGATAAATCTATCTAGCTGGGAATTCGGGATTCATTAAAATGTGATGAAGTTAACTTAAAATATTTTCTTTTTGAGCTAGCAAGCAGCCATCTAAGATGCATCAATTGGTCCCAACCCATCTAGAGCAAAGGAGAATGAAGAACACCAAAGACACAAAAAAAATATTAGCCCAAGAGACAGAAAGGGCCACATAAACCAGAGACTCCATCAGCCTGAGACCAGAAGAACTAGATGGTGCCTGGCTACCACCAATGACCAATGACCGCCCTGACAGGGAAAACAACAGAGAGTCCCTGATAGAGCAGGAGAAAAGCGAGGTGCAACACTCAAATTCTAGTAAAAAGACAGACGTAATGGTCTGACCGAGACTGGAGGGACCCTGGAAGACATGGCCCCCAGACTCCTTTAGCCCAAAACTAAAGCCATTCCCAAAGCCAACTCTTCAGACAAAGATTAGACTGGACTGTAACATAAAATGATACTCGTGAAGAGTGTGCTTCTTAGCTCAAGTAAATACATGAGACTAAATGGGCGGCTTCTGTCTGGAGGCAAGACAAGAAGGCAGAACAGGACAGCAGCTGGTTGAATGAACACAGGAAATCTTAAATGGAAAGGAGGAATGTGCTGACAAATTATAGGGAGAGTAACTAGGGTCACATAACAATGTGTGTATAAATTTTTGTATGAGAAACTAACTAGAGCTGTAAACTTTCACCTAAAGCACAATAAAAAAATTCTTTTGGCATTCTTTATGGTATAAAACACTGATGCCATGGGAAAATTACGCCTATATTTGCTTACATTATGAGGATTTAAATATTGAGTACAAATATCTAAAATCTAAAATTAGCTGTGATTGAGTTCACTTGATATTGTATCAAGTCGTATCTTCCACAAAAACACATTGGGATAGTAAGCCAAAGATAGAGATTATTCTAGATAGTAAAAGCTGAAACTTCATTGAACTTTATTAATACCAAAATACAAAGATAATTCCTCATATTTATATTTTGCATTTCATTGAGAATGGTATAAACTCACCAATTCTAATATTGTACAGTGTTCTCAGTAGACATTCAATTAATTAATTTATCCTTTCCTTCATGTCTTACGCTGGGTTCTCTGGAGAAGCAAAACCAGTAAAGTGTATAAATATATATATAGACAGAGATTATATCAAGGAAACAGCTCACACAACTGTAGAGGCTAGAACATCCCAAGTCCATGGATCAGGGTAGAGACCTCTCCCAAGTCACACAGCTGCAGAAGCTGGCAAGCCCAAGATTGGCAGGTCAGAGAGCAGGGCTCCCACTCACAGGCTGTGCAGATCGATGAATCCCAAGTTCTGCAGATAAGCTGACAGCTCATGTCCCAAGAACGGTAGGTGAGACGACAGGAAGAAGCCGCAGGATCCAGAGAGAGCAAAAAGCCAGAACGTCTGCTTATATTCAGAGGCGGACCACACCCCAAGGAGACTCCCTTTCATCTGATTGACTACTCACAGTGTATTCAATCATGGCAGTGATTACATTAAAACACTGAGAATCTTGGCCTAGCCAAGTTGACACACAATCTTAACCATCACAGTCCACCCCTTGTCAACTTGGCACATGTACACATCTCCTTAAACCATGCATATTCTCTGAATAAAGACAATTAGAAAGTCATACTTGCACCTAACATGATACAAATAACACGCGTACAATCGAAAACGCACTAGCCCCATTTACATCTTATATTTTATAAGTGAAGGAAACAAAAATATTTGATGCACACATACAAAGTAGAAATACTCATAACAATTACAGTCCCCGTTTCTGCAACTGGTCATGTGGCCGTAACTGGTGTTTAGAACTACCTTCTTCCACCACTCGTTCTGTATTCCCTTTGCCCTTAGCAAGCACCTTGGCTGGTAGTGTTTCTTTGCGTGGTGGGGTGACCCAAACCTTCATTCCTGAAGGGTCTGTGTCATCAGTAGTCATGGGAGAATTAGGTTGCAGTAGTTTTCCATTGACTTTAATCACAGGGCGTGGTAGTACTAAGAGACGCCCCAAGGAATTTCCTGCATTCCAGACATACTCTTCTTTACCTCCCTTATGTACTATCAGTCTGATTTCCCCTTGGTAATCAGGATCAATCACACCAGCCAGTATGGTAACTCCCTTCTTTGCCTGTTGATCCAGAGGCATAAGGAGCCCAAAGTGGCCAGGTGGCATGCTTAGCTTCCAGTTCAATGGAATCAGTGATGTGTCTCCAGGTGGGAGTATTCCTCCCTTTGGAACTAAGACTTCTAGGCCTGCAGAGCATAAGGTCGAGGGGACAGGAAGCAAAAATCTTGCAAGTGGGTCAATAGGGGTAATAGTGAGTGGTGCCACTCTCATTTCCACTCCTTGATTCCTGGACCCGTGAATCCTGGCTGTGGGAGAAACAGTACCATATACTGAACACTGGTTTAAAGCATATACAGCCTCCTGGAGACCATTGCCCCAACCCTGCAAGGTATTGCTACCTAGCTGGCACCGTAATTGTGTCTTTAGAAGGCCATTCCATTGTTCTATCAAGCCAACTGCTTCAGGATGATGGGGAACATGGTAAGACCAGTGAATTCCGTGAGCATGGGCCCACTGCCACACTTCATTTGCTGTGAAGTGAGTCCCTTGATCTGAAGCAATGCCGTGTGGGATACCATGATGGTGGATAAGGCATTCTGTAAGTCCATGGATGGTAGTTTTGGCAGAAGCATTGCGTGCAGGGAAGGCAAATCCATATCCAGAGTAAGTGTCTATGCCAGTAAGGACAAAATGCTGCCTTTTCCATGATGGAAGTGGTCCAATGTAGTCAACTTGCCACTAGGTTGCTGGCTGATCACCTCGAGGGATGGTGCCATATCGGGGACTCAGTGTTGGTCTCTGCTGCTGGCAGGTTAGGCACTCAACAGAGGCTGTGGCCATGTCAGCCTTTGTGAGTGGAAGTCCATGCTGCTGGGCCCATGCATAACCTCCATTTCTGTCATCATGGCCACTTTGTTAATGAGCCCATTGAGCAGTGATGGGAGTAGCTGGGGAAAGAGGATGACTGGTTTCCACAGAACGCTTCATTCTATCCACTTGATTGTTAAAATCTTCCTCTGCTGAGGTCACCCTTTGGTGAGCATTCACATGAGACACAAAT
>NW_004443945.1:22709052-22740416 GCF_000243295.1 Trichechus manatus latirostris | reverse complement strand
GCCTCCCCTTCATTCAAGGGGTTGTGGGTCTTTAAACTCGCTCAAATCTGGGAATTGATTGAGGGACCGTGACTCTCTATTCTGGCGATTTGAGTTAGACTGCTGTACACCTGACCTAGAATTCATCCATTTGTATAGACCAAGTAAATATTTAGTAGATTTCTTATATATTTCACTCTTAGGGACACCATGACTAAGTAGCCAATACCATAAGTCCAATACGAGTGAGACTATTCAGATTACCACTTTGACTCCTCTGTCCATTACTGTAACCACGCCCACCTTGTCTTTGTCGATTGAGTGCAGCCACTTGGCCCCTACTACCATGGGGTCCAATCAGCCCCATTGTAGTTAGGTGTCTTAATTCAGTTAGGGCAGTTCCCACTGTCCAATCTGACTTACATAAAATAGCAATCACAGTAGTCTTCAAGGATACTGGAGCTCCCTTCACAGATTTGTTTCTCACAGTTGTGGTAAAAGGTGTGTCCTCTGGACACTCCATGTGTGGGTCTGTGGGTGTAACTTGATAAATCCATTCTAGCATGCCAATTTCCCTAAGCCTTTGGATATCTTCTTCTACAGTATACCAAGGCAGGTCTGGTACTTCAACTTGATTTAGTGTCAGCCACCTCATAATCCATGCTTCAGCAACCCAACCAAATAAACTATTAGCTCCTTTCCTAACTTCTTTAGCTGAAACATTGAAGGAACAGTCTGTGCTCAGTGGATCCATATCAATAAACTCAGACTGATCCATCTTTATGTTCCTTGCACCATTATCCCACACCCTTAATATCCATCCCCACACATATTCCCCAGGTTTCTGTTTGTACATATTAGAAAACTCAAGTAGTTTTTTTGCAGTGTAGCGTACCTCCTCCTGGGTCATGCATTGTACTTCACCTTTTGGGGTTCACTGGGACATAAGCCTAGTTATAGGCCTAGAAGCCAGAATCGGTAGTGTGGAATTGTTTTGAGAACATTCAGCATTATCTCGTAAAGCATCTGTCTCAGGCGATGCTCCAGGCACTGACTCAGGCAAGTGCTCTTTAGAGGCAGCTGGGCTAGGGCTAATCTCCTCAGATGGGAGTGGAGGGGCTAATGGTTTTTCTGGGCAGGGTGGTTTAGCAGACAAACATGAAGTAATCTCTTCAGATGGGACTGGTTCTGCTGGCAGGAGTGATTCAGTGGAATTTACAGGTTCAGTGTCCCCAGCTTCCTGATTATCTGCCCGTATGTCACCATCCCAAGTCTCAGGATTCTGTCTCTTACCAATCAATGCCCTTACTTTAACTTCAGACACCTCTTGAGGTTTGCAATTGAGCTGGCATTGTAATTCAGCCACTCTTACAATAAGACTCTGGGTTTGGTTTTCAGCAATTTTGGCTCCATTACTACAAGAAATAAGGTTTTCTTTCAAAGTATGAGTGGAAGCCTTGAGGTCATTTATGCAGCACTTGAGCCTTGACTCTGAAGCCCTGAGCACATCTCTTTCCTTCATCAGTTTGTCTAGTAAAAGTAGGACAAACCAACCAGCTTCCTTATACTTCTCATTCTGACAAAGCTGTGGAAAGATATCACCTGTGTTTTCACCCTGAGCCTCACCTTTCACCAATACCTGATCTACCGGTGGTGATATTTTGCATATTTGTATCGCCACCTTGCTCCATGGACTAGCAGTGACCTCTTTACTGCTGGAAGCAGAGTCATCAACATCTTTATGACTAACCAGACTTGAGAACCAATTTAGAAAACTCATCCTTACAATTTTGTTTCTCTAGAACCACTCCCAGTACCAAATGTCTTAGACTAGGTTCTCTAGAGAAACAAAACCAGTAAAGTGTATAAATATATATACAGAGAGAGATTATATCAAGGAAACAGCTCACACGATTGTAGAGGCTAGAACATCCCAAGCCTGTGGATCAGGGTAGAGGCCTCTCCCAAGTCACACAGCTGCAGAAGCTGGCAAGCCTAAGATCAGCAGGTTGGAGAGCAGGGCTCCCGCTCTCAGGCTGTGCAGATTGACAAATCCAAGGTTTGGCAGATAAGCTGACAGCTGAAGTCCCAATGGGAGATGAGACAACAGGAAGCAGCTGCAGGATCCAGAGAGAGCAAAAAGCCAGAACGTCTGCTTATATTCAGAGGTGGAACTCCCTTTCATCTGATTGGCTACTCACAGTATATTCAATCATGGGAGTGATTACATTAAAACACTGAGGATCATGGCCCAGCGAAGTTGACATACAATCTTAACCATCACACTTCATTTCTGCCTCCATTCACCCATCTATCCATCCATCCCCCACACTATTTGAAAGATCTATGCTTATCATGATGAAAATCATGCACAAGTACACCTCTGATGAACAGATTTTAATTCTTAGAGGCAATAGACTCTAAACGAATAGGTAGAGAAATAGTTTCCTATCTGCTTTGTAACTTACCAGGCTGTCTGTCTGCAATGGAAATAATGTTTCATGTTATTTTAAAAGTGATACTATGTCCTTTGCTTCATTCCTACCCCCTCCCATGTTTAGACTGTACCCCTTTGGGCTATCAACTATAAGAAATACACTCAATACTTATTCAGTTACCTGTTAATGAATATTCCCTTAGTCACCCGAAGATCAAAAAGTGTGAAATGACCGATTCTAGGGGCTCCATCAACTTTTAGCCAAGACCCGGGCTCCTCCTCAGTTGGGAGCTGGATGTTTAAAAAATGGCAAGGAGGAGCAATGGTTTTATTCTTCTACTCTCCAATGATTCGGTCAATAAATATTTATTGACATGCTAGTATGTGCCCGACACCATCCTAAGACCTGGATCTCCACTAGCTCCTCCTCCTCTACTTATCCCTTGAATGGTTGTTTCCTCTTTTTCTCATTAGATATGGACTCCCTAAACTTCTTTCTTGAATCTGATGATACTGTCCAACTCTTTCACTATCCACAATCAGTTGGTACATAATTGAAAGGATTAGATAAATAATTAATATAAATGAGATCCTAATGAAAACAATTTTATGTATTCCTCTCTTGGCAGCATTAGAAGTTATAATAATGGATAGATGTATGTAATGGATATATATATAAATTTGTAGATATGTACCTACTCTTCACGTATTGACTATCTTGCTATCTGACATTTCACATTTACAACAATAGTAAAATATCTACTATCCGACTATTTTGTGCATTAAAGATATACATCTGGCAGTAAGGAATGTCGAGGTGCAAGGTGAGAGTAATGCTAGTTGTGATGGTTAAGGTTATGTGTCAACTTGACTGGGCCTTGGTTCTCAGTGGTTTCGCAGTTACATAATGATGTAATTTGGCAGTTATGTAATGGTGTAATTTGGCAGTTTTGTAATGATGTAGTCATCCTCCATCTTGTGATCTGATGTGGTCATCCTCCATTTTTGCATAACACTGATTTTCGCATAACAACATGGTCTTTGGAACCAAAAAAGGAGAAACCCAAAACCAAATCCATTGCTGTCAAGTCGATTCTGACTCATAACTACCCTACAAGATAAAGTAGAACTACGTCATAGAGTTTCCAATGACTGCCTGGTGGATTTGAACTGCTAACCTTTTTTGGTTAGCAGCTGAGCTCTTAACCAGTATGCCACCAGGTTATATATATATATGCTCTTTGGTCTTAGCTCCATCAGCTTAGGGAAGAGAATTGGGGCAGAGGGCTTTTCTGGTCCCTTCAATGCATATCATTTAGACCATCATCTCTAGAAGGTTGGCCCTCTTCCCTTGTCTAGACTATTTCCCCAAACCAAGGTTGTAATGGGGTTCACTTCACTTTAGGAGAAGGAGTCGTTTGGAAGGAGATGAATTCCTTTTTACAAGGAGAACATTCTTACCAGCCCCTGAACAGTAGCTCTACCACTGCCTGAAAACATTAGTAACCTGTTTATTTAAGAAAGTTACAGCAAGGACTCCTATTTATAACAATATCCTCCCATTGCGTAAGCCTTTCTCCCCACTGCTTCCTGTGGTAAATTTGTTGTTGGATTAAAGAAAAAAGAATAACTTGGGAGAAACTAAGATTTCCAGATAAGATTGAAAAACTTGAACTCACTGTCTGAGAAGAAAATGCCTCTTTATAGGAGAGAGGAGTAAATTGGCCCGTTTTGTAAAGCCTCCTGGCCCACGAAGGAAGGACACGCTGCCCTGACGGGGCTGGGGTCAGCGCCAGTTGTATCCTCAGGCACCTTGCAGTCTAGGCCTCCCAAGGCTGCAGGTGGAAGCTTGTGGCTGAGGACGTGACTCAGAAGTGGCGGCCAAATTTCCATTAATCTGCTCTCTCTGACAGGTGGTCGAGGTATTGAAAGGGCTGAGCCTTGACAGCAGCAGAACCTGAGCCAAAACCTGAGGGAGTCTTAGCATGGAAAAGCTGACACTTGGCCTGGAAATCAAATTCCAGGCACATGTGGCAATGTGGTTGCTGTTTCACAAGAATGCTCAGGAAAATGTCTCAGAAACCGCCAAGCCTGGGTCATCTGCACTCTGCCCCAGCTCTGTGAGGGTCATAAGCAAGAGAGTGCTGGGCTTTTCTCCCCCAGATGCCTGGTCCACTGGATTGGTAGGATTTACACTGCCCTCATCCCTTTGCTGTACACACCCACCGCAGCCTGTGATCCTTTAGTGCAGGAGTTCTTTTTATTTCATGGATCTCTTTTGCAGTCAGTAAAGCCCATGGACTCCTTTTCAAACTAATGTTTTTAGATATGTAAAGCAAAATACGTAGGATTATAAAGGAAAAAAGGAACCTGAGTTTCCAAGGCTATAACCTTTATGGAAACAGACTGCCACATCTTTCTCCACAGAGCAGCTGGTGATTTCCAATGAGGGCTTTGAACCAGTTTGTTCTGCTTCACACTCCTGCTGAGAATTTGCATTTCTAAAAAAGATACCACCATTTCTCTGTTAGTTTGCCCTATTGTGGTGGATTGAGTGTTACTGTGATGATGAGAACTATGCCACTGGTATTTCAAATACCAGCAGGGTCACCCAGGGTGGACAAGTTTCAGTGGAACTACCAGACTAAGACAGACTAGGAAGAAGGACCTGGTGATCTACTTCTACAAAAAAAAATTGGCCGATGAAAACCTTATGAATAGCAGCAGCACATTGTCTGATATAGTGCCAGAAGATGAACCTCTCAGTCTGGAAGGCACTCAAAATACGACTAGGGAAGAGCTGCCTCCTCAGAGTAGAGTCAACCTTAATGATGTAGTTGGAGTTAAGATTTTGGAACCTCATTTGCTGATGTGGCACTAGTCAAAATGAGAAGAAACAGCTGCAAGCATCCATTAATAATCAGAATGTGGAATGTATGAAGTATGGATCTAGGAAAATTGGAAGTCATCAAAAATGAAATGGAATGCATGAACATCGATATCCTAGGCATCAGTGAGCTAAAATGGACTGGTATTGGCCATTTTGAATCAGACAATCATATGGTCTACTATGCCAGGAATGACAAATTGAAGAGGATTGGCATTGCATTGATCATCAAAGAGAACATTTCAAGATCTATCCTGAAGTACAATGCTGTCAGTGATAATATCCACATACCTACAAGGATGACCAGTTAATATGACTATTACTCAAATTTATGCAACAACCACTAAGGCCAAAGATGAAGAAATTGAAGATTTTTACCAACTTCTGCAGTCTGAAATTGATCAAACATGCAATCAGGATGCATTGATAATTACTGGTGATTGGAATGCGAAAGTTGGAAACAAGGAAGAAGGATCAGTAGTTGGAAAATACAGCCTTGGTGATAGAAACAATACCAGAAATTGCAAGATAGAATTTTGCAAGACCAATGACTTATTCATTGCAAATATCTTTTTTTCAACAATATAAACAGTAACTATACAAGTGGACCTCGCCAGATGGAATACACAGGAATCAAATCGACTACATCCTTGGAAAGAAATGATGGAGAAGCTAAATATCATCAGTCAGAACAAGACCAGGGACTGACTGCAGAACAGACCATCAACTGCTCGTATACAAGTTCAAGTTGAAGCTGAAGAAAATTAAACAAGCTCATGAGAGCCAAAGGACAATCTTGAATATGTCTCACCTGAATTTAGAGAACTTCTCAAGAATAGATTTGATGCATTAAACACTAATGACCAAAGACCAGACGAGTTGTGAGATGATATCAAGGACATCATCCAAGAAGAAAGCAAAAAGTCATTAAAAAGAAAGGAAAGAAAGAAAAGACCAAAATGGGTGTCAGAAAAGACTGAAACCTGCTCGTGAACATAGACTGGCTAAAAGAATGGAAAAATATGATGAAGTAAAAAAGCTGAACGGAAGATTTCAAAGGGCAGCTAGAGCAGACAAAGTAAAGTATTAAAATGAAATATGCAAAGACCTGGAGTTAGAAAACCAAAAGAGAAGAACATGCTTAGCATTTCTCAAGTTGAAAGAACTGAAGAAAAAAATTAAAGCCTCGAGCTGCAATTTTGAGGGATTCTATTGGCAAAATACCTCAGGCTGCTAACCAAAAGGTTCGAATCTACCAGCTGCTCCTTGGAAATCCTATGGGGTGGTTCTAGTCTATTCTATAGGGTCGCAATGAGTCGGAATTGACTTGACAGCAATGAGTTTGGTTTGGTTTTTGATTATGGGCAAAATATGGAATGACGCAGGAAGCATCAAAAGAAGATGGAAGGAATATGCAGAGTTACTGTACCAAAAAAAATTAGTCAGCATTCAACCATTTCAGGAGGTGGAATATGATTAAGAACCAATGGTACTGAAAGGAGAAGTCCAAGTTGAACTGAAAGCATTGGTGAAAAACAGAGCTCCAGGAATTGACGTAATACAGATTGAGATGTCTCAACATATGGATACAATGCTGGAAGCACTCACTCGTCTATACCAATAAATTTGTAAGACAGCTAACTGGCCAACTAACTGGACAAGATCCATATTTGTGCCCATTCCAAAGAAAGGTGATTCAACAGAATGTGGAAAATATTTAAAAAATCATTAATATCACACGCAAGTAAAATTTTACTCAAAATAATTAAAAAACAGTTGCAGTAGTACATCGACAGGGAGCTGCCAGAAATTCAAGCTGGATTCAGAAGAGGACTTGGAACAAGGGATATCACTGATGATGTCAGATGGTCTTGGGTGAAAGCAAAGAATACCAGAAAGATGTTTACCTGTGTTTTATTGACTATGCATTCGACTGTGTGGATTACAACAAATTATGGATAACATTGCAAAGAATGAGAATTCCAGAATACTAAATTGTGCTCATGAGGAACCTGTACATAGACCAAGAGGCAGTCATTTGAACAGAACAAGGAGATACTATGTGGTTTAAAATCAGGAAAGGTGTGTGTCAGGGTTATATCCTTTCACTATACTTATTTGATCTGTATGCTGAGTAAATAATCTGAGAAGCTGGAATATATGAATAACGGGGCATCAGGGTAGGAGGAAGACTCATTAACAACATCAGAATTGGTCCCAACACTCTAACCTGCATCATAAGCATCGCTTAGTACTTTGTTAGAAATGCAAATTCTCAGCAAGGGTGTGAACTAGAGCAAACTGGTTTGAAGCCCTGGTTCTAATCACAGATTTTTCAGTTAGCAGCATAGCAGTTAACCACTGCACCATCAGGGTGCTCTCTCTTTCTCTATTTGTCCATTCATTAAATAACAAGATTTAATAGCAGTTGTAAGAACTGATATACACCCTGTCCTCACTTATTGACATGGTTTGGTTCCAAAGATCAGGTCGTTATGCAAAACTGGCATTATGAAAAACTGGAGGATGACCACATCAAGTCACAAAATGGAGGATGAATACATCATTACATAACTGCCAAATTACACCATTACATAACTGCCAAACCACTGAGAATCATGGCCCAGTCAAATTGACACATAACCTTAACCATCATGCTCAGCATTACTCTCGCCTAGCACCTCGGCGATTGTTACTGCCAGATGTATGTTGTTAAAGCAAAAAATAGTCAGATAGTAGTTTTTTTTCTATTGTCATACATGTGAGATGTCAGATAATGAGTTAGTTGATAAGTGAGGAGAAGGTGTAATTTCGAAGTAGTGATGAGTGTAAAAAACATTTCAAAATATCTGTGTCAATTGAAATGTGATATGAATATATATGTGACTTCTGTTGGTGACCAGAAGCTCAGATACTCCCAATACCACTCGGGTTTGCTGCCTATGGCCTTAACTGAAATGTGATATGAATGTATCTGTGGTTTTTACTGGTGACCAGAGGCACAGGTACTCACAATACCACTCAGATTTGCTGCCTATGATCTTAACTGACCAAAAACCCACTGCCATCAAGTTAATTCCAATTTATCGTGACCTGATAGGGTTTCCAAGGCTGCGAATCTCAATGGAAGCAGACTGCTACATCTTTCTCCCATGGAGCTGCTGGTGGTTTCAAATGACTGACCTTTTGGTTAGCAGTCAATCGCTTTAACCTCTGTGCCACCAGGGCTCCTTCGTCTTAATTGAAGCACATGCTTAATTTCAGTTAGAGGTTAGTAAAAACCAGGATGCGATTTCTTCCCCCAACCTCTTGGACCCCAGGTTTAGAACTCCTGCTCTAGTGCTGGTTCTCTGCATTAAAAAATCTTAAGTAAAATGTTAGCAAATTAAATCTGGTGATATATATATATATATAAAATAGGAATTATTCTGAAGCCTTAGATGTAGAAAACTACAAGAGAATGTCACTCCCATCCTAAGAACCACAAAAACACAGATCACCTACAAGATCAACTTTGTTGGAGCCCATCAGCAAGCTGAGATCACAAATCAACAAGGTGAACTGAATTCCAAAGATTAACAATCTCCTCCAAGGAGGGGCAGGATACATAATCACTTTTGGAAGAGCATAGGATCAAAAGAACAAAGAAGCTCCCCCACCCCCACCGTGTATTCTCCACCAGCTTTGCACTAAGTAACAACAGTAGTATTTCACCTTGGAAAGGGCAACAGTATGGAGAGAGCTCCGCTGTGGCTAAGGCATGCTGGGACTGCTGACAACTGAGAATTGGGCAGAAACATC
This sequence comes from Trichechus manatus latirostris, assembly GCF_000243295.1. Taxonomy (NCBI): domain Eukaryota; kingdom Metazoa; phylum Chordata; class Mammalia; order Sirenia; family Trichechidae; genus Trichechus; species Trichechus manatus. The sequence continues at coordinate 22,731,312 of NW_004443945.1, read as the reverse complement.
GACCTAAGATGGAATAGGTTATGTGGGCCAGTAATCTCAATGAGAACAATTAGAAATATTAAATAAATCACAATAATGGCATAGTTGCTAGGTTGGCAAACTATGGCCTACAGACCAAATTTGGCCACAACTATTTGTCTACATATTGTCTTGTGACTGCTTTTGTGCTATAATGGCAGAGTTGAGTAGCTGCAACAAAGACCATAACCAAAACCAAACCAAACCCATTGCTGTTGAGTCGATTCCAACTTAGAGCAACCCTATAGGACAGAGTAGAACTGCCCCATAGGGCTTCCAAGTAGCAGCTGGTGGATTCAAACTGCCAACATTTGGTTAGCAGTTGAGCTCTAAACCACTGCATCACCAGAGCTCCAACAAAGACCATATGGCCTACAAAGCCAAAAGCATTCACTACCAGGCCTTAATAGAAAAATTTGCTGACTCCCAATATATTTAAAGGCACCAGAGAGCTTCAAAGCACTGAGGACTAGAGGGAGTAAGATCTCAGAGAAAGAAGATTCAGAGAAAAACTGAAGAACTGCAGTTGTTCCTAGGGGCATTTGTTGATTCTTGGTTAGGCTAGAGTCTGAGAATCTAGGTTTGGCTAGGGCAGAAGGTGATGGATGGGAGACAAAGCAAGCAGTAGAGATTTTGGTGGTCATGTGAAACAGAAGGGACGGAATTGGAGATTTGAGGGGGCTTTCCCCTGAATTCAAAGCTCTGTGGTGTAGGATGTTAAAGACTAAACTAAAACCTTGGCAAAGTAAAGTAGAATTTCCCACAGTCTCCCATTGCATGGGAGACAAAGTTCCACAGAGGGAGGGAACCTGATAACAACTGGTGAGATCCTAAAGCCCTAGATTAATGGTCAATTGACATTATGATCAAGAACAGTTTATCCTAGGGAAACTTGCTAATTATGGACATCATGAGTGGAGAATCTGGGCTTGGACCACGGTGGAAGGTGATTGCTATGGGAAAGAGAAATAAGGCCCCTAACAGCCAGCAGTACCTCCCTTGGTGGGAGTGAATGACTAGAGCGAAGCAAAATAGGGTACACTTTCGATTCGTGCACTTTGGTGTATGCGCGTTATATTTTAATTAAATTTTCTAAAAACCTAAGTCCTTTGGCTAACCACCCCCAATTCTTCCTTATTTCAAAATTTCTATTAGTTTCCAAGATAGAACAGTTGGGCTATGTCTTTTGCTTACTTGACTCCCACTAATCCTCGCTTTCATGCTCTCACCTCAGGCCACCTACTAAGTTAATTTCCTAAATACAGTGTCTTCCTAAAAAACAATTCTGGTTTTAGTTATTAAAATGATTTGTTTTCACCTTTCTTCAGAAGTAATGGCACATTGCATTCTGTATGGGTCACATTAGCAGAGTATCATATTTTAAGAAAGACACAGACAGACTGGAACATGTCCAGAGGAGGGTGAGTAGGATGATAAAGCATATGGGAATTATGTTGTATGTGAAACATTCAAAGGGACTGGAAAATAACTAGCGTCACAGGGAAAGCACAATCACTGCTTTCAAACCCATAACATATTTTGTGGAAGAAGGATCGGTTTTATTCTAAGTATTTTGAAGGCAGAACAGGGACAAAAGATTGACCGTTACAGAGAGAGAGTTTCCTTCAAATGCTCAATTATCCATTTGTGAAAAAAAAAAAAAAATTGTTGTGTTATTCATTCACTCATTTAACAAATATTTATTGAGTTATAGATATATTACAGTGCCTACTGCCTAGGAGTCTAATGCTGAAGAGAGAACTATAAACAATTACAAAGCAAGGTAAAGACCCAAATATTGGCATCACGAGGTGATGATGGAGCTCAGAGGAGAGAGGGATGGGTGAGGAGCAGGAAGTCAGAAGGTGAGTTTCAAAGCAGAATTTAGAGTCTTCTCTCTCCCAAACCTTCTCTCCATCCCATATTTCTCATGGAAATGAGAGGCATCATCATCCAGTCAATTACTCTAGCCAGTAACCTGAGAGCCCTCCATGACTTCATCTTCTCCCTCTATCCATACTCAAACCCAGTCAGCCCTTCAATTCTATCAACCCTAGTGCAAAGCGTTTCTCAAACATATCTCTTCATTATACTTTTTACCTAAGCTGTCACATCCCTTGCCTAAGTAGTTTGGAACATCCTAACTAAATCTACTGACTCCAGCTCTGTACTCCTTAAATCTGACCTCACACAACATTAGGGTTACTTTTCTAAAATAAAAATCGGGTCATGTAAATCAGGGCTTTGAACCAGTTTGTTCTGGTTCACACCTCTGCTGAGAATTTGCATTTCTAACAAGGTACCAGGCGATGCCAGTGCTGCTAGTTAGAGAGTAGGGACCAGTTCTGAGAACCACTAGTAGAACAGTGGGTCTCAAAATTTACTATACATAAGAATCACCTGGAACAACTGGTTAGAAGACCTGAGGTAAATAAATGCCCTGCTTAAAGCCCTTCATAGGCTCTTTGTACGTAGAAAAGTCCTCACTTTGGGGCATAAGGTGTGAGGTCCTTCCTTTTTTGGCTCCTGCTCATCCTCACAGCTCATCTTAGACCAGCTCCCCATTTGTACGTGCTCTCCATTCTAACAGTCATTGGCCCATTATAGTGACTCCATTACTCTACCCCATTGCACACATCCACGTCTGAGCTCACCATGTTCCCTTTATATGAGATTCCCTTCCTCAGCTCACCCATCTGGAAATGCTACTCACCCTCCACGCATCAGCTTTAACATCAATTCGATGAAGTCCTCCCTGACCCTCACGCCTGGAAGATGGATAACTTCCTCCTTTGTGCATCTACTTTCTTTCTGCAGGCCTCTAATATGATTTCTGGTTTTGTCTCCCTTTTTGCCAGGTTGTGAGCTCCTAGGGAGTGTGAACAAGGTTTTATAACATAGTGGTTTAGAATGTGAACTCTGGAGTCAGATTGCCTGGGTTTGAATTCTGGCTCCATTGCCTATTAGCTGTGTATCCTTGGTTTCTTCACCTCTTTAAGCCTCAATTTCATCCTCTTAACAATGGTGAAAATAATGGTATCTATCTCATAGGGTTGTAAAAATCAACTGAGATATTACCTGTAAAGTGCTTAGAATAGAGGCTGATATATAGTAATTCCTTAGTAAATATTATTATTATTAGTAGTAGTAGTACTACTACTATGCCTATGTGGGAGGTTCATAACCCAGAAGATGGTATATAGTAGATCCTCAATAAATATTTAAGTTAATTTATTTTTTAAACTCTACACATTGCAAGAAAACTTAAGATGAGGACACATACACATACATATTGTCTGGGGAATTAGAATTTGAGAAATTTACCTGTCACAGATAATAGTTCTATTGTAGTGGCCCATTTCTGGTCCTCAAAGGGGAAATCTATCCTCACAGCCCCAGTCTCCTAATACTACAATCTTCTTGCACAGTGTATTTTGGGAGGAATTCAGTGCTTTAAGTTAAAGACTATAGCTGGGTCAGTGAAATTTATATATAAAATAACTGCAGGTAAGAGGAAACCTGGGGATGAAAGTGTTAACTCATAAGAAGTCATTTGGCTACTCTGTTCAGGAGTAACTTTTAATATAATTTATATTTAAATCATCTATGTTCTCCAATCCAGAAATATAAAAGTCATGCTTTAAGCAAAAACCATTAACTATGAGCTTTCACAACATTAAAATTTGATACACAAAGTTATATAATGCAGTAATTATAATGAATGACACTATTCCTAGATGGTCCTTGTCATTTCACCAGGCCAAGATCTTCTAAGCCTAATTGACCGGTAGGATTTTTTTTCTTTCATCCCTGGACTCTGAAAAAATTTTTATTTTAGTTGCAGAGTGCTTATTTTTTTATATTTCTAAGGAAGCTTTCATAACATGATGGCCAAATTATTTGAAAAATGTATTCCTGTGGTGATGTCATTTTCAAGGGAAAACATACTTGGGATATGAAGTATTCCCATCAGAAATCTCCGAGATCTTACATCTGTACTCTTAACCCCAAGAGGTTATCAAATGATAGTAGTTGATTGTAAAAGGGATGACTTCTAATGGGATGTTGGCAGGCAAGCTGGCCAAGAGTCATAGGTCACTGCACAAATATTTATAGAGGAAGTGAAGGCTTCATTTTTGCTTTCACTATCAGACAGTGCTCACAAATATGCAAAGGAAGACTAATGCTCAGGATTAAGACACGTTGTACATGAGAAAATCCAGAAATCAATAGGCCTGTTGGCAGAATCTTACATGGTGTCAAATGCCAACCTGTAATTATACAATGTGGGCTGTCTAAAGGATTTCCATAAAGAAGGGGAAAATATCCTAAATAAATAAGCAAAGCCAGACGAAGAAGTTTGAAGAAAATGCATCATCTGCCCAAAAAGAACATAAAGAAGCCTTTTAGAATGTGTAGGCATTAATTACAAAGCTGTAACATTTGTTCTTTGATGAGTTCAAGATGATTGCCAATATCAGTCTCAGTAGAGAAACTGTTTTATTCCTTCCAGGCCAGAGGTGTATTATGGCAAGACTTCTGATCTGTTATCCACTCACAGAGCAAGATATACATGATTATAAGTACAATTAGCTGACAAAAATGGAAGAGAAAAAGTGGAAATTTGGTTTCAGGAGGTCATTTAATTGGCCCATTGGGGAAGCAGCATGGAGTTGTGGCTAGGGCATAAGTTTTAAAGCAAGAAAGACTCAAATTTGAATCCCTGCTCTACTCATTGCTAGAGCTGCCTTCTCAAGTTCCTTAAGTTTTCTAAGCACGATTTTCCTCTTCTGTAAAATGGGGACAATCCAAGGGTTGTTGTGAGGATTAAGTGAGATCATGACAATTAAAGTCTTTAGCAATGGTTCCTGGCATCGGGATATTATTCCAAAATCCTAGTTACTGTAGTATGGAATCAGTGACTAGAGGAAAGGGTTCCTTCTTTTTCCTTCAGTTCATAGGGTGAAACCTGATTTTTCTGATAGTGTTGACAAGTCTCAGGGACTGGTGTCAATGTTTTCAAGCCTAATGGGAGAGTCAGAAGAACCCAGACACCAGACTTCCCATCTATAAAGTAAGGGAAAGGATTATTAAGTCCAAGAACTGCCAACAGCAAAGGCTGTGAATCTGGCTGACAAGAGTTTGTGTTGATTCTTTGATTCATTGCTATGGGTGATGACTGCTGCAGGAAGGACAGTTCCATGCAATGGCAACAGGAATGAGAGTTCTGGGGTGAGTCACAGAATAATCACATCAGACTATGTAGGATTTCAACCCTCCCAGAGAGCTGACTTCTTTCATTGTGCAGAATGAAAAGCTACGTATGAGGATTTATTAACCCACTTTCAGGTATCAAAGAAGAGAACACAGTCAACAAATGGCTAGGCTTACAGCTGACTGACAGCCCATGAATCTCTATTTTTGGTAGTGCCAGAACAATCACAAAACATAAATTTCATGCATCAATCTCTGTGGACACTCACCATGGAGACAATTTATAGCAAATATTTTGTCCACATTTATTACAATTATCTGGCAACAAAAGAATGTTGACTCTTTACTGATAAAAACTCAAATCTTTTATGCAATCAGTTATTCTTAGTAATCAACTTTGCCTGCTAATTTTATTTAGAAATGGACAGTTTTACAAAGAAACATGACAACTTAGATATGTACTATGTATTAACATGTGTAGTATATGTCTCAACGATCCCATAAATATATACTGTACCTACATTGCACTGAACATCTGAAGTTCTCAAAGGACTAGATGAAAACAAGGTTCTATCTTTATATCACATGTGTAAAATTAGTTCTCTTCACCTATTCATGATCCAGAAGATGCAACAAGTATGTAACAAACACAGATAAGCCACCGCCTTGGAGTGCTCTTTAAAAGCAGTCCATCATGACATGATTGTAGGTATGAATCCACATATGCATTATATATGCATATACATGTGTGTACATAACCGGAAGTGAATATGCAAAGTAAACTAGTTATGATAAATAGTGACATTATGTTGTTGTTGGGTGCCAACAAGTAGATTCCGAATCATAGTGACCCCATGTGACAGAGCAGAACTGCCCCATAGGTTTCCTAGGCTGTAGTCTTCATGGAAGCAGATTGCTCATCTTTCACCCACAGAGCTGCTGGGTGGGTTTGAACTGCTGACCTTTCAGTTAGCAGGTGAACACTCAACCATTGTGCCACCAGGGCTCCTTAGTGACATTATAGCAGGTTCAATTCTCCATATGCCTACTTCACCAGTTGCCATCGAGTTGACTCTGACTCATGATGACTCTCTGTGTGTTAGAGTAGAACTGTGATCCTAAGGTTTTCAATGGCTGATGTTTTCAGAGGTGGATCACCAAGCCTTTCTTCTAAGGCACTTCTGGGTGGACTCGAACCTCTAACCTTTCTGTTAGCAACTGAACTTTTTAACCCTTTGCAACACCCAGGGACCTCATCCCTACTTTACTGCACTGTAACAATGTTGCTTTTACAATACAAATAATATAAAATGAAACGTGTTGTCCAATATTCTGTCTCAATAAACAGAGTGTACTGAATATAATGACATTTCTTAGAGGTGATTGAGGATCATGTAGGGACTCACAGTTAACATCCTGAGATTCATGTTCATATGGAAAGTGGAAAAGAAAAGGAATGAAGTGTGATGACCCCAGAATATGGTCTCCAGTTATGTTAGTTTCCTGTGCTTGCAGTAACTCCTTACCACACATGGGGTGGCTTAAAATAACAGAAATTTATTCTCACACAGTTCTGAAGGCCAGAAGTCCCAAATCAAGGTGTCATCTGGGTTGATTCCTTCTAGAGGCTTTGAGGGACTTCCATGCCATGGCTCTCTCCTGGCTTCTGGTAGCTGCCTGCAATCCTTGGTGCTCCTTGGTTTGTAGAAGCATCATGCCAATTTCTGCCTCTGTCTTCACATCACTTTCTCTTCTCCCCTTCCCTCTCACATGGACAATTATCACGTGATTAAGGACCCACCTTAATCTGGGATGATCTCATCATCAGGTCCTTAACTTAATTACATTTGCAAAGACCTTGTTTTCAAGTAAGATCCCATTCACACGTCTGAGCCACTACACCTTGTAATTTTGGAATAAACCTCAGTCATACCACTCTATCAGCTTTTATTCTGTTGGACTCTCACAAACAAAACAAAGTCATGTTACTGGCTTGATTGACCTTTTTATGTTGGCTGCTTGAGAGCTTATAGATAATTCAGCAGGCCACCTGAAGTTGCTATAATGGAAGTCATGATAGAATGTTTTTATTAGCCACATATTTAGTTTCATTTTGTGACTCTGATTTTGTTTATCTTCTTCTCTTTTGTACGCTTTTAATTTAGGCAATCTTTGATTTTGGGGAGTCGTCTTAAAACCTTTATGGAAAAAAGGCAGAGTATAAATATCATTATGCCTAAATATAAGAGAAGGTTTTTCCTTAGAAATTGTGACTCAGGAAAAAAGAACTTGCTTATATTCAAGTTCTTAAATATTATAGGGCACTCTGACAAATAATTCATAGTGAATAATGAGGTATAGTTTGTAGAAAATCATTAGCCTGAAATGACTATAATCCATGCTAGTTTGGGGTGTTTTATAGAGGACACCTGACAAAACTGTAAAAAAATAACCATAATAACAAGAGGTAACAAATTATTTAGCAATTAATTCCTAGTGCATGATCTCACCATTGTAAATGTCAAATGCTACTTTTAATAAGATTTTTAAAGATCACTTTAAAAGTCAATACAATAAGTGGTTACGTTGTAGAGATCTAGGACATGCACTTACACAATAAATAGGATGACTATCTATCATAATACTATATGAGTGGGTCGGTAGACTTGTGGCTTAGGATAAAATTTCCAGTGACAATATCATATACAAATACAAAAATTGCTAGTGCTGTATCTCAAACAACTTAGATGAAAGTGAAGATGGCAATTCTGCTTTAGAAAACTGTTAGTTGATCCCCAAAGTGACTGTGTTGATTATTATATTTGTACTTGTTAGGGTAGTCTTAAGGTCCCCGGTTGGTGCATAGCTTGTGCTTGACTACTAACCTAAAGGATAGTGGTTGGAACCCACTCAACAACTCTGCTTAGGTAAACATTACAGCCAAGAGAACCCTATAGAGCAGTTCTACTCTGTAACAGATGAGTGATCACATTGGGTTGTCAGGAGTTGGAATCCATTCGATGGTCATGGATTTTTTTAGAGTAATTTTTTAGGGTAATCTTAAGTGCTGTAACATATTACAATGGCCAGCCTCTAAAACGGCCCCCAGTGATCATGCCTTCTTATACTCTGATGCAATCCTCTCCTATATTGAATAGGGCTGACTTGGATAACCAGTAAAGTATTGTAGAAATGATAGACGTTGACTCCTAAAGTTAGGTCATGAAAAAAAATTACAGCTTTTGGATCACTCCTTCTGGAGAAGGCCATCTGCTGTGTCATGAAGACACTCAATTTGCCCTATGGGGAGATCTGTGTGATAAGGAAATAAAGCTTCCTGCCAAGAGCCAGCACCAACATGCTAGCCAGGCAAGCCTTCAAATGACAGCAACCCCAGCTGACATCTTGACTGTAACCTCATGAGAGACCATGAACCACGACCATCCAGCCAAGTGGCTCCCAGATTCCTGACCCACAGAAACGGTGTGAGATAATAGTGGTTTATCATTTTAAGCCACTAAGTTTTGTAGTAAATTGTTATGCATCAGTAGATACCTAACACAAATTCTGGTACCCGGAAGTGGGGTGCTACTGTTAAAAAAAAAAAAAAAGGCCTAATAAGAATGAAGGAGAGTGGCTTTGCAAGCAGTTAGTGAGTGTACGTTTTTCAAGGACTTTGAGAGGAATGTTCGTGAAAGCCCAACGTTTCTTGAAGAAACTGTTATTAAAGCTTGATGGCCTTTGAGAAGGCTGCCGATTATGGCTTAAAAGACTGTGAAGTAAATGTTATTAGAAGCTGAAGCAAAGGAGATGCTTATTATGTACTGGCAAAGAGTTTAGCCATACTCTCACTAGCAACAACACAGAAAGAAGAAAATGTACCAAATGAAGTAGATGATGGAGATAAGGATATTTTCATAGAGTGTTGAAGGTACCACTCAATTTCTTCTTGTTGCTTATAGCAAAATGTGAGAGAAGAATGATAAGGTAAAGAAAGGCTGTTAAATAAAAAGAAGCCAGGACTTGCTGATTTTGAAATTTCCCAGTCTTTCTGATGGCCAACGATGCTAAAATTAAGAAATGACTTCTAGGCGATAATCAAATCCAGGACACTGCTGGGAAAACATAGTCTAAATATAAAGCTGAGGGTGTAACTGTAAAATTCCTTTATTAAGGCCTCAGAAGGATTTAAGGTGTTACTTCAGAGAACTGTTCAGTCAAGCAAAACGCCTTCTAAGAAGATCAGCAGTCAAAGCAGAAAGCAAAGTATAGGAAGATTTATCTCCAAGAGATTTGTGCTTGTGGTTTTAATTGAGTAAATAACAAGATTCATAGAAGACCCATAAAGATTTTAAGATAAATCTGTTGGCAGAAACACCACCCTCTACATTGAAAGAGACAGAAATAAAAACAGAAATAAAAAGAGATCTTTGGATCATGATTCTAAAGTCAGGAAGCAAGTTGAGAAAACTACTCATCTGAAGACATAGGCTACCTTTCATGAAAGAATGACTCAGAGGGCAAAACCAGAAGCTCAGAGGGTGGAACCAAAGTTCATTGAGAATCACTCCTGGGCAGGAGTAGGACTGAGTCCTAATTAAGGAACTTTCAACAAAGTCTAGCTGTATTTCAGAATTTTATGAATCAGTGGCTTCTGTGAGCCTCTTTTTTTCCCCCTTTTTGAAAATGAAGTGTCTATAGTAGTTATCCTATGTCTACAAAACCATTGCTTGCTGGATGTGTAGGAAGCAGATTAACTTACCTCTTTAATTCACAGGTATTCAGACTGAGAGCTGTACTTAAGGAAGTATACCCAAAGAAACTCAAGTGCACCCAGACTTCATTTAGGTGATGGGATTCTGGACTTTCAGCTGATGCTGTAACAAGGGATGAGGTTACTTCCATAAGAGTCTTAATAGGTGTTTGTGTGTTGGTGAGGGTTCTTCTCCACAGTCTCAGTCAGAGACTCAGGTTGATGGAGGCTCTGCCATCGTCTTCTAGGTTCATCTTGCATATTGAAATGCAACTTTTAGAGAGGTGAATGTTGAAGATGCGTGTGAAAAATTTGAATAATATTGTTTTATTAAACATGAGAGTGGAATAAAGCAATATATTTCTCAAATTTTAACATATACATATGCATAAGTAAATTAAGAAATTGAATATAAATTGATAGTTAATTATTTCAATTCTATTCTCTAAAAATTTACATTTTAGAGTTGGTAAAAATACTTATTTTTTAGATTTTATCATTTAGAAAATGAGATATTGCCTTATATATGATGTCATCTTTTGTTAAGGCATATGCAAGAAATTTTTTAAAAACCACTAATTTACTGCTATGCTGCTGCGCTTCCCAAAATGTGTTCTGAAGGACAGTAGTCCCTTAATATACTATAAAAAGATAAATTCTTTAAGTAAAATAGTTTTGGAAAAAGCTGTATACACTATCACCCTGTTAGAGAATCTAGCATGTATCAGTATCTTAAAGGCTCTGAAAAGTCAGTAAACAAACAAGTTTAACTTTGTTTAAGCCAGCATCTCCCAAACATGATTTATTCAACAGACAAACCCACACCTCTTTTTTTTTATCGACAAAACTCCCAATTGCCTTCTGTAGAAATAGTATGCTACATTTTGGAAAATATACTATGTGAGTAATCAGAGAAGTAACATTTAATATTTGGGTTACTTGGTTCAGTGAATTGGAGTAGTTAAGATCAAGGACTCTTAAGGCAGAATTTCCTGGGCATGAAATTCCAGCTTTGTCTCTTAACAGCTGTGTGATATTGGAGAAGGTAATTACTCTCTCTGGGCCTCAGTTTCCTCATTTGTAAATTGATTATAATTTAGGTTGCTGTGAAACTGAAATGATTTAACAAATGTAAATTGTGTCTGATGCATAGTAAGCACCATTTAAAGGTTTGCCATTATTACTGAATTGCTGTGCATGTGGATTCTATTCCATTGGGGTGAATTAGCTTTTCATGAGGAAAATTGCCCCCTTTTTTGTCCTCAGACAATACTGCATAATGTTTAAGAGACACAGAGCTCAAGGTGTGAGTCTCAGCAGTATCCTGAATTAGTTGTTTGAGCTTAGGGAAGTTAATACATTTATCAAGCCTCAATATCCTTATCTATAAAATGGGCCTAATATTATCCTTACACAATTGTTATGAAAATTAAATAAAATATATATCGTGATTTGTATAATGTTATACAATTATGAAAAGTGCTCTCACTATTAATTAATTAGATAATTATTGGCCATGATAGAACAGTTTAGTAACATTACTCCTTGGTAATATACTTAACCAAACCAAACCAAACCTACTGCTGTCGAGTTGATTCCAACTCATAGTGACCCCACAGGGTTTCCAAGGCTATAAATCTCTATTGAAGCAACTTCTACATCTTTCTCCACAGAGCGACTGGTGGTTTCAAACTGCCGACTTTTCAGGTAGCAGTCAATCTCTTTAAACACCGCACCACCAGGGCTTCTTAATGTGCTTAAAGCGCAAGAAAACAGTTGACATATCTGTCCTAGAAAAGAATAAGAATAGAAAAAAAAAAAGTTTCTGCCTTAAAATCCTTTTCAAACTCAACGGATAAAAATATTTTGCCTTTAATTAATTACCTGTTTGTTATTGTTTCATTTCTTATAGATACTTAATGTTTAATTTATATACAATAAAATGCACAGATTGTAAATGTAAAGTTTGATGAGTTTTGACAATTGTATATCCTTGTATGACCACCACACCAATCAAGAATAGAACATTTCAATTACCCTAAAAGTTCCCTTGTGCCCTTTCAGTCAATCCTGCTCCCCACCCAGAGGCAACCACTCTTCTGATTTCTGTTATTGGAGCTCATCTTTGCCTCTTTATAATCTTCATATAAATGAGATTATACATCATGTACTATTTTGTGTCTCACTTCTTTCACTCAACATGATGTTTTTGAGATTCATCCACATTTTTGTGTGCCAATAGTTTGTCTGTTTTTATTACTGCATATTATTATACCACAATTTGTTTATCCAGTCTTCTGTTTACAAATATTTGGGTTATTTTCCGATTGGAGCTATTATAAATAAAACTGAAAGGAACATTCTACAAGTCTCTTTGTGAATATATGTTTCCATTTCTTTTTGGTAAATACCTAGGAATGCAATTGCTGTGTACTAGGATAGGTGTGTGTTGAAATTTATGTAAGTTTATAAAAGCTTTCCAGAATGAGTGTACCACTTTACATTTCCATCAGCAGTGTATGAGCATCCCAGTTGTTCTACATCCTCACCAACATTTTATGCTATCAGTCAAACTTCTATCCATTCTAGTGAAATGAAATTTTATTGTCATTTTAATTTGAAGTTTCCTGATGACTGGTGATGACCATTCATATATCATTTTTTGTGAAATGTCTGTTTAATTATTTTTCTAGTATATGCTTTTAAAGCTGTGAATTTTCTTCAAGCATTGCTTTAACTACATGTCATAAATTGTGATTTATTATGCTTTCATTATCTTTCAGTTTAAAATAGTTTCTAATTTCCCCAGTAATTTCTTCTTTGATATGGGTTATTTAGATGTGTTTCTTAATTCTCAAATATTCGGACATTTCCTAGATATCATATTGTTATTGATTTCTAATTTAATTCCACTGTCATCAAAGTATCCTTATTTTATGGCCCAATGTAGAATCTTTCTGATAAATATTTTATTTTTATTTTGTATTCTACTTTTTTTGGGTATAATATTCTATAAATATAAAGTAGGTAAAATTGCTTGATAGTGTTATGCAAATCTTCTGTAACATCAATAAATTTTTGTCAACTTATTCTGTCAATTACAGAAGAAGTGGTGCCAAGTTTTCTGATTGTTGATTTGTCTGTTTCTCTCTTTAGTTCTGTCAGCTTTTGCTGAATGTATCTTGAAGCTTTGTTATTAGGTATTTATACACATAGGATTGTTATGTCTGCCTGTGAAATAGACCCTTTTTCATTGTTATATGTCCCTCTTTATTAATTAATAATATGAATGAGTTTATATTTACCATCATGCTATTTGCTTTCTATTTGTCTCACTTGTTCTTTGTTTCTTGATTTTTCCTTTCCTGTCTTCTTTTGGATTAATCAAATATATTTTTGTATCATTTAGTCTCCTTTATTAGCATTTTACTCCATTTATAACCTGTAGATCAAGTGTATCATGTTAAGGCCTAGCACCTCTTTGATTTTTCCACTTTCCCCTCAGTGTTTACATGGTCATTCTGCCAGACAGCAGTCACGCCTGAGTGTTTGTCTCGAGAGCAGTCCCTTCACCTCTAGATCTGAGACGGCATGAAGCCAGCTTCTTGGAAGATGGCCTTACGATGGCCAGAGTCTGAACACGTCTCAAAGTTGTTCATAGAACCTATCTCTGTTTAGTGTCTCCTCTATGCCAGGTTTTACCTATGTATTAAGGATACAATAAAATTGCTGTTGACTTTGAGATTTTCAGAGTCCAGTGAGAAAGAGATGTATGTAAATGTGCATAAACAGATGATAAAACTCTGTGGTAAAGAAATGAGCAAAGAACTGAGAGGTCTCAGAGGAGAAAGCAACTAATTCTACAACTCACCCAACTTAGGGAGTTCGGGGAAGGCACTGTATCAAAAGTGTGTTATAAGCTGAGTCTTGAAGCCTGGGTAGAAATAGGCTGGGGAGAGAAGGCTTGGAAGAGCATTTCACACAGGGGTAACAGCGTCTTCAAAGGTATAAGGCAGGAAAGAGCGTGACTTCCTGGGAAGGCAGTGAGAAGGTCAGTATAAATGTATGGGGAGGAAAAGAGAAGATGAAGTTGTATAAGCAAGCAGCAGACAGACTGTAAAGAAGTTTGAATTTTTCCTGAAGGAAACAGTGATACAATTATCCCTCATCTACAGCCTGATTTCCTTCCAATCCCTTGAGCAAGCCCCATGTACTTTTCACATCTCAAACACACACACACACAAACACATAGAATCCGTTCAGTCCCTCTCCTCCCCTCCTAAACAAGTGTACAACTTGCCAAGAGAGTATGTAGTCCTTTAGCCCTGCTGGATTTAAGAACAAAGCTTACTTCAAAAATCCTTTACAATTTTCCTGTTGCCCACCCAAAATGGATATGCCAAGGATCTCACAGAGAGAACAAAATGGACAAGGAACCAAAAACCTCAAAAAATGTATACAATATAGTTCATGTATTTCCCTCTTCCCTTTTCTTTTACCCCTCTGCTCCCAATTTCCAAGCAGAAAAAAGGAAGAATCTTTTTTAGGATGCATGATTGCATTTATTCCCAACAACTTGCTGCTCATGCTCAGCCACTCTGGCATGATTTACCTGTTTCCCACAACCTGCTAGGAAGTAGAGTGTCAGCTTCAACAAGCTATTGTCTTTTTTTTTTTTTTTTTAACTCATACTATTTATAAAGAAGCCATCTGCCCTTTGCCACAACTGAAAGGTTGAACTGGGCCTTTTGACTTCATACCATCCCAGATGTGTAGTTTGAGATTAAATTGAGGTCCAGAATAAATGTTGTTATAGGCTCTCTCTTCAAGTCTCATCCTTTTTTTCCAGAAGCTAATAAATTCTGAATGAGTTGCCATAGCTACTACTGAAGTCAGTCTCTGAGAAAAGACTTGTTGTACATGACTCCTGTCTTGACCACTGTCATCATAGAGGACAGGAATGAAAAGATAGACAGGGCTATTGCTGACTCATGCCCTTTCGTCTCTTTCTAGTATTTCCTTCCTTCCTTCCTTCTTTCTTTTGTTCTTTTTTCTCTGGTTCTCTTTCTTTTCTTATCTTTTATTCCAATCACTGTCTATTCTCCCTCTTTTGAATTGCTTTGTTATATTTCCAAAGACTATTCATTCATTTAAAAATAAATTAAGTGCTCACAATGTGTGAGGCTCTGTAACTAGCACTCGGGTTAAAAACAAATGGAGCAAAAGGAGCAAGATATACAGAGTTCCTGCCCTCAGAGAGTTTCCAGTTTAGCCCAGTGTGTTAACAAGCCAATTAATAAGAATATAAATTTGAAAGGCGATTGATGCTCTGTGTTTCTCTGTGGTAGATCTGGCATGATTTATAGTTAACTTTATAAGATTTCTCCAGTCTTCTAAATATAAATTCTGTGATTCCACACCATCTGAATTTAAACTGGAACTTTGTCTAGAGAACATTCAATTAGAATCATGAGTGAGAGATTATCTTTCAGGGGTAGACTTTTTTTTTCCATGTTTTTCTAAATGTTTTCCCCAAATTTCCTAAATTATATTTTTAAGTCATTTTCTGTGTTTTCCAAAATTTATACAGTAAAACCTGTGAAAGCCAAAACCTGTGTAAGGCTGAAACCTGTCAGAGAAGGAAAATTCAAATATTTTCCACTGGTAGAGAGTAATAGAAAAGTAGTAAGACTGCACCCTGTCAAAGGCGGAAAACTTGTGAAGACTTGGAAGAACCACCCAGTCTCGTCGAGTTCTGGCTCTCAAAGATTTCACTGTCTTAGTCATCTAGTGCTGCTATAACAGAAATACCATAAGTGGATGGTTTTAACAAAGAGAAGTTTATTTCCTTACAGTAAAGTAGGCTAAAAGTCCAAATTCAGGGTGTCAGCTCCAGGGGAAGGCTTTTTCCCTCTGTTGGCTTTCTCATCAGTGTTGCCGCGGACTAGGAGCTTCTCCGCGCAGGGACATGCTTCAAAGGACACACTCTGCTCCTGGCACTACTTTCTCAGAGGTATGAGGTCCCCAGGTCTCTCTGCTCACTTCTCTCCTTTATATTTCAAGAGATTGCCTCAGGACACAATCCAGCCTTGTCGACTGAGTCCTGCCTGGCTAACACAACTGCCACGCATCCTCCCTCATTAACATCATAGAGGCAGGATTTACAAAGTGTAGGAAAATCACACAATACCAGGAATCATGGCCCAGCCAAACTGATACACACATTTTTGGGGGGACATAACATAGATGAAAATTTACTTTCCTCACATAATACTACTCCTCAGGGAAAATCGCTGTGAGCAGTTGGTTGTATTTCCCTCTGACTTAAACATATAAGTATCGCAGGAAGGTGATTGTACAACACTTATTATTCTGCTTCTCTCTTACTCATTTATTCATTCAAAAAATTTTTTTTTATGAAGTAGCTACTATGTCCTGGGCATTTTTCTAGGCTTCTGAGATACCAAGGAGAACAAGACAGGGAGGATCCCTAACCTCATGGAGTTTGCAGTCTGGTGGGGAAGCGCATTCAGTAAGTAACAGAATATTAATCGGTGCTGTGTTTTATGGTTATGGGGATCTCTCCATGCCAACCCGTGCTGAGCTATTTCAGCATTTTTAATAGCTGCCTGGTAGTCTACAGTCTGGTTATTATAATAATTATAATGAAAAGAATAACAATACTTATTGTTTGTTGTATGCCTGGTACAGTACTGAGTAATTTAGGTACCTTATTTAAGTCTCACTCACAGCCGCCAGCTGAAATGGGTTCTATTATTTTCTTTTTTTGGCCGGTGAAAAAGCAGGTTAAACAGGTGAAGGATCTTGATCAAGTTCTCACAGATAAGTATAGCTAAAATTAAAACCGGATTTTCTGACTCAGGGCTTGTACTTAGAACCTCTCTGTTATGGAAGTTTCATAATCTATTTATAAAAATCCTCACTCATAAACACTTAGATTATTTACAGTTTTCTCATTAATACAGCAATGAATCTCTCTCTATATATATCATTGCATGAACTTATATGAATATTTCTATACCAAAATAGCTAAAATTAAAATTTTCGATTCAAGAGGAATACATATAATTTTTTGGACATATTGTCAAATCATCTTTCTTAAAACAACAGTCCATGAGAGTTCATATTGTCAAATTACCCTACTCAGAGCAATAATCCTTGAGAATTGCTAAGTAAGTTTTAAGCAACATATGTTTATCTAGTATGCAACAACTAGGGCTAATGAGAAAATATATGAAATACGTACAAAAGGCACTTAATAAATGTTATCTATTATTATTATCAAGGTCCCTGAGTGTCATTAACAGTTTGTACTTGGCTACTAATGCAAAGGTTGGTGGTTTAAATCCACTCAGTCTCACTGCAGAAGAAAGGCCTGGCAATCTACTTCTGTAAGATTAAAAACAAAACAAACCCATTGCAGTCAAGTCGATTCTGACTCATGACGACCCTATAGGACAGAGTAGAACTGCCTCATAAGGTTTCCAAGGAGCAGCTGGTGGATTCAAATTACCGACCTTTTGGTTAGCAGCTGATCTCGTAACCACTGCACCACCAGGGCTCCATTGAAAATCCTATGGAGGGCAGTTCTACTCTGACATAAATGAGATCTCCATAAGCCTTTGAGTCTCCATGGACTCAAAGGTAATGAGTTTACTATTATCATCACCATCATTATTATAGCAAGCCAAAAGCTGTTGTTCTCCTTGTATCTGTTATATTCCAGGGGCTGAACATGTTGCAGCCAAAGTCTAATAAATTTAGATTATAATTGTTAGGGTCAGTGCTATTGTTCATTGTCAATCTATTCATTTGAAATATTTCGAAAGTTCAGATTTTAAACCAGAGTACTCATCAACCATATTTCTTTCTTTCTTTTTTTTTATTGTGCTTTGGGTGAAAGTTTACAGCTCAAGTTAGTTTCTCATACAAAAGTTTATACACACATTTTTATGTGACTCGAACTGCTATCTCTATAATGTGACCGCACATTCCTCCTTTCCACCCCTGATTTCCTAGGTCCGTTCAACCAGCTCCTATCCCTTTCTGCCTTCTCATCTCGCCTCTGGACAGGCACTGCCCATTTAGTCTCGTGTATCTACTTGAACTAAGAAGCACAGTCTTCATGAGTATCATTTTATGTCTTACAGTCCAGTCTATTCTTTGTCTGAAGAGTTGGCTTTGGGAATGGTTTTCATTCTGGGTTAACAGAGAGCCTGGGGGGCCATGTCTTCTGGGGTTCCTCCAATCTCAGTCAGATCATTAAGTCTGGTCTTTTTATGTGAATTTGAGTTCTGCACCCCAGTTTTCTCCTGCTCTATCAGGGACTCTCTGTTGTTTTCCCTGTCAGGGCGGTCATTGGTGGTAGCCGGGCACCATCTAGTTCTTCTGGTCTCAGGCTGATGAAGTCTCTGGTTTATGTGGACCCTTCTGTCTCTTGGGCTAATATTTTCCTTGTGTCTTTGGTGTTTTTCATTTTCCTTTGCTATAGGTGGGTTGAGACCAATTGATGCATCTTAGATGGCCGCTCGCTAGCTTTTAAGACCCCAGATACCACTCACCAATGTGGGATGAAGAACATTTTCTTAATAAACTTTGTTATGCCAATTGACCTAGATGTCCCCTGAAACCATGGTTTCCAGACCCATGCCCCTGCTACACTGTCCCTCAAAGTGGTTGGTTGTGTTCAGGAAATTTCTTAGCTTTTGGTTTAGTCCAATGGTGCTGACTTTCCCTGTATTGTGTGTTGACCTTCCCTTCACCTAAGATAATTCTTGTCTACTATCTAGTTAGTAAATTCCTCTCTCCCTCCCTCCCCAAACTTGCCACCATCAAAGAATGTTTTCTTCTGTGTTTAAACCTTCTCTTGGGTTCTTATAATAGTGGTCTCAAACAATATTTGTCCTTTGTGACTGAGTAATCTCACTCAGCATAGTGCCTTCCAGATTCATCCATGTTGTGAGACGTTTTGCGTATTCATCATTGTTCTTTATCATTGCGTAGTATTCCATAGTGTGAATGTACCATAATTTGTTTATCCATTCGTTGGTTGATGGGCACCTAGGTTGCTTCTATTTTTTTGCTATTATGAACAGTGCTGCAATGAAAATGGGTATGCATATATCTATTCATATGACGGCTCTTATTTCTCTAGGATATATTCCAAGGAATGGGATTGCTGGATTGTGTGGTAACTTGTATTTCTAGCTTTTTAAGGAAGCGCCAAATTGATTTCCAAAGTAGTTGTACCATTTTACATTCCCACCAACACTGTATAAGTGTTCCAATCTCTCCTCAACCTCTCTAACATTTATTATTTTGTGTATTTTGGATTAATGCTAGCCTTGTTGGGGTGAGATGGTATCTCATTGTAGTTTTGATTTGCATTTCTGTAATGGCTAATGATCGTGAGCATTTCCTCATGTGTCTGTTAGCCGCCTGAATGTCTTCTGTGTCAAAATTCCTGTTCATATCTTTTGCCCATTTTTTAATTGGGTTATTTGTCTTTTTGTGGTTGGAGTTTTGCAGTAGACTTTAGAGATTAGACCCCAATGGGATATGTCGTAGCCAAAAATTAGTTCCCGGTATGTAGGTTATGTTTTTACTCTTTTGGTGAAGTCTTTTGATGAACATAAGTGTTTGACTTTTAGGAGCTCCCAGTTATCTAGTTTCTCTTCTGTTGTTTGTGGATTATTAGTTATGGTTCATATTCTGTTTATGCCATGTATTAGGGCTCCTAGTGTTGTCCCTATTTTTTCTTCCATGATCTTTATCTTTTTAGATTCTATATTTAGGTCTTTGATCCATTTTGAGTTAGTTTTGGTGGATGGTGTGAGGTCTGAGTCTTGTTTCATTTTTTTGCAGATAGATATCCAGTTATGCCAGCACCATTTGTTAAACAGACTGTCTTTTCCACATTTAAGGGACTTTGGGCCTTTGTCAAATATCAGTTGCTCATAGGTGGATGAATTTAGGTCTGGATTCTCAATTCTGTTCTATTGGTCTATGTGTCTGTTGTTGTACCAGTACCAGGCTATTTTGACTACTGTGGTGGTATAATAGATTTTAAAATCAGGTAGTGTGAGGCCTCCCACTTTGTTTGGGCCTCTTCCCTTTCCATATGAAGTTGGTGATTTGTTTCTCCATCTCATTAAAAAATGTCATTGCAATTTGGATCAGAATTGATCACTTTGGGTAAAATAGGTATTTTAACAATGTTGAGTCTTCCTATCGATGAGCAAGGTATGTTTTTACACTTACATTGGTCTCTTTTGGTTTCTTACAGTAGTGTCTTGTAGTTTTCTTTGTATAAGTCTCTTATGTCTCTGGTTAGATTTATTCCTAAGTAATTTATCTTCTTGGGGGCTATTGTAAATGGTATTGATTTGGTGATTTCCTCTTGGAAGTTCTCTTTGTTGGTATAGAGGAATCCAACTGATTTTTGTATGTTTATCTTGTATCCTGATGCTTTGCTGAAATTTTCTATTAGTTCCAGTAGTTTTCTTGTGGTTCTTTGGGGTTTTTTGTGTATAAGATCATATCATCTGCAAATAGGGATACTTTTACTTCTTCCTTACCAATGTGGATGCCCTTTATTTCTTTCTCTAGCCTAATTACTATGACTAGTACCTCCACCACAATGTTGAATGAGAGTGGTGATAAAGGGCATCTAACCATATTTCTAATGAGGATTGCTTGCTCCAGTGCATTCAAGCATGAGTTGGGATTGACTTATCTTGCCATTCTCAAAGCCCTGAAGCTTTTTCTGTTTTTCTTTGCATTCTCTCTATCACCTCTGGTTTTTGTCCCTTTCTTAATGCAACTTGAAGGGAATCTTGTAACTCCACCTTGTTGGACAGGAGTAACAGGTCACAGAACTTCCCAGGTAAAGCTAATAAACACCCCCTAAGTCTACAAACCTGTATCTGGAACATCTCCTATGTCTAGAAACCCTGGTGGTGTAATGGTTAAGAGCTATGGCTGCTAACCAAAAGGTCGGCAGTTCAAATCCACCAGGCGCTCCTTGGAAACACTATGGGGCAGTTCTACTCTTTCCTATAGGGTCGCTAATCTCTCCACGAGTCGGACTCAACTGAACAGCAATGGGTTTTTTTATGTCTGCAAAAAGGAGCCCTGGTGGTACAGTAGTTGAATGCTCAGCTGCTAACCAAAAGGTCAATGATTTGAATCCACCAGTCCCTCCTTGGGAAAAAGATGTGGCAGTCTGCTTTTGTGAAGATTACAGCCCTGGAAACCCTATGGGGCAGTTCTACTCCATCCTATAGGGCCACTATGAGTTGGAATCAGCTCGACGGCAATGGGTTTGGTTTGGTTTATGTCTGCAAAGCTTAGGAATCACTTGTTTAGCCATTCCACGCTCAATATGGTATAAGTGACATAAGCTCTTAGAAGGAGAAATGGGGTCTTGGAGTTCTTATATAGCATGTATATAACCTAGCTTGCTTGGTATTAGCACATGGATGGCATCTCAACCAATGTATTGTACAATGTTTCCATTCCTTTGAAACTTTTAGGTTAAGAAATGTTGAGTTTATTTCCTGCTTGGTCCCTACCTTTCACTGAAGCTGTGGACTTGACATTAACCTTTTAAGAGTTTCTTAGAATAATAATATAATTTATTTTAAATATTTTAAAACAACAGCATTAGAATAAAAACAAAGTACAAAAAAAATACAATGTCACTAACCATTATCTACTTTCAGATTTCTCTTCCATGAAGTGGGATAATAGAATCCACAATTCCTTTGCTAAAAGGAGTAAGTAGCACAGCATGGAGAGACTATAAAGAGTACCGAGCTCATATGTGACAAGGAGTGGAGGATGGCTTTAGAGAAACGTAGAGCCACCATAGTGAAGAAATGTTGGTTCTCTAGAATTGAAATGAAAAGGGCTGGGTGCTTACAGCCAGAAGGAGGAGGGAATGTAGTGAAAAGGAACCTGTTTAAACACTCGGGATATTTTTTGCTGTCACGTATGACCCTCTCTGACCTTCATCTCTCCCTCCTCTTTACAGCCCCAGACTCAGTTATTTGACTAAATGTTTCACTTCTCAACATGTTATGTTGGTGTTATGTAGAGACAGCCTTAATTAAAGTCTGGATGTGGTGAGTGAGAAAGAGAAGGGCATTTAAACTCACTGAGTCAGGCCCTGCTAGGAAAAAAAAAAAAAAAAAAAGAGTGTCAGAATGACACAAGGAAAAGAAGGGAGGTGCAAAAAGCCATTTGGTTTGGGC